>NC_085844.1:157330159-157634325 GCF_035594765.1 Anolis carolinensis | reverse complement strand
AAATTAAGCACCAAAACATCATGTTATACAACAAATTTGACAGAAAAAGTAGTTCAATCTGCAGTAATGCTAAGTAGTAATTACTGTATTTATGAATTTAGCACCAAAATATATTGAAAACATTGACTACAAAAATGGCGTGGATTATCCAGAGGCTTGGATAAGTGAGGCTTGGATAAGTGAGACTCTACTGTATTATTATTATTATTATTGTAAACCATAGCTAAGATTTTTGAGTTTAGGAGAGGACTATAAGTGCTCTGCACGTATTTATCTGTGTCTGTCTGTTGCCCCCTCCCATATGTAGTGAAGCCCATGGGACTGTTGTTCTGGCCTTTAGAAATTTGGGAAGAAACAAATGCCAGAAGGGAAGGAGATAACTAGACCCCCCCCCCCCCCCCACACACACACACAGCAGTTTACTAGAGAGGTTGGTGGGGGCAAAGTTAAGTGACAATAACTTCATTGTGCTGTCGAAGGCTTTCATGGACGGAATCACAAGGTTGTTGTATGTTTTCCGGGCTGTATGGCCATGTTCCAGAAGTATTCTCTCCTGACATTTCACCCACATCTATGGCAGGCATCCTCAGAGGTTGTGAGGTGAGCTACCTCACAACCTCTGAGGATGCCTCCCATAGATGTGGGTGAAACGTCAGGAGAGAATACTTCTGGAACATGGCCATACAGCCCGGAAAACATACAACAACCCAATAACTTCATTATTCCTCTGCTTCCCCCACACACATACAAATGAACTGCAGAAGGAAGGAAAGGTTGTCCACATGCTTGGTTGTCTTTCTCCCTTCCCTTCCTGCCACAGCAGAAGCCCCACAGAGCAAGTCTGTCATGTGTGGGTTGTATTGATGGATGGGATACAAGAGGGTTATAACTAACCTCTTGCACCCTATTCAGAAAATGACATACATATACGTAAGTATCTGATTTACTAACTGAACTGCTAAAATCACTTCAAATGTAGAACAGCTATATGGAGGCAGTGCCTCTTTCCCAACTGTATGAGTGTAGCCATCACACGGGGATCCGGTTGGCTTTTTTGTAGTTACAGCTTCAATGTCATGGTTAGACTATTTGGAATAACTGAGGGTCTTTCTACACTTACCAGAACTCTTATCTGGGGAGACAATTTGCACTAGGAAGCATATGCTAGAAAAAGACTTAAGTCCCCATTACCTCCACAGCCCTAATCCAAAAATGATATTCCCCATTACTCCCCTAAAATGTTTTTAGCTGGCCTGCATTGGAAAAAGCAGGGAACTAATTCACACATTTGTGACCACATATGCTTTGACCACAAGCAGCAATGGTGGAATATGGAAAAGTAGTAGAACTAGAACAACCAATATTCTTTGATATAGATTTTAGGTAGAAGTATATGGAAACGAAATATCTTTATTTCTTTGAAAGCCAAGGACTATGACCACTAAAAACACTGATGACTGATTTTTATTGCTGTTTGTTTATATTTAGAAAGAAAGAATGCCTTTTATAAAGAAAATAATAGCCTTTAAAATGTTGAAGAATATAGGCAGCTAACTGAAAACATGTTTTGGCTGTGGCTTTCAGCAAGCAATGCCAATTTGAATTCTGCAGGCTGGATATGTCATTGCAAAAGCCCATCACATTTTGTTATGCTGTCATCTTGCATCCCCCAGCATTTCATTGAGACACTGCAGGGTCGTGATCCAGTTTTGCATTTCCATGCAAGTTCCTCTAAAGGCTCCAGGGCTAAACAATGACTCTAGAAAGAAATGGATAATAATTGTATGAATTTGACTTTCAAGTCCTTCATTATTCATTGAACTAACAAGACCTTTGAATCCAAATAGGCAATGATAGATTGCAATAGTCCTATCAACAGATGCCTGTGTTCCTTTCACTTTCACCCTGTTTTGTTTTGGGAGGCATAGGATGAACTGAATTGGGATTTATTGCTTGCTCATATGGGACCGTGTTAGACTCAACACTAACGACCTCCTCACAAAGGCCAGGCATAGCGTCCCACTTCATTGATGGACAGAGGAGCAGCAAAGAACATTTGTCAACCTGCACACCACTCTCTCATGGCAACACTTCCCACATCACACAGGGAAGCATCACCCTCCCATCAAAGAATCGTGCTGACTCCATTGGAGCCAGCACAACACAGGCAGGCTCCCATGTTGTGAGGGAAGTGTCCAAGGACATTTCCATCCCAGTAGGGGCGGGACCTCTGCCGGAAGTCACACAAGATCATGTGATGGGGCTCCATCCTCAAGACAGAGTGGAAGTGTCCTAGGACGCTAAAATTACACTGTCCAAAGAGGTGCCTACTTAACATATGAACTAAAAATGCTACTGACAGAAATTGCTAAATGTGAATGATCTGTTCCCCCTTCTCTTTACTATATACATTTCTTGATATATATTCGTATGTGGGTACAGTTTCTGCCCCAGCTTTGTTCTATTTCAGAGGTCTTGCAGATGAAACTATTGTAGTTCGAATACAAAGTGTGGTTGGTGGGAAGAGGCAAGCTTCCTGTTTGTAACAGAAGGGCTTGGGGCTCCTGCTAAATTGTGCTCCAGTGCTTAGCAAAATAAAAACCATCTAGCACCATATGGACTGTTAAGCCCAACTAGCTGTAGTTGGTGCTGGAGTCAATGGCAGTGAAGCATCCTGACAACTCATCCCATTAGCAACTAATGATATTGACCCCAATAGTAGTCCAGGAATTTGAACAATGGGGGTTTAGTATGAGAACAGTAGTGTTTTCAAGGACACATACATTTCTATTTTCTTTAGGAAAGATGAATTCCGGATAGGATGCTATTCTCTGGGTTGAGTAAAAATGATTCTTTGGAATTATGATTGCACCATGCATATTTGTAGATTGTACTGGTACAACCTAGACATAGTTTTATATCTCAGGTCTAAAGTGGTCCAAAATGAAGTCAGTCCTTTGTTCCATCTATAGATGGGAATGAGGAATAACTTTAGTTATGTATGCCATACGTAAGAGTTGGAAATTAGCATAGTGTAGTGGTTTGACTGTTGGGAATTAGAAGAACAGGATTCACATCTAACCAAACAAATCCACTGGGTGACCACTGGCAAGTCACGTTCAGTCACAAAGTTTCTCTGAATGAGTCTTGCCAAAAAGATGATGTGACAGATTCAACTTAAGGTCATCATCAGTCAGAAATGACCTGAAGGCACACAGTGAACAACAAGAAATGAAAACTTTGCTATCTTATGAAATCCACAGTTTTCCACAACTTGCAATAGAATATTCAAAACATGTATCTCAAAATGCATATATTAAAGTAAGTGCACACAATTGTGTATATAGTGAAAATAATGTTGAAAAATACATTGCATTATATCATTTTATTGAAAAAAATGTATATGTTAGACAAAATTGCATATATAAGCACTTGTATTGGGAGAAATGCACACAAAAACATCTATAACACTTCATGGGAACTTTAAAACATTTTCAGAGCACAGGACAAACTGAATTTAAGACTAGGGGGAACTGAAACACTGAGAAAATGGAGTTGACAGATGCGTCCATTCCTAATTGTAGGCAAAGTTACAGATTAGATGAGGCAGGAGGTCTCAGGTGGAGGAGCTGGAAAGGGAGTTCAAGATGCTGATGTACAACCAGGTTTTACTTTTAATTTGAAGCTTCATGGCATATTGATCTATTGTCCCGGTTGTGACTGGATGCAAGTGTGACTCATTAAAGAGCTTGTGATTAACTTGGAGTTGTCTTGGTTCGGATCAAAGCAATGAGCAAGGTTCCAAAGTCTTTTCAGGTAAATGTATGTAGCTCATTATACCAAACCAAATCAGTTTTGCAAACATCTAGCCAAGGAAGAATACTATTTAAAAAGGCATATCAAGAGAATGTGGCCAATCACTCAAATGTCTCCTACTCCTTGACAAAACGGGAGGATAACAACTCCCATGTGAAGTATTTTGTGAGTCTTGACAAACAACAGGGAAACATGTTTTCTTCCTGCTTCATTAGGAGCACCAGTACTTAATGTTTATAGAATATCAATAATGCAGTGTGTAGTGCTGCATAATTAAAGGCAATCCTATGTTAATAAAATAATGTGGAACAAAAGTGTCAAATAGAAGGCGTAAATACACTGGTGCCTTTGGCCTTATTTCAGACAAGTTTAATTACACTCCAGCAGCTGCAATCTACCCTGCAAGGCTATTTTTTCTGTCACTTAGAGCTATCAAGCCTTACACCCATTCATGACATTTATGAGGAAGAGCAAACAGCCTTTGAATGGCCCACCAGTGAATACTTGCTGTTTATGGATGTCTAGACTGCACATTTGCAAAGAGAAGAGCTAACAGAAAATGGAGTCAGCTCTCCTTATGTAAAGAGCTCCAATCAATTATTCTTAACGCTTCTGTGAAAAGGAAAGAGGAGCTAATGCAGGAGAGACAAAGTTTTAAATTTGTAATCTCCTTTGTTTTGGATGTATACAACTCAGGGTGAGTAACATGAATATATTAGTAACAACAACAACCACTCACCTTGAAGGTAGTGCTAGAAGTCTTCATGAGGCATGACAACTTTTGGCATGAATCTGGACATTTTTGCCCTTCACCTGAACTTCCTTTGCTATTAGTAAAGTCGGGAGATACTCTTGAGTTTGCAAGGTATTTGGGTGTATAGGTTTTACTAGTTCAATAAATAATGAAGGATTTAAAGGTCATGCTTTGCAGCCATGTGAACAACTGGATTGGGTCCATTTGAGCCCATTTCAATCTTCAAGATGGCTCAGACCTAGGGTGATCCATTGTTCACACAAGCACACTGCTACTATCACTTTTTCCTTGCATTGATCAGCTCAGGAAAGCTGATGGGTTGTCCTTTTGCCTCTTCTACTACTCCTGGCTGGCTAGCACTTCAGAGATAGCCTGGCCATTGCCTGTCATGTTTACTGAGGTTAGAAGAGGAAACCCCAGACATGCAAATGAAAAGGAGAGGGCCACCTCAATCTAGCCTTAGCAGATACAAAAGATAACAGCAAGGTTCTCTCAGAGCTGCTGGCTGGCAAGGAACAACAGTGGTAACATGAGGACAAGAAATTGTACTAGATAATCAAAGTAATAAATCCTTATGTGAATTACAGAAACTGTGATTCTATCTGGTCTAGAGTGCATTAATGTTCTGCTAACATAGGTGGTAACATAAATGTAGTTTTTGGGACACCAGTTACCATAAGAAGCAGCTACATGAAGCATACAGGGAATCAGGTACTAAGATCTGTTAATAATGTGCATGTTAGTAATTCACATTTTAAAAATATGAGTATTGTTTTATGAATACTTTTCCCCTTATGAAAAACTACATAAACCTTGCTAATGTGTGAATTATTGGGGCAACATGCATATCTTTCCTCAATGTGTCTCAAGAGGTTTGAAAAGGTTACTTCAGGTGACACTGACAAATCCAGTAACATTTTTTTTTTCATCCCTACCTGCTAATGGAATGGTGGCTTATGGGATAGTTGTGTTTGCCCAGCTCTAAACAGTCAGTTCACACCCTTAATGCCACACCAGCTCTCTAATGCTTTCATAACAGACTGTTATGTTTTCACTTATTGCTCTAGGGATGATATGATTTGAGTATGGCATATACATTATATCCTAACAGCAGCAATAGCAAAGATAAAAATAACAGTATGATCTATACCAAGAGGAAAGAAAGATGATTACCTAAATCAATTTTTTCATCCCATCTTGATCAGACCAATTGACTCAATGGATATTTGGTAAAGTCAACATTTAAGTAAGTCATTGAATGTACATGTATCAATTGTATGTTGGTCGAAGTTTAGGACTGCTTTTGACTTATCTTGTTATAAGAAAAGAGAATAATATTTCATTTTATATTAAGGCACTGATTTAATTTACAGGAGAAGAATTAAAAGCCACAGACAACAAAACTATTCTGTGTGAAAGCACATACTCCTAATGCCATACATTATCTCTGTGTTACTTTTGATAGTCCATAAGCCAATACCTGAAACATTTGGGATATCAAAATCAAACAAAATGCACAAAAGAGCAATACTTTTAATGGCCAGGCAAAATGCACAAAATAATGCAAGCTTTTGAACCTCTACTGACTTCTTCATCAGGAAAAGATATTTTAAAAACACATGCAGGAGAGAAAAAGAAAAGTGACAATGCTGAAGCCTCAAGACCTTTTGTGGATTTTGTTTTATTTTGCCTAATAACAGATATCTCTCTTTCTCTAACCAGGGCTGACTATTATCCCAAGGACTCTGGGCAGATTGCACTGATTCATCCACCCACAGTGAAATGTTATCAAGGACCCATCACTAGTATGCTCTACATCTGCTGGAAGGGATCAGCCAGCTACTATCTAGTGGCTTAGTTTCTGGCTCCCAAGAACCCTGCTTTAATAAAGCAGAATGAGCCTGTTGTCAATTCAAACCAATTTTGGCAGCAACCCTGTATTTTTATCTGCATTTTAAAAATATGCCAGTATTTGAACTGCTTTTGGAGCTTTGAGCCTCCTGCCTATACCACCTTGAGTTTCACCATTGTCACCCTGAACACCAGTGGTTGTTGTTTATTCATTCAGTCACTTCTAACTCTTTGGGACCTCATGGACAAGCCCACGCCAGAGCTTCCTGCCAACCACTGCCACCCCAAGCTCCTTCAAGGTCAAGCCAGTCACTTCAAGGATACCATCTATCCATCTTGACCTTGGTTGGCCCCTCTTTTTCCTTCCATTTTCCCCAGCATCATGATCTTCTCCAAGGTATCCTGTCTTCTCATTATCTGGCCAAAATACTTCATCTTTGCCTTTAATATCCTTCCCTCCAGTCAGCAACCAGGCTTTATTTCCTGGAGTTGGAATTGGTTAGAACTTGGCTATTTGTTGTTTTTAACTATCTTCATGTCTATTTTGACCTATTTTGACCTATGAATGAGAGGCCTCCAAGTCACCTGACCCTCAACTGCCCTGCCCAGATGTAGCAGATTAAATAGCATGTCTTCCTTGTTTGAGGTCCCATCTGCACTGACCACCCAGGCTATGTCTCATATCGACTAGACACCACACAAGACTGGTCATGCGGTTGAGACAGGACTTGCAAAATCATAGTTTGTATGTATGTATTTATTTTAAAAAGCAGGGACAATGAGAATATTTGCCAGTGTTTTCCTGTTACACTTAGCTCCCATCCTCACAGTATTTTGAGGTTGAGGGTAATGGGATGGATTCACACAGGCTGGATCTACAATGCCCTATATCCCAGGATCTGATCTCAGATTACCTGCTTTCAACTAGATTATATGGGTCTACACTGCCAGATAATCTGAAATAAGTAGATACTCTGAGATCAGATCCTGGGATATGGGGCAGTATAGATCTAGCCCCAGTTATATTACTCTGAGCTCTTCCTTATGCAAAATATTTTGAGCTGCTAATGATTTGGAACAATCAATTATGATCCATTAGATGTAAAACTTTTTCGTAATGAAAATGAACATGATTCAAACTGATTTATTAGTACAGGCCAAAACTGCTGTATGGATTTTTAAACTTTTCTGAAGTACAAGAGTATAAGGTGGGTTTGGGCCTTATCTAATACAACCCCAGATGTTAGACTGCAATTCTCAGCATTCCTCAATATTGCCAATGTAGGCCTGGGATGCTAGGAGTGAATATCTAACAACAACTTCATGCAACTGCATGGACCATCATTGTGAGTACTTACGTGTATTTCAAAGTTTGCAACACTGCCTCAGTTCTCAGAATTGTCAAAAATGACAGCCATGGCAAGTGGAAGACCCTGCTTTATCCAATCTCCCTTGTCAGTTTTTGCATGTTAGATTATAGTAAAACTGTAGATGCTCAAGAGAAGAGGAATGTTTGCAGACATATGTACATTTGCAGCAAAAACATGGCTTCATCCTTTTCTTTGCCTTTATCCTTGCAAAAAAGATCAAGCAGTGGGAGTTTGACAATGAAAACTCTCCTTACTTCTTAAAATGGTTTTCGAATAAGGACAGAAAAAATGCTTTTCCTCAGTGGCCCTGCTAGCTATTTATTTATTTTTAAGGGTGACATTAATAGATGAAGATGCTATTTTAGGAATGCTGGAGCAGGAAAATAATCCCCTCACCTCCATAGAAAAAGAGACCACTGCTTTTTCTACTGCTTTTCTCCAATTAAACCAAGCCAACTCAGCAGAAACATGTGCATTAAAACATGTGCACAGAGGAAATTACTGTGCCTAAATATGGAACATATTTATAGTCTGCAATGAAAAGTCAGGGCATGGGGTCTGATTTTAAATCTAATAAAGCCCTGGAAGTCAGTGGGTTTTCAATCAAGTCAATTAAAAAGGAGGAAAAAAACACAACATGACTGAGTATCTGTAATTAAAAGAAAAATCAGATGGCTTATGATCTTTGAAGTCCTCTTGTACACTTCCCTTTAGTTGACAAATTACAAGCACTGTGATTATCCAATCACTGACATTGCCCAAGAATCTTTGTGTTTTCCATGAGGGGTTTGAACAAACTAGATAGTCAACTATCATTCTACTGCCACAAATTTGCAGATTTTTTCCACTGCATTTGTTTTCTTTCTAACTTATCATGGACCTCATCACATGGAGCATTTTCCCCATTGTATGATACTTCATATCCATTTCAAGGACAAAGAGGCACAGAACCCATTCCCTTAACATTTGCCTACTTCTGTCCATCATCCATTGCTGTGGTTTTTAACTTTGAATATATTTTAATAGTTTTTAACTGGGAATTTTTCATACTGTTCATATTTAATCCTGTTTAAATGTTTGCCTATTTGTATATTTCAGATTCTATGCTGATGCTTTTATGTTAAGCCACCTTGAGTCTCCTGCAGGAGAGATAAAGTGGAGTATACATAAATATAATAATCATCATCATCATCCATTGCCCTTAGTCCTTGAAATAGAGATAAAACATGCTCAAAGGAGGAAGTTCAGAACACAGGCAAGTAATTTGTTCTGAGCCCCTGGCATGTGCCAGAAGCATCGCTAATGCCGAAAAACACATGTGATGGGATCTGGCAGATTTTCCTGTGTTGAATCGTTTCAGTGATGTGGAGGAATGGGCATTCGTCACCACTTTGCTGTCACTGCATTTTCTCCTTTACAGCAATATAGGCTGCATAGAAAGTGGTGGATTTCTCCATTACACTCCATTTTATGAAGTGCCCCTCCATTAACCTCCTGTTGTTTAAAATGGTTTAAAGACAGTGTAGGTTGTATTGAAAGAAATGTTTTACTAATTGTGCTGATCTCCTCTAAAGGGAGACCACCGTATCACATTAGACTAAGGCTTCACTACACATTGTGGTGAATCCATGGGGGTCTCAGTAGGGGGTGTGGAAAACCTGTTGCTCCATGCCCCAAATTGCCCACCATTCTGGACCCCCATTCCATGGGGGAAGTATCACTGCCTGGCTTCACCCATTGCTCCTAAGGCAACACGAGAAGCCTTCTCTGTTGCCACAGCAGCAGCGTGCGCCACTTCCTCTCCTCTTTCACCATGGAGCCCTGCCAAAGGTTGATGTGCATTGTGGGGAGGTCTCTATGGAGAAAGAGGAGAAGAAGTGGTGTATGACAGGTAAATCAGCCTGTCTGATGAGGTCATAAATTGAAAGGAGTGTTAAAAGTGGAGCGAACTTTGCACTGAAAGAAGTGTTAAAAGTAGAGTTAAAATTATGCCGGTTTACTCAAAGGGAGGATTCAAAATGAAGTGAGGGGAGATCTCATTGAAAGGAGTGTTTTAGAGCTGTGACATGGGAGGAGAAATTGCCTCTTCTGGTATGCAGGGCCTTGGGGAGGGCAAGGGATCCTATGGAAAGAAGAGTTTTAAAAGTGGTGTCCTGTCTCCTCAAATATAAGGAGCTTTGGACAGGGCAATTTTATCTCATGGAAAGAAGAGTTTTTTTAAAGTGGTATCAGTCTTCTTTAATGTAAAGGGCTTTGGGCAAGGCAATTTTATCCCTTGGAAAGAAGAGGTTTTAAAACAGTGTCCACTTACTAGGGAATGTATTTTAATTAACTAAAAGATTAAAGTATTGTCATGAAAACATATGAAAAGCCCTCATAGTGCCATGCTGTGATTCCAAAGCAGTAGTTTTAGATAAAATGGCCCCTTTCTTTGAGTGTTCCCATAATATTTCATAGAGAGAAAGGGCTAACTACAATTGCACAGTTAACCATTCAAAATTCAGGAAATGCCAATGTTTAGGTTTCACACTTAATATTAATCTTGCTCCCAAGTGCCAACATGTTATTATTCAGTCTGTAATTATGTGACCAATTAAAATTTCACACATCAAGTAATGCTGGGCCTTAAGATTTCTTCACAGTTGTAGAACACAAATGATACATCAGATAGCATTATTTTTACAACAACCTTTCCGTTAGCAAAGTTACCACAAGACCACAAGACTACAGTTGCTATTATGAAACAGCCCTTTGCCCCCTATCTGAAAAGGAAGTCTGGAAACTGAGTTTAAAATGAACCTACCACTCAACCGTTGTTAAGAGACCACCAAAGAATGTTTACTGTAATGTTAAATATCTCTCCATCACCTCCCTATTTCAAGGAGGACAATTCTACAACTACCAGCGAGGGAGATATCAAGGTTGTTTTCTCCTTTCCTCAAGGTGAGAGCCCTTCAATTCAAAGTCACATCTCATAAAGTAGCAAGGTGAAGGAGAATGAAGAGCCATTCCTACTGATAGCTTTCAGAGAAAATCACAGTAAATCAGAAATCTGGATCCCAATGTCTAATAGCAGCAACTATTTGCCCCAGTCCTAAATTAAAATTTAGAATACAAACAGTTGAAGAAGTGATAGGAATTAATGCTTGAATGAAAGGACATGCCTATGGATTTGGTTTATCCCCTGAATTGCTTTAACCTAGGTTAATCCAGATCAGCCTCTGAGTGGCATTTAGCAGCCATAGAGCAGATAGTGGTCAAACAGACCTATGTGTCCAGTACAGAGCCATCCTTAGGTATTTTAATGTAGTAGGCAAAGGTAATTTTTGTCCCCCCCCCCCCGTGGTGCAGTGGGGTGGGGCCACATGGCCCAGGCCATGGCAGCAAGGGCCACGCTGCGACGGGAAGGGCCAGGCTGCAGCGGGGAGAGCCAGTCCGTGTGGTATGGGAGGCATGACCAAGGTAGCTTGGGAGGCATGGCCAGTCCGTGCGGGCTGCATGGTGGGGGCAGGCCGCACGGGCCGCATGGTGACAAGGCCCAGGCCGCGGCAGGAAGGCCTGTCCCGAAGGTGAAGGAGGTGGGGGGTGGCACCACCCTCCCAGGGGCCTGACAGCGCCCCCGGGACAATGGTGCCACAGGCAAATGCCTAGATTGTCTGGTGGTTGGACCGCCTCTGAGTGTAAATGTGTCCCCACTCAGTCTTCTATTTCTCTTCCCACAACAGTTTATTAGCAATCTGTGGCAGGGCTGTTTTTTCTTTGTTTGTTTGTTTGCTTTTTGCTAACTATGAACCCAGAAGTTAATCAGGCAGTATTGGACTTGGTGTTAACTAAAAACCCTGGGTTTGTGGTACAGGTTACTCAGATTTGGAGGCATTGGAAAATTCAGGGCTGGCAAAATAATGAAAACAATTCCAAATGTGGCATTGAGTTTGGAGAAATCCCAAGTTTATGGAGTTGTAGACCCAGATCAGGCCATGTCTTCATTTTGTTGGAATCAGCTTTTTCATCCAAACTTTGCAGTTCCCCAAGCATTCTGAGACTGTCCCCTTTTGAGAGGGAAAAGGACTCATTCTTTGAATGCTATGGTTGCGATTTCAATATGTGATGTACAATGATACTCACATCACATTATAAACTGTGCCCTGTACACAGAAATACATATATATCTAGTGCTGAGATATCTCAAGTTCTATTCCTAAAGAAAAAACTTGAGTAAAGGATTCTTGAGGTCAGGAATACATACACTCATGGGGACAATATCTCTTGTGCACCTGAATCAAAACACCAGATATTCATATATCTTTTCCTGTTAATCAGTGGAAGATGCATCGCCATGACACTGTTTTTACAAGAATCACAGCAAAGGCTCAAGAGGACTGTTCAGCTGTTTCATGACAATCCTAGAGTAGTGCAATTAATTAAAAAATTCCTCTTAGCAATATAAAATCTTCCCAGCTGTTCAGCTGCTAAGATGCATCCAAGCACTACACATTCTCTTGGGCACCTGGCAAAGTCTTTAGGGAGTTCCTCACAACCATCATCTTGGTTTCTAAGAGCAACACCATTTCAGGTAATAGTTAAGCCCTCATAAAAAACTAAGGAGTTTTACATATGCTGAGATGACACATACACAAAAAGATTCCTAACCAAATGTGTCCTGGAGAACATGGAACATCTGCGCATTTCTTCGAACATTCAGAAAGGAGCTCTGGTCCTGAGTGTCTTAGTAGTCTGCCCATTGCCTACAGATTTCTTTCCTCAGCTTTCAATATGTACTGCAAGAGGCCAACAGAAATGGTTATGTCAGACTTATCGTTTAAACACCTTCTAAAACTCTCAATATCCTCTCCCATTCCCCGTTCCCTTGCCAGCTAATGGCTGCATATGCTGTGTATGTGAAATAGTCTGTCTCATAAAAACTGGAGATCAAAACCACATCCTTTCAGAAAAGAGAGCAACGGTCCTTATCTAATATGGCAATTTTCCATGAAATAATGTTTTTAAAATTGTACTTTCAACTTTTACATTTTGAAGATGAAAGCTCAAAATGGTGCATTTTATGTTTGTGTGTGCATGTTTGCATAATGTATATTTAAAATGCTTTGTGCATTCTGTCATTATCCAGTAAACATGAGGAGCAGTCTTTGTGAAAGTGGATCCTCAAGAGCAGGGACATTTTGTCTCTCCGGATGTTAAAGAAATTCAAACTGCAGAAGCTGTAGCCAGTCTGGCCATTTAGGGAGGTTTGTAAGAGTTGTCGTAAGTCATAACTCACTAGAAAAGCCTATAATACTGGGTAAGATATAAGGCAGTAGAAAACGAAGGCTACATTATAGCAAGCAAGCCATGGTATTGGGTTCTGGGCAGAACTCAGTTGATAAAAAGATGGTTTGAAAGTCTCTCATTTATAGAGTTGCTATAAATTGGTCAACTTGATGACAGTTAACAACAACAGTTAACAATGCAAGAGAATGTTCCAAATGATGTTTTGACTTGATATCTCACACTTGCTTTGTGTCTTGGGGCTCTTCTACACAGGCCCTAAAATGCGGAAAGAACTACAATATGGGGGTGGGTGGCTAAATTATGTTTGACTAAACTGTGTGATGGATCGCATTAATGACTAAAAAAGTGTTAAAAACATACGATAAAAATCAGATTTTGGCTGAAAAATGCACATATTTGCATGACTATATATCCCTTCACTCAAGGAAAACACATGACTTCATTCTTATACACTAGTGTGCACTGCTCCAGTGCATGTGCACATTTAAAAATCTCAAAACAGCTAATGATATGGGCTATAAACAAATGAAGCCACAGACACACAGGGGGCTAAATGGAAGCACAATTGAAAAGCAATTCTCATGAGAACTCTCTGCAACAATTCCTTTGTTCTGATGTTTATGAAATTAAACAGTGGGTACCAGCATGGGAGGCAAAGGTGAATGGGGTTCATGAGGAGAAAAGTAAGGGAAGCAGGGGGGTGAGGAGAGATAATGACAAGAAATCTGCTTTTGTGCACATTCAGATATTCATATTAGTGATTATGAAGTCCAGCACATCTCGGAAAGTTAATTTTTTTAAAAAAAAAAGGTAAAGTAAACTTCTGCTGGATGTCTCCCATCCATCTTGCAGATTTCTAAAATCTGCTACAAACCAATTTGTCAGGATCCTGGGGGAGCATTTACCAGAACTGACAGCTCCATGTTTGGACTTGCTGGCAGGTACTGTGATTTTTGTCCCACTTATTTGTCCCAGATTATGAGCCTGTCTGGAAGCATCCTAAATCAAACTCGCTCAGAAGCAGTCTAGTAGTAATTCTTGACAGTGCAACACACAAAGCAATGCTACACATAAGCATTTAAAGGAAGACAACACACTTTCTATTGCCTGCTCTTCTCCCACTAGTCAACTTTAATCAAGGCAAGTTCTACCAGCAATACATGTGTTATCACCATTTACTTCTATTTATGGGGTTTGGCCTGGAGTTCATACTGGTGTCAAAGCACATTGCCAACTGAACATAAAGGACAGTAGAGAATGGCAGAACTATGCTACTGCCTTTTTCTTATTTCTTTGTTTCATTTTTATTATCACTTTCTTCAAAACCAGGATCCAATACAGCTCTCAACAGGGGGAAAATCAAATATTTAAAACATTGAAATCTAGAAATCTAGTTTCCTTCCATCAACAGTATTCTCAGGGAACACCCAGGATTATCAAAGATTTTTCACTGCCAGGATAAATTGTACCTCTGTACGGCTGCTTGTTTGTGTTACATTAGAACTTGCTAAGATGATTCCTGCCAAGAAACACAATGATTTGCTTTTCAGGACCCAGAGATCAAGCAAGAATGCTAGCAATAAAAGAAAATGATCCAAATGCTTTACTGGTGTAATATTGTTAAAGCATGCTAACATTTTGACTATAACTTCCAAATAATAATTAGAAAGGGTTCAGCAGAAATTGGTGGATGTCAATTTCTGAAAGGTTACCTAAGTCTAAATGTGACATATGATCAGTGAGAGGGAAAGAAGAAAGGAAGCAAGGGAGGGAGAATGAGGGAAGCCTGAGTTTTTTTCAAGAATGAGTTTGGATGCAAAAAAATCAAAACAAAAAGAACTTGAAAGTTTCAATATTTCCAGGGACCTTTTCCTTTCTTGATAAGTTCTAAATCTCCTTTGAGAAAAGGAATATTAAAGAACATTTTACCAATAAGAGAGAGGGTTTGATCTTGTTAACTGCCTCCAAGTGAATTTTGAGTTATGGAAACTCTATGAGAGATCTCCAAGTCATCTTATCCTCAGGTCTTGCAGACTTAGGGTCATGTCTGTCTTGATTGAGGGTATGCAATTAAAATGTGATTCTATGATTCCATTATTACTCTTTTCTTTTTGCCCTACCTCTTCACAAATATTGTCTTTTCTAGTAAATTGTCTCTTCTCAAGATATGGCCAAATATGATAACTTCACTTCAGTCATCTTGGCTTCTAGGGAGAGTTCATGCTTGAACTGTTATAAGACTCATTTATTTGTCTTTTTAGCAGTCTACAGAATGCTTCTCTAGCAACAAATCTCAAATGAGTTGATTTTCTTCCTATCAGCTGTTTTATAAAACCACTAAGGTACCTGTAATCTTCATATGTCTATCATCATACATTGTAGAACAAGATGTGAATGTCCATATCAACCATTCAACTCCCAGTCCGGTTGGCAACTATGTGTGCCAAATGAGATGGATTGCCATTTTGACCTTCAACTCAGGTAGTAAATTATCTTTAATACATGGCCTAGCTTTGGTATTGAAATGTTAGAATGGGATGGGAATTGTATGCCCCCCCCCACAATGTTGTTGGGCTGCAAATCCCAAGATTCTTTGCAATTGGTTATGCTGACTTGAGCTGCTAGAATAATTGCAGTCCAACAATATCTGCCCTGCAGTGTAGTGGAGTCTCAATCGCTGGAGGTTTTTGAACAGAGTCTGAATGGCCTCTTGTTGGGTACACTTTGATTATGTGTTGCTACATGGCAGGGGATCAGACTGGATGGTCTTTTCCAACTCTACAATTCCATGATTTGGAGGGATACATGATTAGGATCCCTCATTTAGAAAGTAGGCAAGCATGCCAAAATGTTAAGTACAGTAGAGTCTCACTTATCCAACATAAACGGGTCGGCAGAACGTTGGATAAGTGAAAATGTTGGATAATAAGGAGGGACTAAGAAAAAGCCTATTGTATGTCAAATTACACTATGATTTAACAAATTAAGCACCAAAACATCATGTTTTACAACAAATAGACAGAAAAAGCAATTCAATACATGGTAACTACGTTATGTAGTAATTACTGTATTTACAAATTTAGCACCCAAACATTGCAATGTATTGAAAACATTGACTACAAAAACATTGGCTACTAACAAATTGACTATAAATGAAGATAGAATTACATACAATGAAGTTGCAGTAACAACATTGTCGGAAATTTAATGTGTAAAAAGTTCAATCTTTGCTGCCCAGAGAAACAGCTGTGGATCCAGGCAGGAGGCAGACTGCGTTGGGTAATCCAGTATGTTGGATAAGTGAATGTTGGATAAGTGAGACTCTACTGTACATATAAAAATGGAATTGAAATTAAAATGCTACCCCAGCCATCAGAGCAGCA
This sequence comes from Anolis carolinensis, assembly GCF_035594765.1. Taxonomy (NCBI): domain Eukaryota; kingdom Metazoa; phylum Chordata; class Lepidosauria; order Squamata; family Anolidae; genus Anolis; species Anolis carolinensis. The sequence continues at coordinate 157,617,862 of NC_085844.1, read as the reverse complement.
ATTACCTGACAACCGAATAAAAAAAGTAGCAACATGCAAAGGCAATAGACTAAGAAGCCCACACGTGGACACATTTATTCAGCATTAAGCCTAATCACCCTCTCCCCTCCCCCAGAATCAGGCTTGAATTTGACTTGTACCTTTAATCTTCAACAGTATTAGTGAAACAATTATAAGAGCACATAAAAGCCATGTATAAGTTTGAAGGGTGGATGATCAAAGGAAGTGGATATGTAAGAACAAGATGGAAGGCTGGCTTTGAGATTCAAAGCTTTTGTGTGCTCTAATCATTTCACTAGCATTCATAAATCTTTAACATCCTTTTCTCAGCTCTTTTTGATTTTTATGTATTCAATTAATTTCAACAGAATATGTTCTAAATACAGCATGTGCCTTGATGTCATGTAAGAAGCCCGTAGAATCTTCATAGGAAGCACAGAAATGCAGCACTTCCATTATGATTGACAAAAACATGAAATGTGAGCTCTCCTCTTGTGCAAGTTTCTGTACCTGCAGAACATGGAGTTTCTGATATATTGTGCCTTATTTTTTTCTCATTACACCAGGAGCAGGTGAAGAACTTTGTCATAGGTTGCCTTCAGCATGGAATCAGTAAGTGCATGGAAATAATCTTTGACAGTTTGTCATTCCTAAATTGCTGTACTGAATGACGAGTTCCATTTGCAACATCATAAGGTGTCCTAGGATGGACTTTCATGGATCAGGCATTTGTTAATTGCTGGAGACTCTAAAAATATGGCTACCCTAACAATGTTGCCATTTAAAATACAGACAAGGAAAACCCATCACAGTACCAGAAGCAACATCCCTTGAAAAACAAGCAGATAATTCCCAAGTTATGAATAAGATAGATTCTGTAGGTTTGTTCTTAAGTTGAATTTGTCACATACACATACACACACACACACACACACACACACACGTTTTGAATGGCATAGGGAAGAGTTAACACTCCTGTGGTCTTTGTTTGCTGTTTGTGCCCGTGTTTAGATTTCACCTCAATTTCTGTCCTTCTGATAATTGAATTTTGAAAAAAATGGCTTGTTGTTGAAACAAGGATTTGTAATAAAGCTTCAGTGGAGATACCTTTTCACCACAGGTGCATCCAGACAGCCATTAAAAAGTGGAAGCTCCCGCATTTTAAAGGAGGGCATCCATAAGATGTCCCACATAAAAGCGATTGCATTTGCCAACAAGCAGGAAAACAATGCTTTGTAGCAAATTAATTTGATAGCCTATTAGACCTGGACCTTTGTGAAAGGCCCAGGTCTAATGGGCTATGGCCCTGTGTGGACAGGCCCACAGGGAGTCCTGGGACTTCCTTGCAGCCTGTCCAAATACCCATTCTGCACCTTCTGGGCTCCTGGAGCCCAGAAGGTACGAGATTGCCCCCACCTCCTCCCAAAACCCCTTAAAATAACTTACCGGCCTCCATTAGGCCTTGGAGCACAGTTCTTGGGATGTACCATTATATGTGAGAAAGCAAAGGGTTCGCAGGAGCAAGTTTCCCCCGCCTCAGTTACTCGACTTAATTGGTACATCCCAGGAAGTATGCTCTGAGACCTAATGGAGGCTGGTAAGTTATGTTTGCTCCCCCCCCCCTGTTTTAAGGGGCTTTGGGAGAGGATGGGGGTTGTCTTCCTTTCCTCCTGAAAGGTTTTGGGAGGGCATCTGGACACCAGATTCAGAATCATAGAATCATAGAATAGTAGAGTTGGAAGAGATCTCATGGGCCATCCAGTCCAACCCCTGCCAAGAAGCAGGAAATCGCATTCAAAACACCCCCGACAGATGGCCATCCAGCCTCTGCTTAAAAGCTTCCAAAGAAGGAGCCTCCACCACACTCCTGGGCAGAGAGTTCCACTGTCGAACAGCCCTCACAGTGAGAAAGTTCGTCCTGATGTTCAGGTGGAATCTCCTTTCCTGTAGTTTGAAGCCATTGTTCCGTGTCCTAGTCTGCAGGGCAGCAGAAAACAAGCTTGCTCCCTCCTCCCTATGACTTCCCTTCACGTATTTGTACATAGCTATCATGTCTCCTCTCAGCCTTCTCTTCTGCAGGCTAAGCATGCCCAGCTCTTTAAGCCGCTCCTCATAGGGCTTGTTCTCCAGACCCTTATCATTTTAGTCACCCTCCTCTGAACACTTTCCAGCTTGTCAATATCTCCCTTCAATTGCGGTGCCCAGAATTGGACACAGTTCCAGGTGTGGCCTGACCAAGGCAGAATAGAGGGGGAGCATGAAAGCACATGCTTTCTGGGTCTGGTGTCCAGATGCCCTCCCAAAACCTCAGAAAGCACATGCTTTCTGAGGCGTGTGTGGACTAGAAGCCAGGAACATTCACATTTTTAAAAAGCAATTGTTTCTGGTTTAAATTGCTGTCTGGAACCGGCCCATGATAACACTTTCAGGAGTGAATTTCCTTTCCTAGAGGTAGATTTCTCTCACTTCCTGTTGTCTCACTCTTAACTATGAGTAATTTGTAAGTCGAATGTTTGTAACTCAAGGATGGTCTGTATTGTGTTCCTGTCCAGCTTTTGGCCTCCTATGAGTATCTGACTGTTCACTATAGGAACCAAATGCTAGGCAAGGCTCTGGTCTCACCCAACAAGACTTACAGTTTTGCTTTGTTTCAACAAAAACGAAACGAAGGGTCAAGGGTAATTTCCTATCAGGAATTTTTCACATCACACAACTATAGCTCTGTGTGAGCACTTTCAGTGTAATGGCTAAATCCTAAGGAATGCTGGGCTGCATTTACATCTGACTAAGTACTCCAGAGAAGCCTGCTTCAGAGGTGCCCAAGATACAGCATGGGGAGTCCACACCTACTGGCTTGGATATGCCTTTTGGTCGCTGTTTTACTGGCCAAAATCTAATCCAAGCAGCTCCCCAGCAGACCCTTGCTGACAATGTCACTTCTGCCGAGGTCACAACAGGGCATCCCGCCATGTGATCACCAGAAGAGACACCACCAGCAAAGCTCTACCAGGGAGCTGCTTGGAGCTGCAGACAGGCAAAACAATGGTGGCTGTTTTTAATATGTGGACACTGGATTGCCCCCAGATATAGCCCAGTTCAGCTGTCCACACATCAGTTGTCTTCATTCTGAAGTTTTCTGGAAGCACTGGTATAACGTGTGGTTCTTGTGCTGGATTAATGGCTGGATACATCACTTGTGCTATGCAACCAGCCATATATCATGTGGTCACACTGTGTTAAAAGTTAGTACATTTTATTTGGCCTGTGTAAACAGGGCCAGTGTTTTGTGCAGTGCTATAACTTTCTGGCAGAGAATTCTAAGTACTGGGTTGTTGTGTGTTTTCCTGGCTGTATGGCCATGTTCTAGCAGCATTTTTCCTGATGTTTTGCCTACATCTGTGGCTGGCATTCAGATTCTCTGAAGATGCCAGCCACAGATGCAGGCAAAATGTCAGGGGAAAATGCTGCTAGAATACAGCCATACAGACCTGAAACCACACAACACTTCCCAAATTTCAAACCCCAGAATTTCAGTGTATAGAAAGTGTCCCTCACTTTTCTGGGGCTATGCAAAGGATACCATTGCAGGGCATGTAAAGTATTATTTTAATCCCAGATTCACTCCTCAGACAGTCAGTATGAAAGGGAAAATGGACTTGACAAATTGGTACATACATTGCTAAAGTTAAGATTTGCAGGGAGCAAAGTTCAATTTCATCTGTATTTGTATGTAACAGGACAGGGTGTATGTGTATGGGTCGACATTTAAATGACATTTAGCCAAAATGTAGGAGGAGACAGGAGGAATGTGATTAAGGGCTGGAAAATACATGTTTTAAAAAGTGTCATTTAAACCCAGTTCCTCTTGAAAAAGTGCACCTTTCCACGCCTGTATATCCCTGCAGGCATGGAAATCACATGCTTTTCTTCCCTCACCCCTATCTGGACTCCTCCGGAGCACATGTGTCTGTCAAGCCCAAAACAGCTGATCAGCTGTTAAATGCAGACACACAGAGAAGCAGAAAGGGAAAGGAAATACAAATTCTGTCTTTTACACTTTGTAATATTAAGGAAAGCATGGCTTAAAATTGGGGGGAAACAGAGGTGTGAGGGAAATTTTTTTAAAAAAAATTGTTCTGTTATGCGCTGGATCACATATGCGCATCTCCAGAGTGAATTTATTTTTTTAAATAAACTTCCATTGGATGTCCTCCATCTGCCCTCCATCTTAATCCAGATCAAAAGAGAGCTGTGAGGAAGGCAGGGGATGATATACTGGGATTCAACTTTCCCTGTCTGGACTGCCTCTCAGGTACCACATTTTAAAAACTCAGTTCCCTGTCCCACTTTTTAGGGCTGTCTGGAAGTGCCCTGTGCGAATGTCTTGTGGGCATGTCCTTGCTCTCTGACTAACTCTCTTTTTTTCCCAACTCAGAGATAAGGGAAAAATTGATTTGATTTGAAGTTGAATGCAAACCAGTCGAATTCACTTCACAAACTGATTATGTCAACTGAAACACAATTAACCTTCAGTCTTTGCATCTTAATTACCTTTACATGCATCTTAATTAACTGAATGCTACCCTGGATTTTTGCAAATAATTTCTCCCCAAATCAAACTCACTGGTTTTGTGTCTATCAATGAGACAGAAGAAAGGGCAGACAAAATTCTGTTTACATAGAAGAATTTTGGTTACAGATTAAAAGACAAAGCAAATAGAATCTCAACAAATATATATATCTTGGTGAGGACTATGCATGATCCCCAGAAACAGAATCAGTCAAAGGTATTTTGCTGCCAGAAGCAAAGGAGCAAATGACACCTTCCCCATCTTTGTATATTTTAATGTGAGACAGTTCAGGGGCACTGTGCATTAGGGACTCCCTGTTGCTTCTGAAGCAGCTGAGGGAATCCCTGACATAATACCATGTGGGGCTGATCAGATCATCCTCACATTGCCTGTCAGTATAGAAGGGATCCTTAAGGTGTAACCCATATGTGAAGTATCAGAAGTCAGACTTGGCACTAATGCAGTCAATTACCTCTCAGGGAGTTTGTAAAGACAGCCTGTGATTGGAATAGAATGTATCAAAAGAATGTATCTGTGAGAATAACACTGGAGCTGGATCAGCACTGACCAATACTCTGGAGCTGATCCAGCACATCATAAACTGGGTCAGCCCTGGATATCAGCCACTGTGAAGGTGGGAGGGAGTTGCTGAACAGCCACCCTTAATGTCCAACACCAACAGGGTTTGGGGTTGATAGAGATAGGACTTGGAGATAAAATAGAAAGGTTTTTGTATTTGAGAAAGAAGAGAAAACTAACTCTAGTTATAGGGAATTGAAATAATAAAATAATAGTTTAATATAGTTTCCTACTGTGTTCAATAACCCAATTCTTATGTTTTCAATGTATATCTCTGGCTGGCTGTCAAATGTGAATTGGAGTCAGGCCACACATACCAAAACTAAAGAACCCACTCAACAATACAGCCATAAGTCCACATTGAAGGGGTGACCTTAAGGTCCAGGAACCCAATTCAGCAAGGAAATAATTGGGGGAACAAGGACAGGATTCCTAGGGCTTGGGATTTTCCGGCCAGCCTAGATTCAGGGATTTGTCCCACCAAGGAGGAATTTAGAAGGAGGAGTTAGATAGGTGTCAAGAGTTTAGCAAGCAATGATAAAGTAGGCTGGAAATTGTTTCCATCATGCTGTATTTCAAAAGGAAACCAGGGGAGAAGGGAGGGAACATTTCATAATCATAATGCCATCATTGTTTGATGCAAGCCTTTAGCAGCACTACAATATTTGTGTCCCAGGTGACGAGGCAGACCGAAGGGAGCATTCTTTTTATGGGCTAATCTATTGTTGATATACTAGTTGTGTTTATCAAGAACTCCATTAAAACAACTGTATTTGTGGCTGGCCTGAAATGTTTTGTTGTGTGCCAGAGGCTTACGTGATTGGGTATAATTATTCAGCCTCCTGACACAATGCTTTTCTTTGTGCCTGTTTGTTGATTAAGAGTCAGCAGATCTACAGGATGTTCCCTTGTAATCATGCCAAGCTGCCACACAAAAACCAATCTCTGTATTCTCGACAGATACAGAACCAGAAGCTAAGGTGTCTCATTTATTCGTGTTCAGTGAACCAGAGTTATTTGTTTGTTTACTGATTGATATTGACTTCAGCGAGGCCAAGCAATGTCAATGCTGCAATTTCGGAAGTGCCAACATTTACACAGCATTCTTTGCTCACTGCCCTGTGCTCTGAGGAGACCCTTTCCCATCCCCTCTGCTACTGTCGGTGAGCTGTAAATCATGTCATTAAACAACTGCTTCCAAAGTACCACTATTTGTCATGATCCGGGGACAATGCCACTTTTAATGCATGCACTTAGCCTGTTATACCTTGTGGCACTGGTGCGGGATTGTCACTTTGTGCTCCATTTAAGTCGTAAGTGACAGATGTTAGACGATAATGTGCCTTAACCTCTGGGCTTGTACAGATGCCAATGAGTTATCACTGGTGGGATCAATATGTTCAATAAAGCAAGGTCTGTGCAAATTGAAGTGGAAGAGTACACAGCTAATGGTGCTGCTATTTTTAATTTTCAAGGACTATATATTTCCAGTAATCTGTGGGACCCAGAAATATCCCTGGATTTCTAAGCACCAGAAATATCATGCTAAATGAATTTATAAACTGGATAGTTTTTTAACCTGCCATGAAGAATCACCCTAACATCTAGTAACGTATGCAGTAATCTAACCTTTGATATTTGGTTAGCATTGTTTAGTCAGTCTTATGTGCTCAAATTGCAGAAAACCTATTTGACATCCTAAATTGAGGGCCACCCTGGGGAACATGTCCCATCCAGATATTGCTGAATTGCAGCTCTTATCAGGAACCTAAACAATGGTGCAGGCTAATAGGAGTTGCAAACCAACAACTTCTGGAAGGTCATCTACTCCCAGCCCCTACCCATAACCTAATTATAATGGTCCAGTATTAGCCTTGAAAAATAGAAACAGGAGTTAAATTAGTATGATTGAACAATATTAGAAGTTCACTGTAACTCCTTTTAGGGATGCAATCCTTTACTAATATTTCCACTACAAGGAACTACTTGCACTTTAGCACTTACTCTGCAGAAAATTTGGACATTGTATTTTTCTGGTTTCTACATACAACAAGACAGAGGCTTTTACGTCCACCCTCTATCTTTTGAATACCTGAGCACCAGGTGATCTACCAGAATAAGAATTCGCTTCTCTTATTGACAGTCACATTTAGGGTGCAGGGAAAAGTTACGTCTATTTTAAATAAATACAGTAGCAATGTATCAGAAACACTAGCGGAATCTGAGAAAGGCCTTTGCATCATGTTTCTTCTGTCCCTCTACTACTAAGAGCTTAATTTACTGTTTCATGGTGAACTGTCATAATGTGGTGTGAATTTCTGCAGAAAGCAATGCCCTGAAAAGCAAATTATGACATTTTTGGTGGTATACTGTGTGGAAGGAAATCCTAAAGAAACAGGAACATATTTTCCTAATCCAATGAAAATGGAATAAAAACAGACCTTTTCAATCTCACTTCAGAAACAAAATCTCATCATTGTTTATCATATTTCCCCTGCTTTGGCGTCTCAAAATGATGTCAACTGTTTGAATCCTATCAGTGGTCTTAGGGTGCATCTGCACTATAAAATAAATGCAGTTTAATGGCACTATAACTAGGCTAGCTCATTGCTATGAAATCCTGAAATTTGTAGTTTGATTAAGCACTAGCATTCTTTGCCAGAGAATGCTGAAGACCTTGTAGAACTACAATTTCCGTGCTTCCATATAATTGAGCCTTGGTAGTTAAATGAAGGACCTTATCACATTGAGATTAGCCACACATTGTGGCTCACTGCACCCTCCGCCACTCTGGTGGGTCCCAGTGTGTGTGTGTTGGGGGAGGGGGAACCCACCACCCCGCATCCCACATTTCCCAGCTTCCCCCTCATCCCCATCGCACAGGGAAAACATCTGCTGCCCTGCTTCCGCCTGTTGTTGCCAATGCGACAAAGGGAGCCTTATGATGCTCCCTCTTCACTTGGACTAGATGGGGGTTGGACTAGATGGCCTTTAGAGGTCCCTTCCAACTCTGTTGCTGTTGTTGCTGTTGTTGCTGTTGTGGCTGGATGGCCATCTGTTGGGGGTACTTTGATTGTGCTTTGCCTGTATAAAGGCAGAATGAAGGGAGTTGGACTAGATGGCCTTTAGAGGTCCCTTCTAACTAGGATTCTATGTAAGGAGTCTTAGTTGATCATGAGCCGAACATGAGCCAAAAGTGTGATGCTGCAGCTGAAAAGGGCAATGCAGTTCTAGGCTGTGTTAGTAGGAAAAGCCTGAGAGAAGGTGAAAGGGAACTGATATGACATCTTACCTCAGCTGGTTTTTTAATTGCTTTTAATGATAATTATTTAATTATTTAATGATAATTATTTTTGTGGTTTATTGTTTATATAGGCATTGAATGTTTGCCTGCTACTATGTTGGAAGCTGCCCCAAGTCCCCATGGGGAGATAAGGTGGCGTACAAATTATTATTATTATTATTATTATTATTATTATTATTATTATTATTATTATTATTATTATGTTATTGTTGATACCATATTGTTTTTGTTGACCCTCTTCCACTTACAGAGCTGGTTTACTGTTCTTTGTAATTTGAAAAACATTTAAAAACATTTAACCTACTGATGCCTCAATTAATGTAATTTTATTGGTATCTCTTTTTATCTTTGAAATTTACCAGTAGCTGTTGCATTTCCCACCCTTAGCTTATACTTGAGTCAAATTAGGTGCCTTGTCTGATATTCAGGTCGGCTTATACTCGAGTATATGTGGCAATTCTACTGTGTAGATGCAACCTTTACTGCAGTAGACTGACTCATCGTCATTTACTTCAGTGTTGACTTATCACTCAACAGTTGAGTCAGTGGACTTTCTCAGTTGGAACTACCAACAAGATTGACATATTAAAAACTTTCTCTATCCAATATTAACCTAAATGGATTACATTTTTGAATCTGCTATCTAGAAGATTCCAATTTCTGCTTATGTGCATATACATATACTAGTTTTATCCACATTCTAGCTCTCTGATTTTTCCTCTTCTGAATAATGCTGCATTTATTCTAAATACTAGTTTTTGTTATTGTGTGTCTGCTGTGAGATGAAATTATAAATACAACATAGTTTTTGAGCTTACATATTATTAAGCCACACAGTTTGAAATGAAGAGACAATGCAAGAAACATTTTCCATTTAAATTAGGCCTAGTTTATTACTTAACTCTGCCCATGAACCACAGTGTGAAAAAACCATATATCTCAGGTGTAATTTGAAACAAGAATAATGGGGATTCTAAGCAATATTTAATTGGATTAAATGAATTTGGCTTGGGAATGTTGAATCTATAAAATCTCTTGCACTGTGAAATTAAATTATAGATAATATACAGTACCTATGGCTATAAGCCATGGGCCCTTGCTGGGATTAATCAATGAGCAATATATCTTCCAAACAACACTGTAAAAATAAACATCTTATCAAATTACTGTAGGGAAAATGAAAAAGAATTCCAGATAAACTCAATGAACACAGTCTATTATAGTCTATGTTGGGTTCAATATTCATTAGAAGGGAGTTTCTTGTTAAATTTTTGTTATAACTCATATATCCACCAATCATGTATGCTTAAAGCTTACAAAATAGTTTCATGGGGATGACTGTTTAAATGAAAAGCAGTGTAAATACAGGCAGTCCTTGAGTTACAAATATCTGACTTACAAATGACTCATAGTTAAGAACGAAGGTGAGACAACAGGAAGTGAGAAGACAATGGAAGGGAAATTCACTCCTGGAAGAGTTATCATGGAGAAAAGGTGTCAGAACAAGCTTGATCACTATAACAAAATGCTTACAGGCGTTCTTCAGCTTAACTTAGTTGTATGTTTCAGGATTACTTCACTTAGTTTCAAACAGTTCCAACCAACCAATCTATCTATTGGTCACAAAAACCCTTGCTCTATTTGCTGAGAATAGTCACGAGTTCCCCTGGGTTGTTAATTAACTCTAACCTAGAGTCCTTCTATTAACCAGCCCAGTAGTGAGAGTCAATCCCTTGAGTTATCTTCCCGTCAAGAGATCCAAACTGCCTGACCTAGCCTGTCAGTTTCCACAGCTTTTAGTTCTCTCTCACACACACACCCTCCAAACTCCAAAACCAAACTGCTCTCTTCAAACCCTAAAACAGAACTCCCTGGAGCTCCTTTTTTCCTCTGCACTGTAAGACTTGCCTCCTCCCATCTGCTCTGGTTGGCCAATCCTAGGAGTCTCTCTCTGAGCTCCTCCCCCTTTCTAACCACACTCAAGATGGCTGCCTGACATTCCTCTACAAAATGGACGCTTTCCCCACTCACTGTTACCCAGGCTTCATTCCAGGCCTAATAGGTAAGGTTCACTACAATCACCAATTCTTGTTTCCACAGGCCCAAGTTTTCAAAATTCAATTATCAGGGGGACAGAAGGTGAGGTGACAGCAATTGGAATGGCATGCAGACACCCCAAAGTATCCCTAAAAACTAAAGAAAAGTTACCTGCACACCATTAAGTTCCTCTTGCGGCCTCCTGGCACAAGGAAATGATGCACCAGGAGACGTGGGGAGGTGGAGGGCAACCCATGAGAAGCTGAGGGCACCCCGCAAGCGGCAGAGGGTGCCCCGTCAGAGGCTGAGGGTGCCCCGTAAGTGGCGGAGACACAGTAGAAGATAAGGATTCCTCCCTGCACCCCATTTCACCTCAAAATGGAAGAAACAGCATGTCTTTCCATACAGAAGGTTTTTGTGTAGCTCCATGGTACTCAGAAATGGCATGATGGAGCTTTGGAGAGGGACCCCCCCCCCTAAAAGCTCTGTTGTGTCAATTCCCGAAAGCAGCCTTCATAGCCAAGGCACCAACAAAGGTCCGGATCTTCCTCCTTTACTGCTATTTTAAACTCAAGATATTCCAACAATTACAGTTTTATCCCAGGTTACCTTGCATAAACCTGGTGTGTCGTTTGGATGCCCCAGGTTAATGTGATTAGTGTCACACATTATGTGGCAGTGTAGATGAGTCCTTAGTTGGATAACCCTGGTTCAGGACTCAAGATTCTGGGACACAGCATAAATACCATTTTTATGCATTAAGAGTTGGCCAGGCTATTGAGAAACATTGATTTTGTACATGAACTAAGTGTGCCCTCACCATCACTCTGGCATGGAATACAAATTCTAGTATAGGGCAAACCATTTCCCAGAAAATATGGATGCTGCTGGGATAAGCCTATTGGGCCTTTTTCTGCTTGATGTTCTCATTGTGAAATGGTTGACATGCTTCTGAGGAATGGTAGGATTCTTGAAGCACAGTTTGAAAGCCATTACTCAAGGTAATTTAATTTTTAAATGTATTCTAAACATATCATAAGCAATGGGGAGGGCCTGCAGTAACAAAAAAATTCCTTAAAATAGCTAATCCAAAAAGGATTGAGAACAGAGAATTAGGTGTGGTGGGATTAGCATGCTTAAACCCATTGTGATCTGTGATGAAAATATGACCAAAGATTATGTTTCTTGCCTTTCTGTGCTCCATTGCAAGATTTCAAGATAGGAAAAAGGGCAAAGAACATTTTTACCTTTTCTGTCATCCAGAACCACCATTTTTTCAGTTATATAGATCTTCTAGATTTTTTTTCATGATAATATAGTTCAGTGGATGAAACTCTTATAAGAAACTGTATTCTTTTTCCCTTCTGATTTTTTAAACTTTCTCCTAAGACTGTCAACACCACAAAGAGACAAAAATCCCTGTTCTAGGCTGTCAGGAACTGTAAACAAAAGCACTCCTTAGGGGATGGAAATGTTTGGAGGAGTATCCATGTTGCATAATTACAGGCAGTCCCTGAGTTAGAAATACAAACACGCATACAGCAGAGAGAGAGAGAGAGAGAGAGAGAGAGAGAGAGAGAGAGAGAGAGAGAGAGAGAGAGAGAGAGAGAGAGAGAGAGAGTTTTAATATTCAAATTTTGCATTAATACATAAAATAAAAGATCTATGGAAAAGTAGGGCTAGGAATAAAAAGAAAAAGGAAGAGAAAGAAAAAAAAGGGGGGGGGAGGAAAAGCAGTGAAGGTGGGAGGGAGGAGAACGAATGAAAGTCCAAAGTCTAAACTTCCAATCTTCATCGTGTTAATGTTTCTTCATTTCAGTCTTTATTTTATTTATTTTCAATATGCTTCTCTTCTTCTTTCATCTCATCTTCAGATAGTGTTTCTTATATAGCTTAACTTGTCTAGGTCATAATTTTTGTCTTCTTTTTGTATTAGGTAGTCCATCTTCTTTTGATGGCCCTTCACATCTCATTAATAATTGAGTTAATTTGTCCATATTCTTATTTCCAAGCTCTTAACTGACTCTTGTTGAATTGTTGGAGTTTCTTTTAATAATAATTATTATGTTGCCATCCCAGGTGACAATCGCATTGACGAAAAACAACGGGAAAAACTCAGCCTCAAGATTGAACTTCAAAGACTCTGGCAGAAACCAGTGCAGGTGGTCCCAGTGGTGATTGGCACATTGGGTGCCATGCCAAAAGATCTCAGCCAGCATTTGGAAACAATAAACATTGACAAAATTACGATCTGCCAACTGCAAAAGGCCACCCTACTGGGATCTGCGTGCATCATCCGAAAATACATCACACAGTCCTAGACACTTGGGAAGTGTTCGACTTGTGATTTTGTGAAATGAAATCCAGCATATCTATCTTGTTTGCTGTGTCATACAATAATAATAATATTAACAATAATACTTTATTTTTCTATCCTGCCACCATCTTCCCGAAAGGACTCGGGGCAGCTAACATGGGGCCAAGCCCAAAACAGAAACAAAACATAACAAGTTAAAACAAGTATCAATAAGTAAAAACAGTGTCAACACAACCATCAAATAAAATAAACAATTAAAACACAGAATGCAATAAACTACCATCGTTACTATATAAAATGAGGTAATAAAAACAAGCATCACCACTGATGGATAAAATGGGGGCGGTCATATAAAAGTGCATAATTTCGAGACCATTTAATAAAGTGCATGGACAAGTGTCAGAGAGTTGCCTAATATTTATTTCTTTTGTGTCAAAAGCATTGCATAATAAATAAGTTTAAAAGTGATAAAATAAAGGAATCACAAAAAGCTAAATAGTTTTGGACCAAAAGCGGGCAACAGCAATTGCATTGTCCATAGCTTTAAACAACAACTCCTCCGTGCATGAGGCAGGGCATTGTGGGCAAGCATACATATGAGGAGTTGTTTGTTCAGCTCCACAGTCACACAAGGTGGAGGATTCCTCCAGGTAGTGCCATTTTGCCAGGTTGTCTTTTGATCTGCCCACTCCGCTTCTGAGTCTGTTTAGGGAAAGTTGCCCATTCTTGGTTTGCCCCTGGAGGCAGACCCTCATGGGGGGCAATCAAGTTGGAATTGCCTGGTTTAGCTGCCCAGAGGGATACTCTTGCTGTTGCTGGGGGAACATCAAGAGGAGTGGTGATTCTCATGAAGCTTTTCCTTGATTTGAGTCTACTGGGAGGGGGCTGATAGTCATGCAGTGGATGGTTTTCGCAATGTTCGACCTTATTTCTCTCACAATTAGTAGCAACTTCCCATCGCACATCATGGGGGGGCAATGCCAGCTAACTTGTAGAGTTTATCAACAGGTGTAGGTTTAAGGCATCCTGTGATTATTCTACATGTTTTGTTCAGTGTTATGTTCATCTGCTTCGCATGGGCAGACTTGTGCCAGACAGGACAGGCGTACTCAGCAGTTGAGAAAGACAAGGCCAAGCTGATGTTCTTATTAATTGTGGGTCTGAGATGATTTGGGATAAGGTGGATAGGAAGGAAAATAAGGTGCAAGGAGGCAGTATATCAATGATGGGGGTCTATCATGTTGTTGGTTGTTCAAATGAACACTGGAAGAGCCATGTTTAAGCTGTTTAATAAAGGCAGACAAGGTTGGGACCAGTCTAATCTCCCTAGGGAGGGAATTCCAAAGCCGAAGGGCCACCAGAGAAGGCCTTCTCCCTTGTTCCAACAAGCCGAACCTGTGAAAGTGGTGGGAATGAGAGGAGACCCTCCCCTGAAGATCGAAGAGATTGTGCAGGCTCATAGGGGGGAAAGCGGTCACAAAGGTAGATGGGTCCCGAACCATTCAGGGCTTTGTAGGTGATTACCTGCACTTTGAATTGGGACCGGAAAGTGAATGGCAGCCAATGAAGCTCCTTAAACAGGGGGGTTGACCCCTCCCTGTAAGTTGCTCCGGTTAGCAGTCTTCAAGGGAAGCCCCATGTAGAGTGCATTACAATAATCCATCCTGGAAGTAACTAAGGCATGGACCACCGATGGATTTCTTTTAATCTCCAATTCCTTGCATAGACAATTCTTGCTGCTGTTGTTAAGTAACTTAAAAGTATTTCTTTATTCTTTTCCAAATTTCTGTTTGTAGTTCCTAATAGGTATGTTTCTGGTAACATTTGAAGTTTTATATTTAATATTTTTTGAGTTTCTTCATGGATTCCTTTCCAATATTCTTTGGCTTTTTTACACATCCACCACTCGTGGTAAAATGTACTCTCTTGTGATTCGCATTTCCAGCAATTTGTTTATATGTCTTTGTTATGTTTCCTAATTGGGGGGAGGGGGGATGATGTACCATCAGTACATCATTTTATACCAGTTTTCTTCAAGGTCGTATGGTTTATTTTAATTTTGTATTCCAAATATCTTCCCATTCTTCTAGTTCAATCTGTCATCCAATGTTTGCAGCCCATTTGATCATACATTATTTTATCTGTTCTGTTTGGTATTCCATTCAAATAATATTATATATATATATATATATATATATATATATATATATATATATATATATATTCTTGTAATTGTTTTCTTCTCTTTTACCATTATTTTATCCCAAAATGTTTCCTTGTCCATAAATCCTATTATTTTGTCTTTATTTATAATGTTCTTTTAGCTGTCTATATTGGAACCAATAAAGGTTTCCATATATTTGATTAATTTCTTCCTTGGTTTTCAAAACATATTCTCCGTTCTATTTTTTCAAAATCTCCTTATATAGAGGCCATTTTGTCCATCCTAAAAGTCTTGTTTGTAAAGCTTCTAGGGATTAAATCCATAATGGGGTTTTTGAGTATAACCTTTCTTTGTATTTTCCCCATGTTTTTTATCAAAGTGGATCTTACAAAATGGTTACCAATTTTTTTCAATGCTTGTTTTACCAAACCATAAGTAGACATGCCACCCTACCCATAAATCAAATCCTTCTAATGGCAGGGGTTGTTTTTCTCTTTCAAAAACATGTTGAAAGAGCTAGGGGTGGGGTTGGCTGACAAAGAGCTCTGGTCCATGAGGTCACGAAGAATCAGAAACGACTGAACGAATAAAAAACAAAAAACAAAAAAAACAATTAAAAATAAAACTTTTAATTAATGAAGCACTGTCTGGGGAATAATAAGGGGAAGGGGAGAGAGTGGGAAAGGAAGAGACTCTCATCCCCTGAAAGGATTTGAAGCCAGCAAACTGATAGAAAACCGAAATGGGCTCATTGCATCAGGTAAGTAAGTAACATGACACAACCTGTAGCCATTGGTAGATTTTCTTGTAAATAGCTTGGGAGGGTTTATAGTGGGGAGGAGGTAGATCAGCAATGGAATGCAAACAGGGCCATTCAATAAAGTCTGTCGCCTGCTTGAATGCAGGTTTGCCACCTTTATGCAATAAAGTCCTACGAAGTGGTATGAGATACACTGGTGAGAATATAATAATAATAATAATAATAATAATAATAATAATAATAATAGGAATATGAATATGTCTGTCATTAAATTTATAATCTATTTTTGTGTGGGGGATGCATATATGCTTGTTCTAAAATATTTTGTTTTACATGAGTAGCCTTTGTGGTTTGATAGCATGTCAGCCCCTTAACAGCCGCCCTGAGTCCCCTGTTGGGTGAGAAGGGCGGGATATAAATATTGTAATAAATAAATAAATAAACATGGATTTTTTAGTGCTTGCTTGTTGACTAAGAAATAGCAAAGATCTACAGGATGTTCACTTGCAGTTATGCCAACCTGCCACATAGAAACAAATCTCTTCACTCCCTGCTGATACAGCCAATGTGTCTCATTTATTGGTGTTCTGTGCACAGGATGTTTTTGTTTGCTTAATGATTGATATAACTTTAAATGATGCCAGAGATGGCAATACTGCAATTGCAGTAACAACAGAGGCGGTCCAACCATAAGGCAAACTAGGCACTTGCCTGTGGCGTCATCGTCCCGGGGGCACCATCGTCCTGGGAGGAGGGCACCACTCTCCGCCTCCTTCTCTTTCAAGCCTTCCGGCCGCCACGCTGGGCCTCCCGGTGCCCGCGCTGGGCCTTCCGGCCGGCGTGGACCCACCTTCGCACCACGCGAGCCCACTTTTGGGGCCTTCAGAGATTGTGAGGTCTGTGGGAACTTGGAAGCTAGGTATGTGGGGTTTATATATCTGTAGAAGGTCCAGGGTGGCAGAAATAACTTTTCTTTGAAGCAGGTGTGAATGTTGTAATTAATCACCTTGATTAGCATTTAATGGCCCTGTGGTTTCAAGGCCTGGCTTCTTGTTGCCTGGGAGAATCTTTTTTTGGGAGGAGTTAGCTGTCCCTGATTGTTTACTGTCTGGATTTCTTCTGTTTTCAGAGTGTTGTTCTTTATTTATTGTCCTGATTTTAGAGGTTTTTTTAATACTGAGGGCTATCTGGGTTATCTAAGTCCACACTGCCCTATATCCCTGTTCAATGTTTAGTGCTAAATTCGCAAATATAGTAATTCCTACATAACATTACCATGTATTGAACTGCTTTTTCTGTTGATTTGTTGTAAAACATGATGTTTTAGTGCTTAATTTGTAAAATCATAATGTAATTTGATGTTTAATAGGCTTTTCCTTTATCCTTCCTTATTATCCAACATTTTTGCTTATCCAATGCTTTTATTTTTCAGTGATTGGTTTGGGGGGGGGGCGCCAAAATTCTGTTCGCCTACACTTGAAAAATACCTAGGGCCGGCTCTGAGTAACAACAACTATTTCTGTGGCATCGTTTGCATGCTGTAGAAAGCTCCAAAGGCAACCTTTGTAATTTTCTTCTGAGTGAAGAGTAAATCAAGTCATTACATATATAATATAATGTATTTGGCGAAAGATAATTGCATTGTCACTTCAAATTCCTTACCTTCATATATCAGAAGAAATTTATCTCCCCCTCTGCAACAATTTTCATACATGGAAATATTATCCAAGATTCTTCATTGCACTTCTGTCACGCAAATGTATTATTATTATTATTATTATTATTATTATTATTATTATTATTAATCTTACATCTCCTTATGGCTCGAGACAGGTTACAACATTGCTAAAACACATAATCAAAACACATAATCCTTTAAAAACACTCCATAGATACACATATTAAAACATATTTCCATAAATACATATTAAAATATACTCATATAGATAGTCACATTTTATCACTCTTTTGCTGAATACAGAAATGTCTATGTATCTACCAGTGTGCCTGCTTATTGTCCCAGTGAGCAGTTAGGAATGTACAGTGGATGTTTCTATAATCCCAGTAAATAAAGTGACACACGCAAAGAACTTACAAATAGTTATCTACCATCCAGACATGTACAATTGTGTGACTGGAATTCTGAATCAACTGTCGAATAGTGAATCAGAATGCAGCTAAATCCAGGTGATTCAACTGCTCTGCTCTAGTTGCGACTTACAGTAGGATTTAGGGCCATGTGAAATATTAGAACTCTTGGAACTCTACTTTTACAGTCACAAAGTGAAGGTATTTACTGAACATTGTCCTCCCAAAAGGAAACAGTATCTGTAAAATCGTAGGTGATCACTCGTGGCCAGACATAGAGTCTTGGCAGTGGATCCATAAATGACTGTGAAGATCTATTATGGATCCACATGATCTTTCACATTGAGGACATAGATTTCCAGATGGATGGTGGTCACGACTAGGATTTGCTTGACACATTTCTTCCTTTCGATCATGTATATGTGCCTCTTTAAAATCCATGGCATTGTTGACTTCCAGTTACAACGCTTGAGTGCCAGGGCTTCCCAATTCTTGGTGTCTATAACACTTTTTTTAAGATTAGCTTTAAGCCCATCCTTAAATCTTTGTTGTTGTCTACCAACGTGCCTTTTTCCTTTCTTAAGTTGAAAATGAAGAAACTACTTTGGAAGACAGTGATTTGACAATCAGACAACAGTCCAGCAAAGTTGATGGCAGAGAATCATCACTTTAATGCTGGTGGTATTTGCTTCTTCCAGAGTGTTGACATGTATCCACCGTCTTCCCAAGAGATTTGTGGGATTTTTCAAAGGCAAGGCTGATGGAATCATTCCAGAAGTTGGGAATGGCATTTGTAAATTTGTCTGTGTTACTGCTGCAATTATCTCAGACAAGCTATTACTTTCTATTTTACATCTTTGATTCTGTCTTTCCATCATGATATCACCTTGAAACAACACAAGGTTCTTAGATGTTGCAAATGTCTAATCTTCACAGTTTTATCCGGTGTGATTTGGAGAGGCCATTGTCAATACACCAATGGCTTTTTCAGAAATAACTGGTAGGTTAACACCAGGGATAAAGGATTTTGTTGCATGAAAATGCTAGCCCACAAAATCCATTCACTCAGGGATAGTGGCAATTTATTAGAATGATCATCTCCCCCATCACATCTATCCATATTTACACATCTGTGACAATTAATTGCTTCATAGTGTCATACTTCCTGTTAGTAATGTAAATTCTTCTGCTCCATTGTGGGTTTTTAAAAAGTCACTTTGGAATTCCATGAAGGTTAGTTTATTTATTTACTTTTTTAAAAAGAGCAACAACTCTGAATCAATCAATTACTTAAAGGGGGAATGCTGAAGAGTGGGAGAGCAGAACAGTCCTGCTATCTAAAGATACTTCTGTGCAAGCATGAAGAGGACCAGCATAATCACAAGAGGTTAGTGATGTGTCTTTGGCACAATTAAGACCTAGTGATGGGTTTACTCTAGGCTTGAGCGATCCATGAAAAAATTGATTCTAAACTCGTTTCAAAAGTAGGGGGCGCTAGCGTTTCATTTCTGATGTCATTTCCGAATTTTGCCCTCAAAAATTTTTGAAATTTAACAAAAATTCGTTAGTTTCAAAAGCAATTCGTTAATGGCGGACGCACATGCACAGTAGCAAAAAAAACAGCACGAGGGGAGACTTTACAGGACTCTCCCGCCCTCATTTTTTGAGCTATCTTCTTCAAACTTGGTACAGTGGTAGAACACATTTAACACTGATAGCTCACCAAAATTCGGAACGTTTCCCTTATCCTCTGATTTTTGGTGAATTTTCATAGCTTTTATAATAAACCATTTTTTAATAATTGCAGAAATCTGTTCCTGGTTTGAAAGTCTTATTTCCTGTTTCATTGGGTTGTCTTTACTGTGAAAGTCATTGTTCTACTTCAGAAACTTTGTTTTTGTGGCTGAAACTTTGTTAAATTGGTGGACCAAACCATAATATGTTCCATCCATGTCGCTTGCACAAAGTTCAGGCAGTGTCATAGATTTTGCCATGTTTCTATGACAGAACCAATTAGGAAATGACATTTATCACCCAGGAACAGAAATCATAGTACACCACAAAATCATTCCTGACAGATGGCCATCAGCCTCTGAATAAGGAAATAGTTCCTGGTTTGAAAGTGCTATTTCCTGTTTCATTGGCTTTTCTGGGCTGAGAGTGTGTGACTTGCCCAAGTGGGTGGCTGAGTGGGGAATCAAGCCACAATTGGAGTCCAAAATTCAAACCTCTCCCTCCCTCCTTCTCTCTAAACTTCTCATACCTTCCAAGAAATCACATACTGTATGAAAGTTTGGTCAAGATGGTCACAGGAGGGCAACTAAAATGATCTAGGGTCTGGAGAACAAGCCCTATGAGGAGCAGCTTGAAGAACTGGGCATGTTTAGCCTGCAGAAAAGAAGGCTGAGAGGAGACATGATGTATAAATATGTGAGGGGAAGTCATAGAGAGGAGGGAGCAAGCTTGTTTTCTGCTGACCTGCAGACTAGGACGCAATGGAACAATGGCTTCAAACAGGAAAGGAGATTTCACCTGAACATCAGGAAGAACTTCCTCACTGTGAGCTGTTCAGCTGTAGAACTCTCTGCCCTGGACTGTGGTGGAGACTCCTTCTTTGGAGGCTTTTAAGCAGAGGCTGGATGGCCATCTGTTGGGGGTGCTTTGAATGCAATTTTCTGCTTCTTGGCAGAATGGGGCTGGACTGAATGGCCCACGAGGTCTCTTCCAACTCTACTGTTCAATGACTCTATGATTCTAAGTGAGGACAAAAGGGGGTGGGGAATGTTAAGAGGAGAGAGGGCCTGGAACACCTGGGAATTGTAGTTTTAAAGAGGGCATAATACTATTGGAGAAATGTCTGCTTCAGCCCAATACTTTTATAAATGGTGAAAATTCAGAGGCTTCGTTCTCCTGCTTTTTAAAAGCTATTGTGATGAAATTTGCCAGAATGGAAGCAAAAATTAACCACTCTTTGCGTATCAAGTTTCATAATGTTTGACCCATCCACTGATTTTTGGGGATTTTTGAAACAACATTTTTTTAAAATGCTAGCAGAACAATGGCCCCACCTCTCTGTCCCTCTTCCTTCTGCCCTGATTGGCTGAGAGGCATGCCAACATGGCTTCTCCTCTCAGAGGGGCTACAGCTACATCCGAAGACATCAGAAACAAACGAAAAAAGGTACTTTTTTATTCAAATTCGTAATATTTGTAAGGCAGTGAGCAAATGTTTCAAATATCAATTCAAAAGTACTTTCGAAACGAATTTTTAACGAACTAACGAAAAATTTGCTCAAGCCTAGTTTACTCATCAATAGCATGAGGAGGTGACAGGCTGGCAATGGGTTTCACACAGCATTGTGTAATAAGAACAGTCACCAAAGCGATACTTCAATGAAGGTTTACCACCTTTGTATGATCAACTCCATCATGAGTATTAAATCAGATACAGTTTTTTTGTTTATGTACAAAATAATGAAGAACATATAAATTAGAAAGTTATATCTACAAAGATAAAACAGAGATTGTCACCATTTCTTGACCACACTTCCTCCTATTCTTCCTTCTCTTCCTCTTCCTCCTTCTTGCAAAATAATTCATTTCTTAAGTATCTGCTGAAAAGTCACTGTTTATAAATTGGAAAATATTTTCTAGAAGAAGTGGAAAGCTTTAAGGGGACTAGGGATCTTTTCAGCCTGGAGACATAGAAGTCCTTTGTCACTCAGTAGAAACACATGATTATAAGTTCCCCAGGAGAATTTGAAGCCAGATAAGGAAGAGCAATTGTTCTGCTGACCAAAGCAGACAATTTGAAGCTGATAGATGGATGCAAAGATTACAATGGGGTTGAGGTTCTTCTCATGTCCAGCTGCTGTACAAATATAGAAGAAGCTGCAAACATTAAAGAAGTGCCAGCAGTCACAATGAGAGACAACGTAAAACACAACTGGAGTTTCAATATACAAGTTCTCATTTGCATCAATCTGCACTTGTCAAGATCTCTATTTTATCATATTATTTACATGATACGTATGCCCACCTATTGTTGATGCAATTAATAAACAGAAATTAGTAGCATTTAAGAAATGTTGACAACAGTATACTTCTTTCAGATAACCAACCCTATTTGTTGCTTGTTTATTTACTTTATATCCCACCTTCTCTGAAAGCTGGGACTCAAGGTGGCTCACACAGAATTAAATAGTTACTGATAAAATTAGAAAAGAAATAAAAACAGGAATCAAATACAAATAGAGAAAAAGAATTTGTGTTACAAAACATTTAAACATAATATTCAAAAATTATTGAGTTAAAGGCAATTTAAAGACACAAATGAAACCAATGTAGGATGCATGAATCTCCTTTCTCAAGAACCAGTCAATAATAAAAAAAATAATGAAAAGGTTATCGAAGGACAACAAGGAGCAAATACCAAGAAGGCCCTTTTTCTGTTCCTCCAAAACACACCTGTATAAATGATAGAACTGAGAAAAAAGCCTTTACCAAAGATCTCAAAACTTCTTACAACCATCATAACCAGCACTTTGAATTGTGTGTGGAAATCAACCGATAGCCACTGATGCTCTTGTAATAAGGGGATTGTGTATCATGATTGTCAGACAACAGCCTTTTGGATCAGGTGAAGGACCGTATCCCAAATTATCTAGGTATCTTCCTTCTAACCCCGCTGGGAAAATCCTCACAAGGATCCTTGCAAACTTCCTTCTACCTATTTCAGAAGACATTCTCCCAGAATTCACCCCTCCAGAAAACAGTAGATATGAGCTCCAAGAAAAATGCAGGGAACAAAATCAACCTCTGTATATGGCTTTCACTGCCCTTGCAAAGGTATTTGACACAGTGAATCACAATCCTCTCTGGACCATACTACTAAAATTTGGATGCCCTAATACATTCATGAACATCCGGTGGCTCTTCCATGATGACATGATGGACAACAGTCTTGGACAGCAGTGGCTCCCTAGGTGACCCATTTAAGATGAAATCAGGTGTCAAACGGGGATGTGTTATTGCCCCAACCTTATTTTCGTCATTATGATACTGCACCTTATTGATGGGAAGCTTCACACCAGCTGTCTCTGCCCAAGAGGGCTTATGTCTAACCAAACTACAAATCCCTGGACCCCATAGCATTGAGCCAGGCCAGTTAAAGTGGTATCAAACTGCATTACTTCTATTATGTATATACACCCCTGGTTCCCTTTTCTGCCTTCTGAATATTGAAGAGCATTTCTGTCTCGTATTTGATCTATGCACTTCCAATCAATCCAATGTTGAGACCGGACACTGTTTAAAATGGGCATCATTCGCATAATGGTGCCATCAGCCACTCTATGCAGATTTATTTACAATCCATCATATAGCAATATAAATAATATTTTTCTCATTTTTGGCAAATTTTTAAAATAAAAATTGTTCATTCTGTGTATGACTAGAAAGAAAAGCACTTCTTTCCTTTCCACAAAAAATTGGCTGAGATCCTGCATCATCAAATATAGCTATGACAATATAGCTCTATAACTTTGAGTAAGTCTTCCACAAGACCACCTTAGGAACCATACAGCCTACCAAATAGAAAGAGGTCTGAAATGTTGGAGAGTAGGATGCTGATCAATGATGCAGTCAGCTCCCTCCTCTATCCCTAGATCATTGAGAAAGAATTGTGAGAGGCCAACAACATTCTTCTTCCCCACTCCATGCCAGATCCTATCTGCCACAGCTTGGAGAACCTCGGTGTCCAAAGCTATGAACAAGATAAACACACACATAACATAGCAGCTTTTTCTAAACATGTGTCTATAATGCACGCCAAGATAATGTGTGTTCATCAAGGATCACATCTTGAATGACTCTTGTTTTTCCATTAACTGAGTTGGTATTTAGCAGCATCATTTCCAGCTATAGGGGACAACTATCAAAGTGATTTCAACGTAATGAAAGTAGTGGACAATCACAATACTGTCACTCTTTCCTCCCCTGTGGCGATGCCACTGCCTCCCCCACCCCATGTAGTTTCTTTTGTCTTCTTCAGTTCTGATTGCCCATCCGTAATCCCACTCTCCTTCGAAACACATCCTTCCTTTAGTCAGCAGGCACCATAGTTGTTTCAGTAGCTAAAAGCATCAAATCAGCAGGCAAGTATTAAGTGCAAGCAACTACAGGATTATATAGGATTGCAATTTCTGAGATGTAGATTAAGAAGAGAATGGAAATTTAGATAGCATATGAACTAGCTCACCTTGTTTGATATATTGTTTGTGTGTCTTGTAAATATCTCTCTCAGGATACTAAAATACATTCTAAATAATACATTCTTACTTGTATAAGAGTAAAGACACTTTAATAATTAAGGACAATATCCAACTAAATGAAAGCTACACATTTTTGCCCAGTTCTGTAGTCTTTGGCTTTATCTGAGTAATAACTATATTGTGATTGAAAAGTTCTTCATGGACTCACATGTGCGACTGACTTAGATAAAAGGACAGCTAAAAAGTCACTAGCATGGTCTCAGTGATTCCTGAGGAACATATATAAAAGATCATGCCAATTAAAAATAAAAATAGTTATATTCCCACACACATTCTGCACTAAGAACCTAAGGAGGGTATAATAGGAGGTAACAGAACATCAGGTGGAATCTCTGTCCCAGCCAAATTGACTGGAGTTATTACAAAAATAGAAAAATGGCATCAAGCCTGGTCTTAAACCTAATAATTTCTATTTCCCTATGCTCATGCATGGAATAGGAGAAATGCCATATATCTCCTCACATAATGGTCACCACCGCATAATAGTCACACTCCCATTAGTGTTTTTAGTATTTTGCTGTTTCTTGCCCAGGCAAGTGTCACTTATCTGGTCGTCTGCCCCTTTTCCAGCTATGGGATTTCACTTCACTGGCAGCTGAGTGAAGCCCCGTAGCTGGAAAAAATGCTGCATAATAATTGCCACAGCATAATGGTCACATCTCCCTTTTTTCAGCCAAAGTGTGGGAAAGTGTGACTATTATGCAGTGAAATACAGTACTTATGTATAAATTGACCTCATGTGTAAGTTGAGGACAGATTTGGGGACTAAATATATGGATTTTGATATCACATGTGGATAAGTCAAGGATCATACCTAAGGGAGAGAAAAGCACTAATGTCATTTCAGGGAACCAGTCATCCCTGGCCACCACTGCCATTTCCTCACCAAACATTCAAAAAGGCCAGAAATAGTGCCATGTCAGAGAGAGTACAGGAGGTTGGTGCTTCTTTTATGTTCTACTGGAATGGATTAAACTCTTGCTTTTTACCACTCTACTCGGAGGACCCTTCCACACAGGAACATAATGTGGTTCGGAACCAGAATGAAAAATACCAGTTCTGAGCTGCATCGAGTCCACATAAGGCAGTCCTGGGTCATCTCTGCAGAAGGACACCAGCCTATCAGCAAAACTATGCCAGAGGCAGTTTGGCAGGACGGGCATGGGATTGGCTTCCCTCCCCTATCCCCCCCCCCCAATAACAGAAAATCCTTCCTTACCAGCACTTTACTTTTTGATTCTTTGCCATTCAGGGAGGAGTCATTCCCCTTCCTTTCTTCTGCCTTAATCTATGGTAAAGGATGTTGTCCTATTGTATGTGCTGAAAAAAGACTTATGTGCCAATTCAATCAGCTTTTGTATTAGTGGAGTTGGGAAAGGTGGAGTAGTACAAGTACAGGTTTTTTGCCTTTGATGTGTTCTTATTAGCACACTGGGCATACTGCATTTTGACACTGCAGTCCCATAAGTTTGGAATTCCCAACCAAACAAGAACAAGGGAATAGTGCAAGTACATATTTGGGAAGGGAAGGAACTGAACAGTGGTAATAGAAATCTCTTCTGGATTCTATCTAAATATTTCTGTATTTTTTCAGAAATGTAAAGAGATATCACTAATGTCTGGCCATATTATGCCCTTTTTGGATGTGCACGCTTGTTGCCTATGTGAAATACAAAATGTTCCCACAAACAGGAATTTATTTCAATAATTGATTTCCAAGAACCAATTTCATTCAATAAGAAAATGTTGCCCTCAACCTCTGATCCAGAGAGAAACGTCATTTCAGTATTGACATAATCTTGGATCAAAAACACTAATAATGACATACATCTGATTTGGGGAGAAGAAAAATGTGTGCTGCATCCAGGTGTTGCAAAACCACAACTTCTAGCATCTCTAGCCAGTGTAATCAATGGTATGGAATAATAGGAGTTGCAGTCCAACATCTAGAGGGTTACTTGTTTCCTATCCCAGATATGTACATGTTGTGAGTAAAAATACTCTTTCTATATGGGTTGCTGAAAGAAATAATTTGAAACTAAGTGCTGATGAGGAACTACACAGCATATTCCTAAGGCCTTGTGCAGAAATAAGAGTTCTTGTGGATCCATCTATTTTTCTGTCTGTCTTTCTGTCGCCATCTGTGTGCTTGTTTTTTTCTTTCCCCAAAGATAGGAAAGAATCGTAAGACGTCCCAGGAATTTCTATGGCTCATGCTGACTTTATATTGTTGGGGAAAGATGAGCAAGATGGCAAGGTCCTTGCAATAGACACAATATATTTCAAAAGAACTTGTCATTTTTTAGAAACACATGTCATCTGACTTTTTAATAGCCACTATGCGGGAACATGGTTGGGAAGAAAAAGAAGAAGAAAACCACCACATTTATTCATTAGCCAGCAGTGCGCCGCCTGGGGTTGCTCATCAGTGAAATCCTCAAGAAATCAAAGTGTCCATAAGGAATGTTTTTTTTACATCTGATAAATCTGCCTGATTAAAAAAAGAAATCCTTGTGTTGTTGTTTAAAATATTTTTGTAACATAAAAGTGATGTTAAAAGGGACTTGGAGGGAGTGGGGATGCATTTGTTTGAAACTTGTTTTCAAAGCAAAGTTCTCATCAAAAATCTGTCTTTCATTTCTTACAGATGGAGCTGTTTGGTCTTCTGGGTGCTACTGTAAGCTTTACCAATATTTCTTTCTCAGCGGCTCAAAATGTGCGCCTTTCCTTTTATCTTTCCCAGTCTACAAACAGGACTGCCCAAAAAATTCAATCTTTTGTGAAATGATATACCAAAAAGTTTGGATCCACACTTCAACCAGTGTGTAGATTTGGCTACCTATTAGAATTCATACTTTTCTTAACATTTCAAAATAATTATCAGCAGTTTATTTCAAATTAGGAGTGAACTAATTTTTCATGTTCCTCAAGAGCTCAAGAGGTATATTTTTTGTTTTAGTTACGGTTTTCTAAACATTTTCTAAAATGTTTGTTTTTAATTTAATTCCAGAATGATTACAGAATAAATTAAATTCATTATAGTATACTTGACCTTCTATATTCTTGAGTTCTATATCCACAACTTCTACCTACCATGGCTCAAAGAATTTGTCATGTACACTGATATGAAGGCACACCCTTCTGTAGTCTTGCATCACTTCACAGATCCTCCACCTGTCTCTCCAGCACTCATTTGACTTGTTTCTCATTTTATATCGGGGCACCATTTTACTATGCCATTGTACATAATGGAACTAGATCATTTATAGATATTGGCATCCATAAGGAGGGGAGTTTTCCTCAGTGGATACCAAGGCCCTGCTGTATCTTTTCAATTCATTATAGAATAATTTTGCATTTAACTCAATTTGTGCACTAAGAACTTTGTTGCAGACTCATGGCAGCAGTGGTGGTTGATGTCAACTCTAATTCCAAGGATCAGCATAAGTCAAATACACCATGTTGCCAACAAAGAGGCAGTACAGTACTGTTAAAGACAGTGGTGGTTGGAGGAGAAGCAACAGGAGCAACACCACTATTAGAAATGGACTGTTAACCTCTGCTCTGGCTTGCAAATTTTCAGTTGAAAATGAAAAAAGCTACGTGTTTACCTTATATTAGTCACTTGGATTTATTTATCAGTAATGATGTATTTGCAATTTAATTATGAGTAATTAGATTTTCCAATGCAGAGGGCCACTTTTCAGGTTGGGAAAGTAGCCAAGGAGTGTATTCCAAGAAGAAAGAGTAAATCTTAATGTACATTTTAATGAAAATTCTTAAAATTGACTAATTTCCCATATATAGTATATTTTATTTTTATTTAGCAGATACAGAAAAGTTTTCTGTCAGTTTATGATAAGTGATGGAAGCACATATTTCTTGTCTCTCTAGTTTTGAACCTCCAAGTTTGAGGAAGGTCACCTCCTAATCAGAAGTGTCAGAATGACCACATGGAATCTGAGAGCTGTCTAATTTTCTAATGCCTTTTCTTGCTATTTCCTACTGCTAGGCATACAGTGTACCCTTGTTGGCACCACACTAGTGCTCAAGCTGTTTCAAATAACTTTATAAATAAATAGCACAGAAGTCACACAAGGATGAGATCTCAGGTTAATTATCTCTGTCCTGGCTTAATGGAGAACTAAACACAGTTCAATGACTGAAAGACACTCCTGCACCATCCTATTTGATCAAAGGACAGTGAACCAAATAATAGCTTTGGGGCAACTGTGCATAGCAGTTGGTGTCTTAGGAATGGTTTGGAAGAGCAATCTTTCTGAATTATAGTTCCAAGAATAATGGCTGAGAGATTCTGGGAACTGAAGTCTAAAAAGTGATATTTTCCAAATGCTGGTCTTAGGTCATCTTGTCCTAGAACTTTTTTTTTTTTTAAGCACAGAGATGATGCATTTAGACTGTACTTCTAAGTAAACTGAGTTATGTTGCAGATCCGAGACTCAAATCTATTTTGAAGCTGAGATATTTGGAATATTCATTTTTCCAAGGCCCTCATCACATTGAGGCCAAGAAGCCAGGGAGTAGCAGGGGAAACCGTGAAGCAGCATGATGTTGCATTCCCTTATTGTCATGGGATCCCTTCTCATGATGCTTCCCTGGTGTGCCCTGATTCCTCCCACATTTTCCTTAGCTTCTTTCATGAGTCAGGTATACACCTTTCTATGTGCTGCTGGCCACACAGAGCCCTGCTGGAAGTACCCTTGCATCATATGATGGTTTCCAAGGGACTCGTGCCAGCAGCGTGCCAGCATTGCAGAGAAGCAAGGAGAAGACACTTTTTGGCCTCCATGGGATGAGGTCCTAAATGTTGTGAAGTAGTGCTTGATTAATGTGCATACTTAAATGCATAAATTGGGGGTGACTGTGTATGTATATCCATGACACTTTAATGATTGATATGTTCATTGTTGTAGGTGATTTGTAGATTAAAACTCAGACTTATCCAGAATTTCAGACCTAAAATGGAACACATGGACAAAAGGGGGTTGTGAACAGTGAAATCAGAGGGAAATTAAATCTAGAAAGTATTCTTAGTGACAATTACATTATTAGTATAGGTCATTGCCCAAATTATTGCTGATAACAGAAACAATCTGCCACTAAGCAAGCCAATTAGCAGAAGTAATTGTGTTACATATAATTGTTGATAAGAAACCTTTGTCCCCATTCAAACCTCTAGTGAGAGGCTGGAAATTCCTAATGTATTGAAAGCAATTGCTCCATCTTATTTCCCTTTCACTGTAGGCATATTGCAAGTCATACTTTGGTGTGTTGCTCTGAGAAAGATGGAAATAGTCATTGGGGACATCCATCATTGTCAGATCCATTTGCTAGTTAGCAGTGATTATTGGTAACTGATACAAGGGTTTTAACATGTTTTATTTATTTTTTTATTTCGTGTCAAAAGCATTGCATAATAAATAAGTTTAAAAGTGATAAAATAAAGGAATTACAAACAGCTTTAGACCAAAAGTGGGCAACAGCAATTGCATTGTCCATAGCTTTAAACAACAACTCCTCCGTGCATGAGGCAGGGCATTGTGGGAAAGCATACATATGAGGAGTTGTTTGTTCTGCTTCACAGTCACACAAGGTGGAGGATTCCTCCAGGTAGTGCCATCTTGCTAGGTTGTCTTTTGATCTGCCCAGGTTGTCTTTTGATCTGGGACACGGAAAGAGCCTCCTCGAAGATTGAGTAAATCCAGTCGGGCATCCCCTGTTTCTTGTAAATGGCAAATCTTTCCAACCCAAAAGCTTTGCATCGCTTTTAAATTTTTTTTTAACATGTTGTGATCTATGTTAATATCATGTTAGTTTGGTTTAAAATGCTATACCAGTTGGCCATATAACACTGCAGAAAAAAAGGCTGACATTCTGGGTTGCAGTTATGGATTCATAAGTTAGAGTAACACTGTGTAGTTGTGATCATGGCTTAACAGCTAGTTGCTGGAGGTCTATTCAGCTTCCAATCAAGCTGCAAAGAAGGCATTTTCAACCCACTTCTATCAGTGAGCAAGGCTTTAACAATCAGAGACAGTACTCCTGTCTAAATTCCTCATTGCAGCCTCATTCCCTGGAAATACCTCTTCCTTGCACCCTGGTCAGGAGCAGAATGGACCATAGATGCAGCTATGCTGTCAAAATAATGCAGCTTGGCAAGACTTTAATTGCCATGGCTCTAGGCTATGGAATCATGGGAGCTGTAGTTTGGTGAGACACCAACATTCTTTGATAGAGAAGACTACATACCTTGTAAAAAAATATCACTCATGTGATTCCATGGCTAAGTTAAAGCTGTGTCAAACTACATTTATTATTATTATTATTATTATTATTATTATTATTATTATTATTATTATTACCCCGCTTTTTCTCTCCACAAAGAAAACTCAAAACATCTTACATTAAAAACGTTTCAATGCAATTAAAAATCCCAAAATATACAAACATTAAAATAGAATTAAACATGAATGGTATTAATTAAAAATAACAGTTAAAATCCTTAAAACAAATTGAAAATGTATTCAAAGCAAAAACCACAGTACCCCTTATTTGATCTTAAAAACCTTCTTCTTTAAAAGCCTACCTGTCAGGACCCTGGCTGCAGAGCACCAATAACCTTACACAGAGGCCAGTCTCTATCTAATATCTTTATTAAAGAAATATATAAAATCAATAAAAACAAGTGAAGAATATAGTTCAGAAGCAGACCTTTCAGATGAGGTCAAATATAGTCCAGAAATGTATTGTCCAATATAAGATATTAGAGTTCAAAGTTTTAATCCACTTGACCGAAACACACACTTTGCCAAGCAATAGTGTGGGGAAATAACAGAGTCTTTAAAGTCCAATGAAGCTTGACAACAAGGCTGGAAATAAACTTGATTCTTGACTAGATCCGTGACTGGAGGCAAGACGAACATGAAGCATGAACAGAGTCCGTGGTAAAACTGTGAGACAAGGCAAGGCTTGAAGCTTGATCCGGGAAGCAAGGAACTGGGATTACGAAGTCCACACACGATCTCTCTCCTCAAGCTGATCAATTGACTCCGCAAAGAATCCCTCGCGCCAAACACCTATATTGAGTCTCGTTTTCCCGCCAACAGAACTCTTTCCCTAGAGAACGAGAAGCGAAACCCAACTCTGTCCAGATGCATGACTCCTTAGAATTTCCCAAGGGAAGCAGACCTAATCAGCCATTTGTTTGGCAGCAATTCTCAGGCTTCTCCGATTAGCCTCCCTGACTCCCCTATCTTTAGAATAATTTTACCTCCTGGAAAACGGGGGGGAGTTCTGCCCAAGGCCTGTTTGGCTGAATTCTTGAGGGCAAACATCAACATCCTGCAGGTGAAGAGACTCCGGCTCTTGCTGAACCGGCGAAAACCCCATGTTTTCCTCTTCGTCTGCCACAATAGTACTAGGAACAGGACTACAAGGCCCATGAGTCATCACACTACCTGAATAAAAAGGTTTAAACCTACTGCTGGAAGGACAGCAGGGAGGGAGCCATTCTGGCTTCCCTGGGCAGGGAGTTTCAGAGTCGAGGGGCAGCCACTGACAGAAAAGGATGCTCTCTCGTTCCCACCAACCAAACTCGCGATGGAGGTGGGACTAAAAGAAGGATCTCTCCTGAAGATCTCAGGGCCTGGGCAGTTTTGTACAAGGAAACACAGTCAGCCAAATAGTCCAGACCTGAGCCATCTAGGGCTTTAAAGGTCATAACAAGCACTTCAAATTGTGCCCAGAAACACACTGGCGGGAGCTGCTGCAACAAGGGAGTTGTCCGCTCTCTGCAGCTGGCACCAGTTAACAACCTGGCCAGAGCTCTTTGGACCAGCTGAAGCTTCCAAACACTCTTTGAAGAGAGCTCCATGTAGAGGATGTTACACTAATTCAGATGGGATGTAACTGACAACCTCATCAGTCAGGCCAATTTGCCCATCATAGACTGCTTCACCTTCCTTTATGTCACAGAACACTTCACACGACATAAAGGGACTTCTGGCTGGGCTCCATGCTGAAAAGGGAAGTGAAGCTGCACACACCACCTCCATGGCAATATGGGATGCTTCCCATATTGCCCTCTCTTCAATGGGGAGAAGGTAGGCCGTGACACTTCCCCATGGGATGAAGAAGACAAGGTGGGCGATGTGGGGCATGGAGCAGTGGCTTCTCCACGTCCCCCACTGGGAACCCATGAACCCAACTCTATAGATGCACCCTTCCATTGCCCAGTGCAGCTTCTTGTTGTTAAGGAGAGCTTCAGAGACTGAGCCAGGAGATGGCATTTAGTAAAACATTCAAAATTAAACAGTAAATGTAAGATGGCAGCAATTCATTTCCCTCTTTTTTCTCTTTACAGTACAACACCCGTATTTGATTCTGCTGGGCATTCGTTCCTGAACTTAACAAGGAAACAAGAAACCATAAATAATAGTGAGCCCTATTGAAATGAACAACTTGCCATGGAGTCTTACCAAAGGTCCTAGAGAATTTCTGAAGAAGACAGACTTCATTGGACACAGACAGGTGTAACCACAGCTACTGGGCTTATGGCTATAGGGGTCATATTGTATTCAAAAAGTTGTGATAAACATATTGTCTTTCTACAAGGCTGACTGCAATGCAGGAATACTCCAAGAAGTACTAATAACCAAGGAAGGAAAGTGCCATAAGGCTCACAGAATTTTAATCAGAAACAAACTATATGTAAGTGTTTCCTATACAATTTGCATTCTGATCCAAGAAATAAACATTAGCTGTTAATGACAGGAATTATAATGGTTAACTTCAACAATTTACCTAATTTATCCAAGTTTTCATCATTAATGAAAGTATGATTATGTGTTTTTTTAAAAAGTTCATCTTCTAACCATTTGCATTTTAAATATGCATACTACTATGTATATGCCATATTTTTTCAGAAACACCCTGTAACTCTCAAAATTTTGAATGCTTAAGGTGGGATGAGTATTATCTCACAACAAATGTTCCTTTGGAGGTGTGAAAAATCCTACTTTTGGCAAGACTATCACATCCAATGAAACTTCTTTCCACCGCTACTCATATTTTTTTTTAATAAATAGGAATCAACACTGTTACTTTTCCCAAATTGTAGCACAAAAGCATAAGAGGGGTTGACCTATTATTTATTCATTTATTTGTTTGTTTGTTCAAGCTGTGTGGGGGATAGTTTCTTTCCAAGTCTAATATAGCTTTGTTTCTGATGGCATTTCTAAAAGACCTGTAGCATTTGTTTACATGGCTAACAGCTAAAATATGGGCACAATACACAGAAAAAAAACACATAATAAATTCAGAAAAGTTGTTTAAATTAGGCAAACTAGACAAATAAATGTGTACATTAGGAAAATTTTGCTGGAATTTCTGTACAGGTAGAAAATCCTAGCCACCTTATCACACTGAGAAATTTCCCAGTCATAGGACACTTCAGTCTCTTTACAAGCATGGAAAGGCATGGAGCCCATCACATGAGTTAAACTATTTCTGCCCATCATGCAAATCCCTCTTCGGTTGAAAAAAGGCAGAAGTATCCTGAAAGGAGGGACCTCATCACGTTGAGAAATTTCCTCCTCGTACGACACTTCAGCCTCTTTTCAAGCATGGAGGGGCACAGAGATTATCACATGTTCCAAGGTTGAAAAGAGGCAGAAATGGCCTGAAAGGTGGGAACACTGAACACGGGCCAGCAATTGTGTTCAGTGCTCCTACCTCTTATCACACTTTACTCCCATGGTTCCAACTGAAAAACAGGTGGGATGGGAACCATAAATATTTCCCATCCTGTTTCATTGCCCAACTGTCAGCAGTCTTTTGTATCCTATGGTGTTTGATGCAAAACAATAGAATCTCATAGAAAGAAATGGTTTTAACCTGAATCATTGTCTCTTGTTTCCTATGGGGTTTGGGGCAGAATAATATGATCTGATGGAAAGAAGTGGTTTTAAATTGGTGTCAGTCTCCTTTAATGTAAGGGGCTTTGGACAGGGCAAGGGATCTCTTGGGTTTCTGATACTGTTGTTTCTCCTGATTTAAAAAAAGTGACACTGACCTTGTGATGAATTTAAGATGGTTGTATTGCCAGCTCTTACGTTTCCACGTGTGAGTGTGATGGGGAGACAGAACCTGAAACGGAACTGCTGATGATATAAAAGGAGCGATTCTCTATGCTAAATGGATGGCCACCCATGCTTACCCCTCTCAATGTGATGAGGTCGTAGGTCCAGCAATTTGATATGTACAAGCGGAGGAATAAACTATAGATGGACTCAGACAAAGGTCTGAGACATTTAGACCAAGAATTTCAAATCCCTGTTGTTGAGGAATGTTCTTACATATAACAGATTATCTCCAAGTTCAGCTGCCAAACTAGACAACTACTATAGAATCATAGAATCGTAGAGTTGGAAGAGATCTCATGGGCCATCCAGTCCAACCCCCTGCCATGAAGCAGGAAAATCTCATTCAAAGCACCTCCGACAGATGGCCATCCAGCCTCTGCATAAAAGCCTCCAAAGAAGGAGCCTCCACCACAGTCTGGGGCAGAGAGTTCCACTGCCGAACAGCTCTCACAGTCAGGAAGTTCTTCCTGATGTTCAGGTGGAATCTCCTTTCCTGTAATTTGAAGCCATTGTTCCACGTCCTAATCTGCAGGGCAGCAGCAAACAAGCTTGCTCCCTCCTC
Organism: Anolis carolinensis; assembly: GCF_035594765.1. NCBI lineage: Eukaryota > Metazoa > Chordata > Lepidosauria > Squamata > Anolidae > Anolis > Anolis carolinensis. The sequence goes on along the minus strand of NC_085844.1, from coordinate 157,582,986 downwards.
CCTATGACTTTCCCTCACATATTTGTACATGGCTATCATGTCTCCTCTCAGCCTTCTCTTCTGCAGGCTAAACATGCCCAGCTCTTTCAGCTGCTCCTCATAGGGTTTGTTCTCCAGACCCTTGATCATTTTAGTCGCCTTCCTCTGGACGCTTTCCAGCTTGTCAACATCTCCCTTCAACTGTGGTGCCCAGAATTAGACACAGTATTCCAGGTGTGGTCTGACCAAGGCAGAATAGAGGGGTAGCATGACTTCCCTGGATCTAGACACTAGACTCCTATTTCACACGTACTGCCGTCAAGCTAGGCATCCCCCATTCTGTATCTCTGCATTTCATTTTTTCTGCCAAAGTGGAGTATCTTGCATTTGTCCCTGTTGAACTTCATTTTGTTAGTTTCAGCCCATCTCTCTAATCTGTCAAGATTAGAGTCAAACCCCTTCAAACCCGGTCATTGAGGAACAGACATAAATTAGTTTCTGTTTTTAAACACAACACATTGATGAATTCAGAATTTCCATCACACCTAGACAAATATTTTAGACCATCTGTGTGAACATCTTGCAGGGATTCATTCATGCCAATACCTGTTCCCTTGTTTCCCACTTCATGAATCTCTAACACAAACTTTCAAGAAAACCTCCACCCTGTTACAATCTATATCCTTTTTCAAATATGAGCACAAATTATTGTGCCAACAGAGAGAAAAAGTAGATTATTGTAGATTATTGTTAACAGGTAAAACATCTACCCTGGTCACACAGTTCTCCCTGGATTCCTCACCGCAATCTCCGCTTAGAAATGGAGATGAGCACCAACCCCCAGAGTCAGACATGACTAGACTTAATGTCAGGGGAATACCTTTACCTATGGTCAGAATCAACCTTCTTTATTTCCACCTAATTAGATGTTACATTCGCATAAGCATTCCAGGGAACAGGTTTTTTTCCCCCTTCCATTGCTATTGTTGTGCATGAACAGAATGCCTTATCATCAGATCCTGAGAGAGAGGGCCATGTCTGATTTGGGAAGGATAAATCCCTATTAGTACTTAGATGGGAGATCGCCAAGGAATGCTAAGTATTGTAGGGTATATTTCAGAGGAAGGAACTGGCAGAACCACCTGAACATTCCTTGCCTAAGAAAACCCCATGAAATTCGTGGGGCCTCCATAAGTCAAAAGGCACACACATGTGCTAAGACTACAGTCTTGCTGAATACAGAGCAGTTACAGATTTCTAATTCTAGGTCACAAATCCATAAGTGCAGTATAGAATGCCAGCTTTTATTTATATCCTATTTTAATTCCAGATTGGGACTCAATGCAGTTTACAAAATTACAATTATTAGATTATTGTTGAATACATACAAAATGCCAGCATTGAAATAGAATTAAAATGTTAGAACAATTTAAAGCATACAGTTAAAAGTGATAACAAGCATTTAAATCAGTACAATTCAAAATAACAGAGCACTCTCTTAAAAGCCCTATCGTTGAAATAGTGATGCACAGAAGACTGCAATGCAGTTTAATGATCTTGTATATTTTGATTTTATATTGTATTGTATTAGTTCTTAAATTTGTACAGCTGACTTAACAATAGTATTGTATTGGTTTCATATTTCTATGTCTCATTCCTTCCTCCTAAGTATTTAGATTGTACACCTTTGGCAGGGCTATATTTCTCTTGTTGTTACTTCTGTGAAATGCCATGTGCATTGATGGTGTTATATCAAGAAATGATGTTGAAGGTCCTGCTGATGATGACAGCTACTACTTCACTGTCATTTTGTCATTGAAAAAACAGACTCTCTTTAGACTCCTCCTTACTCCCAGTCCCTTTCTGGATAAATGGGACTAATCCTTCTAAATCCAAGGGGAGTCTAGAGCTTTAGATCTTAGGAAATGTCCTTGTTGCACAGCAGGTTTTCAGTCACCCAGCCTGTATAGCCAGTGACTACTGTGGGTTGGAGAATTCTGGGAACTGCTTTCCAGAAAAAGAAGGTTTCCCAGTTCTGAATAGTAAAGGTAAAAGTTTTCCCCTGACATTAAGTCTAGTTGTGTCTGATTCTGGGGGTTGGTGCTCATCTCCATTTCTAAGCCGAAGAGATGGAGTTGTCTGTAGACACCTCCAAAGTCATGTGGCCTGCATGACTGCATGGAGTGCTGTCACCTTCCCACCAGAGCAGTACCTATTGATCAACTCACATTTGCATATTTTCAAATTGCTAGGTTGGCAGAAGCTGGGGCTAACAGTAGGAGCTCACCCTGCTCTCCAAATTCAAACCACCAACCTTTCAGTCATCAAGTTCAGTAGCTCAGTGGTTTAATAGCTACGTATTAATAGCTACGTATTTTTTCCCCAAGTTTGTCCCAACTTCAGCATTCCATGCTTTTAAGAACAATTGCACACACACTGGGTTTTGGCATTTTCCCAAGAAAAAGGTGAAACAGGGAAGGATTGCTGTCTTTTGATGCACTCGATTCAGTTTCACAGCCCCATTTAAGTTTGGGGGAGAGAAAGAGTGAACGGTAGAAGCTTGGATAGGGAAAAGCAGACTTTCTCATCTAGCATGTCTGTTCTTTATTAAAGCCCACATCTTTGCACTTTCAACTTTGAGAAAACACACAATCCTTGGTACAAAGCCAGAACAAAAATATTATGCTTATAATTCTAAATATTGACTTTTTTTTAGTATTGCCCAGAATTTAATGCCAGGTTTGGAAGTCATGTGGTCTTCCAGATGTTGTCAAAGTCCAACTACAGGTTGAGTGTACCTTACTGCCTGGGACCAGAAGTGTTTTGGATTTTGGCTTTCTTTCAGATTTAAGAATAACAGTATTTGGATATACATACATAATGAGCTATCTTGGAGATGGGACCAGACCTAGACACAATTTATTTTATGTATCATATAGAACTTATAGCAAAATCTGAAGGGTGGTTTTATATATAATATTGTCAGTAATTTCAACACAGTTTGTATACAATGAACCATCAGAAAGCAAAGGTGTCCCTATCTCAGCCACCCATGTAGACAATTTTGAATTTTGGAATTCTGGAAAAGGGGTGCTCAAACTGTACTATCATTCCTCACCCAAAACTATGCTGGCAAGGGCTGCCGGGAGATGCACTCCAACAATGCTGGGAGGGCTATATAATTCTCTTTCTCGCTGAAAGGAAACGGAATACCTCTATCGCAGGCAGAGCCGGCCCTAGTTATTTTTCAAGTGTAGGTGAACAGAATTTTGGTGCCCCCCCCAAAAAAAAATCACTGAAAAATAAAAGCGTTGGATAAGCGAAAATGTTGGATAATAAGGAGGGATTAAGGAAAAGCCTATTAAACATCAAATTACATTAAGATTTTACAAATTAAGCACCAAAACATCATGTTTTACAACAAATCAACAGAAAAAGCAGTCTCGACTGTGCCCCCGTATGTTTGGCGCCCGAAGCGACCGCTTAATTCGCCTCATTGTTGGACCGGCTCTGATCACAGGCTGAAGAAACCTTTCAGCTGCTCTCAGGCAATTCCAAAAGATTTCAGTGCAGTGGTCAGGTGACAGTCATCTTGGGAACAAGAAATTTAAATTTTGCTCCCCTTCATGAAGACAACAGACTTCGAACTTCAGAATGGGGGAGAACTGCTGGCTACTTCCTTAAGATATTAGGAGACCCTTTGAAGTGCAAAGGAATATGTTTAAAAAGAAAGAAAAAAACACAAAGAGAATATTAAGATTCAAGGTCCCAGCAAACTAGATCACTTCCAATAAATGTCATTTGGTTTCTTCCAGGTATTGGATTCCTTCACTAGTCAAATCAGCATTTGTTGCTCAATGGTCATGCTCATCATTTTTTTTTCTTTTTAAAAACATTTTCCTTACTTGGAACTACCTTCAAGCAGTGATTTTTCTCTCCTTTGCATGGGAGGTACTATTTTGACTATATAAGGGACTTGAAGACATTTCCTGTTACCATTTATTCAGTCCTTGCATTATTCTTGAAAGATTTCTTGCAATTAAGAAGTCCATGGAATTGATAAAATGTATGCGATGGGATGCTTATTTGACAGTATTTGTCTAAACTGGTCAGATGTGGTTGATCAAATTTTAGTTTTGTCATCATAGCTGTCAGTCTTGTAGAAAATCTACACCCTGTACACTCCACCTAGAAAAACTAACCCTTCCTTTTTCATGTTGTTTCCTTCTTGCATATTGGCAGAGAAAGTGATTTCATGGTAAAAGGTTGGAAAATGACCCCTTGTAATGATGAAATTTACATAAATAAATGCTGATGGCACAAAACGGATATTATGCTGTGGGCATCATCACAATAAGTTGTCTCCTACTGACATACAGTCTAACTTTGAAGTGCATGTTATGCAAATCAAGCTAATACCCACTCCTCATTACTGTCATGGTGGTAGAAGCAAAAAGCATATCCTCCACAGACAGCTTTCTGTTGGAATGAAGCCAAAATATTTAGTTCTGTGTGCTGACATAGGAACTGAGTCAACAAAAATAGGTTGCAATAGTCATACATCAGAGGAATCCATATTGGGCCAGACCAGAAACTTAATGGACTGTGAATCTTATGTCTGCACTGAAGGCCTTTCATTGGTATTGACCCATAATATGTCTGCTTCTTCTTTTGCCGATTTTATGGAAATAGATTACAGAAGCAATTTCCGAAGCTCAAATGCCTGCAAATAATCTGTTAGCTTTACTTATAAACACATGAGTTGACATTTATAAATACTTAAGTAATGCTCTAGAGCCCAAAGTCTGACAATTTCCTAGCATAGCCATGGATGATGTGCAGCAACTTGATCTAGTATCTATGTGGAGTTTCATAAGGATGGCATTCTGGATTTGGATCTTTGGCATCTTTCAGCTTTTCTAAGCATCATTCACAAGTGTTCCTCCCATGACTTCCAGTTTATCTGAAATGAAATCTTCTTTTGTTGCTGGACAAACTGAAGGTGGATTTTTGTTAAGCTGGGATGACTGTTAGCCAAGATATTTCAGTCTGAAGCAGAAGATGAAAACACATTGCAAGGAACAAGGTTATCTGTAGCATCTTAGATCCAAGAAGCATACTGGTGGAACATAACTCACTACCAGCATACTTCATACCCTTGAGAACATACTTAACACCATTAACCTCCCTCCACCACCACTTTCAAGCTTGGCATTAACATATCCAGGAAGATACAACTCTGTAACCCTTCATCATCACATTTCTTGCCCTTTAACATCAAATCCTTTGAAAACTTGTGTAATGTATGTTGTATCTTTGAACTGGCCTAACAAAAGTAAGGAGAATATTAAATTTTACTAAATTTCCTTGCCACAACAATTTGGCTATCTTGGATATACAGCTATTGAGAGAGGGTGCATAGCAACCAGAAGATTTCCAAATGTGGTTCCTTTCTCCTGATAATTGATCAGATATGGGGCATCCATCTGGCATGTTGCAAATGCTATTGCAAAGCTGTTCCTTCTTCTTTATTAGAGGGAATACATCTAGATACAGCCCTATGGCAGATTAGTGAACCATAGCTGAAGGTCCTAGATGCTCTTGTTGCTCCCTGTGAGGTACATGATGCATCCTTGAGTAACATCACTTCATAAAATAATAATAATAATAATAATAATAATAATAATAATAATAATAATGATAATAATACGAAATCCAGCATATCTATTTTGTTTGCTGTGTCATAAAATAATAATAATAATAATAATAATAATAATAATAATAATAATAATAATATTCTTGGAGAGGGACACAGCACAGTCAAAACACACAAACATTACAAAAATTCTATAAACACACATTAAACTGTAGTTATATAAATTATACATATTATAGAATCATAGAATCATAGAATAGTAGAGTTGGAAGAGACCTCATGGGCCATCCAGTCCAACCCCCTGCCAAGAAGCAGGAAATTGCATTCAAAGCACCCCCGACAGATGGCCATCCAGCCTCTGCTTAAAAGCTTTCAAAGAAGGAGCCTCCATATTAAAACACATTTCTATAAAATACATATTAAATACACAGGGGAGAGATTAAAACACAGGACACAAGTTTAAAATGTATGCTTAAAATTGGCTTAGGCATTTGTATATGTGTGGCTAAGGTTTAGGGATGGAAAGAATATTCAAATATATTCAAACCATGGTTGAAAAACACCCTGAGGAAAATAATCCTGGATTTATCAGAATTTTCATAATTCTGGTCTTATTCTGCACAAAGTTTACACATAGGTTTGTGTGTGCACGCATGCACATGTGAAGAAAACAGCATTTTCTTCTTGGAAAATAATATTTCAATATAGAAAGATTAATTCTAACACAGAAAATGCTGTAATTGGTTATTTATTCAATGTAAAAATCACACATGAGTCATTGGCATATAAAAGGGCATTGCTATTGGCACAGGTTACAAAAAGATAACACAGCGAGGATAACAAACATGGATTTAATGTGGATGCATACACAAGGATGATTTAAAACAATTTAGCATGGTAAACAGCAGCATACAGATAATAGTTAATGGTTGTACAGGTTGACAAATGGTGAAGATATGGAGATGATGAAAATAAGGTTGTGGAAACTATAAGGACACAACTTTCGTTGGTAACACCTGCAATGCAGTCGGTGCAAAACATGGGTCCTGATCCATCGACCAATCCACCTGTTGGCCAGTGAGCTAGTTAATCCAGCCTGCTGCATATCTGGATTGAATGCCAGGGAAAAGGATGGCCTGTGGGCACCAGTTTTTCAATGGACCAACCTTCCTTCTTACAACATAGGGTGCCCATGATACTTTCCTCACCACACCCCCTAGGTCCTCCATAACTACACCGGATGCCCCTGTCGGCATGGAGTTCTTATTCCCAAACCCAGAACCCCTGCCAACTGCCAAGAAAGGTGGACCGGGCCCACTTACCCACAACTAAATGTAGCTGCAACCAAGGGCTGCAGTCCTGCTGGCTTATGTCTCATGTTTACAGTGCTTGCAGATATTATGACTGTGTGCCCCATTAGTTGTTCTGATAGCTCCTACTGAACCTATTGGAGAGTCACTTTCCTTCACTGTCTTTCCCTGATTTTGTTACCTCCAAGCTTTCCACAATTGGCATTCTAGTGACCCTTAATATTCACCATATAAACAAAGCAAGGCTCATTATCCATACCCTGCTGCCTGCTTTAGCTAGGTGTATCAGGCATAGACCTTCAATTTCCATCACCCTATCTTTTTTATCAACCCGATTGATAAGCTTTCTGCTGCTGCTGCTGTGGTCATCACTTCAATTCTGAAAAGAGTATCCCCTAAACTCTGATGCCAGTAGGCCCTGCCACTCCAACGTCATCCTAAAGACTAGCATGAATTGGAAATGGTGGCAAACCATCCAGAAGCACAAACAGGGGGCCCTCTCTCCTCTATGATGCCCTGTCACCCCCTTGGGCCTTTTTGTGTGCCTATTCCTGGTGATAAAAGGCTTGCTGCCCAGCATGATGTCCTTGAACATTAGGGCTCAGCCCAATGGATCCTTCTTCAAACCTACAACTAGTTCTCCGATCCTTAACCCTGCAAAGAAGGTCATCATAAAGACTGTCCCGCAAAAAGGCCTGACCTCATAGTGGGAGTGGACCAATTCTAAAATTATTCATTGGTGCCTTAAGAAGAAACTTAAGAGTTTATCACACAAAGGTGGCAAACTGACATTGAAGCAGGCGCAGTCCCACTCCCTACCGCATGACATTGTGCACAACCTATTGCCAGTCTGCCACTTCCCCATGATAAACCTGCTATTGGCAGGAAAACCCACCAAAAGCCCTACTAACATGGAGGACTAATAGCATTAGTTTTAACATTCAATCTAGTGACAGGTAACATCATTTTTCCCTTTCCTGTGATAGCTAACATTTATTTATGACTTTAAGATTTCATTTTGGTGGGCCTATTTGTGGTGACAGAGGACTGTTAATAAAAGCAGAATTATTAAGAAATTAAAAGTAGCAAGAAAACGCACCCAACACAGTTGTTTATCAAACCCTGTTATTAAATAAACTGAGTGTAGCAGGTTATTTTTTTTAAAAAAAAAATGTTGCAGATCCTTATCTTTGGACAAAAATTAAGAACTACCAGCTTTCCAGCTGTTTTGGACTTCTAGTTTCCACTATGGCCAATAGTAAGACTTTGCAAGGATTGCAGTAAAATATCAGGTTGCTCAAAAATGCCTACTTCTGTTCTACAACATCTAGTGGTGGGAAGAGGGGATAAAAGGTATGCTGTTCTACTAATTTCATCTTTTATTCTGTTTTTGTTTATAGTCTAGCAAATATTAAATAAAGACAATATATATACACCCATAACCCAATTTAGTTATATTGCATTTTACTGGCTCATGGGTTTTGGTGTGGGTGTGAAAAATCACAATGTCTGAACATACACCTGCTATAGATGGGTTTAGGATTGATCTTTTCAGTTTAGAACGAGTGAATGATGCTTCTGTGGGCTGTAACAGTTCAGTGAAAGAGATAAGAAAGTATTTTCAGTCTTTCACAAGCATCTTTCTCTTGACATACCTATCACAAAGAAAGCAATGTATAAAACACTTTAGGTGTAAAATTACTATTGGCATCACATCACCAGAGTACTGGGAAAAATGAACAAAACCTTAGAAAAGTCATCAGAGACTATCTTTTGTATGCTGTATAATGTAGTGGTTCACATTTACAGAAAAGCTAAGCAGAGCACCACTCAAGAGAGCATTTCTCTCTTAAATTTTTAGTTTGGTAGACAGCTTTCTTAGTAGGCTTGCCAGATATCATATTCTGACCTGGAATGGTGCCATGGTTTATTTTCCCAATGTGAGAATCATATGTCAAGAGATACTTGGCAAATCACAGTCTTAATGACAGATTACTTTTCCAGAACTTCTCCTTCTGGATTCCATCCCACACTTTCTCCCCTCCTAGATGCACCAGCAATACTTCATTACATTCATAAGTTTAATTTTTCCTACTTTTTTATTTGATACATTTTGATCCACTTTGTCCCTTAGACCAGATCACAGCAGCAATATTGGGTGAAAATTAGATAGGTGCCAAAACTCATGTATCTACATTGGAACTAAATGAAAAGTAACAAGAAGGGAAGATGTTGGCTCAGAGCCTAAGTTAAGTTAACTTAAAAGTTTTCAGAAGGAATGTTTTCTGCTGTAACTTTTAATATCCCATTCCACATTGTATAGGCTAGATGCCCTACCTTTTCCTCCAAAGAGAATTTCTGCTGGGTGCAGGTTCTACAGAACTTTCCTTTTGTTGATGCTTTCCAGGCAAAATTTCTTAGAGTTTGGAGCAAAATAAACCACAAAACTCATCAGTATTTAATGGAAAAGTTAAGCACATATTTTAATCTCTCTCACTGAAATAAGTGGGACTTAAGACATGTCATTTATTATTTTTGGTGGCTGCAGGACTTTTTGTGTATATACCATAGTTACCTTTTTCATCCTACAGTCGCAGGTTTCAGGTTTCAGCAGTGGCCAGGGGAGCATTTGCACAACTAAGACTTGTGCGCCAGCTGCGCCCATACCTTGGGAAGTCTGACTTGGCCATGGTGGTCCATGCTCTGGTTACATCCTGTTTGGACTACTGCAATGCTCTCTACATGGAGTTGCCTTTGAAGACGGCCAGGAAGCTCCAATTAGTACAATGAGTGGCAGTCAGATTAATAACTGGGGCGGCTTATAGGGAGCGTACCAACCCCCTATTAAGCCAGCTCCACTGGCTGCCGATATGCTGCCGAGCCCAATTCAAAGTGCTGGTTTTGACCTATAAAGCCCTAAACATTTCTGGCCAATCTACTTGTCTGAACGTATCTCCTCCTATGAGCCAGGAAGATTCCTAAGGTCATCTGGTGAGGCCCTACTCTCCGTCCCGCCTGCCTCACAAGCGCGGCTGGTGGGAACGAGGGACAGGACCTTCTCTGTGGTGGCTTCGCGGCTGTGGAACACCCTCCCTAGAGATGTATGGCAAGCCCCAACCCTTTTGAGCTTTAGAAAAGCCCTAAAAACATGGCTATGTGCTCAGGCTTTTAACGAATAAATGACAAAGACGACCCAGACTGATGTATGGCTAAAGCACGAGGATATTGGATGAATGGATTTTAACCATATGTTTTATATTTTATACTGTATTAATTGTTTGTAATGGATTTTATATGCTGTTATGATTTTAATTATGTGTCGGCATTGAATTGTTGCCAGTTGTGTATGCCACCCTGAGTCCCTTTGGGTGCAAAGAGCGGGATAGAAATGGTGGAAATAAATAAATAAATAAATAAATACTTCTGTTTACAGATAAAGGGGAAAGGGTAACACCCTCCATCGTCCAGAATGTGCACATTTGTACCTGTTTGCTTTATTTGTGTTGTTTTAGAAACTGCAAACCCCACTTTTATTGGAAACCATAAAAATAATATCTGGAGGCAGAGATGATCTGATCACATCAGTTTTGGCAGTATTTTAAAATATCAGCATCTTTGCCACAGGATTTTACTGTGCTTTCAAAACCAATATAATTATGTATATAATAGGACTCAGATTGCGTCAAGGTATAATTGTGGAGTGTAATAAGATCAAAACTTCCCACAGTCAGAGCTTTCTCTGCTTGGTATTAATTACCTGCATACAATAGATTAAAAGTTGGCTTGGTTTCAGTAACATGTTGTCAATTGGTTGGGTTGGTTTCAGATTTGGATCAATAGGGTGATACAACCACTAATATGATGGTGTTATTCTACCTCTAGGCATGAAGCACTTGGAAAAAGGTAGTGTTGCTCCAAATATGAACCTTCTAAGCCAACTATTGCTGCTAAAACTCTACCTGCCTGCAAACATTTTCATTATAATTCTCAAGTCACCATTTCCTTTTCATAGCATGCTGCACTCGCCTCTGGTTGGGAAATGTTGCTTGTCAGAATTCCTTTTTACTACTTCTGCCTAAAAGCAAATATGTTCTGCTGTCTTCTTTCAGAAGCGGAGATTATATATTTTCAACTTTCTTTTCCCTTGGGGAAAACACTTGCTCCAAATTTGCCAGCAGCCAGAAGGATCTCAAAATTAAGAAAGATGTTCAGACAGGTGATTGGTTCAAGGTAAACTTGTGTGATAAAAATGTGAAGAAAAAGAAGAAGACATCTATGATGGAGAGAGTGGTGATATATACCAGATCCATAGCATGTACCGTTTCAGTATATCATTTCTGTCAGGTACATCATTTCCAGCTTGAGAAATATTTTCTAAGTTTTTGGGCTTATAATAGACATGTACAGCTAACTGCCTTTTATCTTGCTTCTGTCATATTGATCTATCAGGGAATCTATAATAGAAGATGGGAGACTGAAACAGTAAAAAGTAATAACCATGGAGATGGATAGCTAAAGCAAAAAATGTAGTTTCAACAGGACACTTAGTGCAAAGAACTATAGATTCATGTCAGGGGCATAAGCACTCCCTTCAAAGCTGACTGTTAAAAACACCTCGTGCACAGATGACCTGCCTTCAGACTGTGATATGTCTTGATATTGATTTTTCAGAGTTTCAAAACAACAGGAAATAGCCAAGTAAAAGTTTCTTTGCTGAGCACTAAAAGTAATTTACCTCCTCCTCCTGATTTCAGCTTTGTATTTTTGTTTTATGGTTCAAAGTGCAAGTGTTTATTTTTTAGAAATTCATTTCTGATACAGAGCAGGCAAGCAGGGAGCTAGAGAAAGGGTCTGGCAGAAGAAATGAGCTGCTCCACAATGAAATCAACCACCCCTGCCCCCAAGTAATACATTATAGCTTCATGGCACATCATTACAAGAAAATACAGGAGTTGAAAAGCAGAGCCTTCTGACATTTTTGAAATGAAATGGTACAGATGATCTCATGGGAGCTCTGCAAAAATGGTTTGCAAGAAAGCAAACATGGATGCACTGTAGAGTGCCATGGCTGGACCTACTTACTAAAATATTTTGACTTCAGGGATGATAATAACAGGTCTTGCGATGCTATGGCCAAGAGAAAGAAATAGCAACAGACAGAGTGAAAGAGAGAGAGATTGGAATTCATGAGCTACAAGTGACATGCCCTATATTATCATGTATAAATCTAAGCATTTTAATCAAAAAAATCAACCCATATATATCTGGGTCAACATCCACAGGTTAATGTGAGTACTATGCCTTAGGTCTTCTCAAAAAGTAAATTATTCCCTTCTTTGAATAGAGAGGGAAAAGGCAAGCATTTAGTCTGTTCCAGGAGAACCTAAAAGAAGCACCGACTCCTTACACCATGGTGCTGCTTGTGGCCTTTTTCAATCTCTGGGGTAGGAAATAGCAGTGGCTGCCACGGTTGTCTGGAGACATTGGTGCTATCCCTTCCACATTGAATAACCCTTGACGTATTCACAAATCACATCAAAATCCATAATATTGTATGCAAGTATATATGGTAGTTAATTGTAATGACCTACGTTTGAGGCTAACAAAGGGACAGTGGCATGGCATTTCAACAATAAAGTAATGAGTGGGAATGAAGTAACATTATTCTTAAATGTATTAGTTGCTTTATTTATATTATTATTTAGTTTTCTAGTTTCTTTTTAAAATGTATTTTAAGGATGCTTTTGACATTTTAGAACCATTTTCATAGGATTTTTTGAATGTTATTGACATTGCCTTATCAAGAACAAGTTTTTTATCCAGACAACATGAAGTAACAACAGATATTTTTAAAGATACAAGCAACAGAACAGAGAAATATGAACTACTGTTTATATATTACAATGAGTAACTAAAAAAAAATCCTCTTCATGCACTATAAATAGTATACAAATATAGTATTTTAAAAGTAATTTTACAAGCTCTACATATACATGTACCAAATCATGTGGTTTTGTTTACACATGCTACAAGCACATTGCTGTTGGTATAATTGCTGCTGATTTTTTTTTAAAATAGTCATTGATTTTGTCAGATTTTCTGATATTTTATCTTTGGTATTGCAGGATGGTCTGGTATGGGAGGAGGTCCATAGGGGTGACAGCATGAATCACTGCACTGGGTGACACCAAATCTAATGAAAGCACAGAGTGACACATCACTTTGCGAAGGAAAACAAAGTTTTCCTGTGTGTAAGAGTCCACACTGCCATATAACCCAGTTCAGTGTGGATTTTATACAGCTGTGTAGAAGCTGTGTATAATCCAGTTCTAAGCATATGATATAAGATTATAAATATAATATATAATATTTACTGTATTATAATAACACAGAACAATATAATCTCTAAAATCAGGACTGTAAATAAAGAACAACACTCTGAAAACAGGGAAATTCCAGACAGGAAACAATCAGGGCCAGCTAACACCTCCCAACAAAGAATTCCCCCAGGCAGGAAGTCTCCAGGCTTTGAAGCTGCAAGGCCATTAAATTCTAATCAAGGTGACTAATTGCAGCATTCATACTTGCCACACCGAGACTATTAATTGCTATTCAACCTGGCTGACCAAAGATTCCACAAGGTAGAAAGCGGCCAGGCTGTGGCGCAGCTGTTGAGTAGCTGCCTTAAATCACTCTGACCATGAGGTCATGAGTTCGAGGCCAGCCCGTGGCGGGGTGAGCACCCGTCAATTAAAAATAAAAAATAGCCCCTGCTCGTTGCTGACCTAGCAACCCGAAAGATAGTTGCATCTATCAAGTAGGAGATAAGGTACCACTTATAAAGTGGGGAGGCAAGATTAACTAATTTACGACCTGGAATGAGGAAGTGCCGTCAGTGTGGATGATGAAGCAGCTCCCCCCTGTGGCCAGAATCGAACATCCCCTCAGAAGAAGGTTAACTTGCCTCTGCGTGTGTCTCTCAGTCTCTGTTTGATGTGTTTATGGGCATTGAATGTTTGCCCTATGTGTGTTATAATGTGATCCGCCCTGAGTCCCCTTCGGGGTGAGAAGGGCGGAATATAAATACTGTAAATAAATAAATAAATAAATTAAGCTGCAAGACTATTCCATGCAATTCAAGCTGGCCAAATAATGATTCCCCTACAAAGTAGCCAGGCTTCAAAGCGGCTCTTTGATAGGGGATGCTACTCCACCTCGCCAAACAAGAATTCCCCTAGCTATAACACAGCCAGGCATTGAAGTGCAATTCAACCAGACCAACAAAGGATTAATCTTGGTAGAAGGCAGCCAGGCTTTGAAGCAGCGATACTACTCTGTACTATTGAAGCTGACCAACCAAAGATTCTGCTAGATAGCAAGCAGCCAGGCTTTGAAGCAGCAAGGCTATTCATTGCAATTCTAACAGCCCAAAAAACCATTCCCCTGGAACGCAAGTACCCAGCCTCCCAAGCAGCAAGCCTATTCCATTGTATTCCAGCTCTCCAAACCAGGATTCCCATAAGAAGAAAACTGCCAGACTTTGAGGCTGCAAAGCTATTCACTGCTATTCCACCTTGCCAACAAATGATTCCCATAAGCCACAGCAACGCGTGGCCATGCACAGTTAGTTTAACATAAAATACAAGACAAAAATCTCACAAAGCATAACATCCAGAAAAAAAGATATAAAATTTGGAAAGAATTATGTAATTAAGATAAGGAAAACAGATTTTAAAAATTAAAATTGGGATGGTTTCCGGAGAACTTATAGATAATATTCATGTCCTATAAATATAGATTCTGTTATTGATGGGGTTGTTCTGGTTTGAACATTGAGGAGCCATATCCCTCATTAACACAGCATTCCGGTTATATGACCTTGGGAAACATTAGTTCTGCTCATTCATGTGCCTCCTTTCAAAATGGATTGACAGCTAGTATCCAGAATGCTTGTAATTACATATCCTTTTGACAGGCCATGTAGGTCTGGTCAGCTATGTGTGCAAACAACAGAAGTGCTGATTTTTTGGTCTGTAGAAGAGGCCCTTGAAAATAATTACTTAAAAGATGGCATCCCATACTAGATCATATACTATTTGCTTTGTATATAACAGTTTCATGCTAGCTTGCATTGACAGATTTCAAGTAGGGTGGGCAATTCATTAGTCACATTTTTGGTGGGTTTTCCCCCCACCCCCATCCCCATCGAGTTCAATAGCTAAGGTGGCAAGGAGGTTATTAGGCGTAGTAGCAAATGTAAAGTTTTATTAGCAGTAAACTGCAAAAGCTAATGGTGATGCCGACTCTCCATAAAATCATTGTCACAGTTAATTCTGAACTCCTTATTTCAAGCTTAATAATAGGAAACTCAATGGAGAAGATATTACACGGCCCATATCACTCATGAGTGCCGCAGGCCTGAGTAACTTGTTATTTTGCTCATGAGTGAAATGAAATGCAGATTATACTGCCTGATATAAGGGGCATTGTTTTAATTGAGGGTGTATGCATGGTGATTGGGGGTGGGGGATAGGCGTTCTGACTAGGTTTCATTTTCTTAAGTGTTCTGAGGATGATCTTTGTTTTCCTGCTTGACAAATTGTCCTCTGACCTTATGCATTTTTGCTTGGAAATAAGTCCCCATCAACTCAGGGGAATTTGCTCCTGAGCAATCATGCCCAAGGCTGGACTGATTGTTTCCTACCTTTCTTTTTTAATGTGTTCCTGAAAACCATATAGCTCCTGTCACATTGGAAAGTTTATGAACTCAACCAGGCAGTATGTGTTTGTGGATGTAGTAGGATTGGGGCAGGAGGTAGAATAATAATGAAGAAAGAACAGTTATCTCTTCTTTGGTTTCCTTTTGTCTGTTTGACTTCATATCCTTGTATTTTGTCCAGCCATTTCTACTTCATGATAGCCATGTACAAATATGTGAGGGGAAGTAATAGGGAGGAGGGAGCAAGCTTGTTTTCTGCTGCCCTGCAGACTAGGACACAGAACAATGGTTTCAAACTACAGGAAAGGAGATTCCACCTGAACATCAGGAAGAACTTCCTCACTTTGAGGGCTGTCCGGCAGTGGAACTCTCTCCCCCGGACTGTGGTGGAGGCTCCTTCTTTGGAGGCTTTTAAGCAGAGGCTGGATGGCCATATGTCGGGGGTGCTTTAAATGTGATTTCCTGCTTCTTGGCAGGGAGTTGGACTGGATGGCCCATGAGGTCTCTTCCAACTCTACTATTCCATGATTCTATGATTCTATGATTCATTCTCTCATTTTGCTGGCCAGGAACCATGAAAAGAAAGCTGAGAATGGCTACACTTATGGTGAATAAAATGCCTCCCTCCACCACTAACACCATTTGCAGGAGATAACTTTGGTGGAAGAGAAACAAAATATTTTGGTTTGTGCAGAAACTAATCATAGGTTTCCATGGAAGCTATTAGTAGATATTTATGTTAGAGGTGACTGGTTAGTAGGCATGATTGATAAAAATATTTTTCAAAAGTCATTACAAAACGAGGGGGAGGGGCATTTCATTTCTAAAGTATAGTTAGCAAAAATGTCATTACTATAACGAGAGTAACAAAATTTCATTACTTCTTTGTTAAGTAACTGAGCAAGTGGAAAAACTTCAGGGGCTAATTTCTCCCTCATTTTAGAGCTATTGTGATGAAACTTGCTATAATTGTACCACACATTTTCCAGAGTCACGAGGGTTTATCTCCCAATCCCAAACTGGCAGTTACCACTTTTTTGTGTGGAGCATAATCACTCCCCTGAATATGAGTGCTAGCTTTTAACTGTAGCAGCGAAATTGTAACAAATTTAGACATCTCCCCACCATCACAAACCTCTGGACACAGCATGTATTTTAAATATTTCTGTGTTCCTATTTTTAAAGATACTCGAAATGTCATTTTCACAAAGTTCTCCCATAAAAAGTGGGAACAGTCTGGACCTTGTGTTTAATTCCCCACTGTGAAGAAGTGTATAATTATATTTTGTTTATAGATGACATGTGTATTTGATTTTGTTTGAACAGTCAGGTTTGGCTAAGTTTAAAATGGTGAGTATTTGAGTTGATGATGTATGGGGGAAGGTAGCCATCTTAAGGCAGGTTACCATAGCAACAGGGGCGGAGCCAACCGCCGTTTGGAAAGGAAAAGGGGGAATGTTTTAAAAACCTAGGCAGTCTGTGATTTCCATTCACAGTGAAGGAACTGATTCTTGTGTAGAGGATCAGGGTGGCTCAAATAGAAGAGTTTGAGTCAGGTCTAAAATAAAGAGAATTATTTTAGATAGTCTGTGATTTTCTAGTCACAGTGGAGGAACTGATTCTTCTGAGGAGAATCAGGCTGGCTTAAATAGAAGGATTTGAGTCAGATTTAGGTTAGACCAGACTAGGCAAGTTAGGTGACTTGTCTAGGGTCATTTATAGAGCCTGTGGATTAGGGAAAATTAATCCCAGGGGATCCAGGAGGATCAGGGTTTAGTGTAATCCAGAGAAAGAAATATTTTGAAAGTTTGACCACCCCATATCCGTTTGTAACCATTAAGTGAAGTGCCTTTAACAAGTTATATGAAACCATCAAGCTCTGTACCTGCAATAAACTTATTTTGATTTTATTCTAACTATGCCTCTGTCATACTCTTATATTAAGTTAAGTAACAACAACATCTGAAGTAAAACAAATAGAGACAGCTTAAAAGAACCAGTGCCATCTGCCTGACGTCTCCTCCATTGGTGGCAGCGAAGAAGATAGTCAAACAAATAATTAATTAACATCATCTCTCATAAAACATATTTATTAATTGGTGGTATCTGTGTGTGTGTGTAGGATCAGAGGGATTCCATCTCTGTCACACATTCCTGTCAGACACCTCACCTCTGTACATATTGGTGGCAAGCGGAGGGGATCAAAAGGATTCCATTCCCTGTCACCCTCAGTTCTGTACACCCACCCTAGTCTGTAATGCCATACACATCTTGTCAGAACATCATTACACTGTTTATTTTCCTGTACACATCAGACATCATGGACTTCTGTTGGGTAGCAGAAGAATAAAAAGTGTCATGACTTCATAAGATGGTATGACTCATGCAAAGTGTTATGGAGAAAATATTTAGATGTTATGGAAGCTTGACTGAAAACTGCTACTTGTTTGTTTAATGAAGCTTTGTAAAACCCAGTAATCTGCTGCATAGAACTGAGCTCTTGCATTGTAACACAACACTGAAGGCTACTTCCAGTGGGACTTCATCCTGGCTCTGTCCTGGTAGTGTCATAGGATAGAACCCTGAGGATTAAATGTTGTGCAAAACAATGCGTTTTTGGCTTCCCATTGGAAGTTGCCAGGAAATGGAGTTAACCTGTCTATGGAGAAAGCTTTGTCATGTATGTTCACCAACTTACAGGGCAACGGAACACACAACAGGGATACCACTGGTGATACTAAACTTTGAGCAGGGTCATGTAAGAGAAGACAGATTTTAACATATTCTGGCTCCAAACTGTTTAGATCTTTATAGGTCAAAAGCAGCAACTTGAACTGAGCTCAGAAACCAAATGAAAGCTGGTGTTCCAACAGTATTAAACTGATGAAACTAGAGTTCTTTGATTCTAAGATGTCATGGATTTAGCTGCACACTAATTTCAGTACTACCAAGAAAAATTGCACCCCATTTTTAGAGATGTTTATATGGGGTGGGTGGGGGGAGTGTGCCTTAGAATTGAAGAAATATAGTACACGGTCTCTTAATCATATCCCTAAAGAGAGCTTGAATGTGACATTTTGCATTGGCAGTTGCTTTTGATCCTTTCCCAATAAATAATAAATACTAGTTATTATTATAGAATTATGAAAATAATTGTGTTTTTATTGCTGGAAATGTAGATAATTAAAATCCCATTTCTCTATGAAAAATGTCTTTGTAGTGATATATCCCAAATCCTGCATTTCACAGACTGTGATGCAAAATCACAACATGCTTTAGCCACTGAAAATGAAAGATCCTAAAAGCCTAGGATTATTCAAAGCACTTGCCATATGCACCTCTTCAGTTCAAACATCCAGGCATCTGTCCCAGAAATTATTGCTTCTTACAGTTTTCTAGGCTGCTTTAAGTAGGACATCTAGAACATCCAAGATATTTTGGAAGAGGGCAAAGAACTGTCCATCATTCAGCGGGGATTTACTACTGACGAGAAATCTGTTCAGTTCTTTAGATTCCTAGGATACTAATCTCCTTTCGGTTTAAAGTACTGATGGATAAGCTTTAGTGTAGTCAAGAGGTTTGGTGCTCCAAACAGGCTTCTAAATATAGATACCAAAGTCATTTAAACTGTTTGGCTTGGGTAATAGGCTAGCAGTTAAACACATGCAGAAGTTCCCCAAAGACTCTCACTAATTCCCACAAAAGAAATCTCGCTTCATAAAAACTATTCCCAGATGATTCTGAATTGTAGTTTGTTAGCCTATTAAAGGGATAGCATTACAAATAAAATAAAATATTTCCTCTATATTCCACTGCCCACCCCTTACTTTTACCCCTTAACAGATGAGGAAATATGGATTCTCCTGGTGACAAAGGAGGAATAAATGGGATCTGAAAGGGCCGTGGCTGGAAATAGGGGAGCGTGTGAACCCTTCTTAACCCACTACAGCTGCCAGGCTGAGCATTAATAAGGATTGGCATGAAATATTCCCTCCCTGATAAACTGAAAATAAAGACTAGATAGTGCCATCTGTGATTTTTATTGCTGTTTTCTTGAACTATCCAAATATATTTACCTTACCTATTTCTGGCTTGATCTTGAGAGCTGTAAAGAGAAGGAAAATACCCTTAGCTTAGATTTGTGTTCTCTGCTGTTCCTTGTTTTCCATTAAGAGCTTGGAAAGTTCCCCTTTAAAACAAATGAATTATAGTTATCATTCCAAGACACACGCCCCTCAAAAGTAGGCAGTTATTGTCAAAATAGCCTGTTTAAAAAATGAACTCTTTACTTTCCTGTTTCACAAAGTGAGCTAAAATAGTTACCTTCTAATAATATTTAAGGTGGTGTCCTGTAAGCTTCACACTATGGTGCAACCTCTGCTTATGCCATAGGATATACTTTAGTATATACTTCAAGAGGTATTGTTCAAGGAAATACTCATTTGCCCAGTATGATGGGTCCCTTTTCTAGGCTGGCCTCATCATTTCTAGTCCTGAATGTCTGCCACATGCTCTTTGCTCTATGTTCCTGTTTGAAATTCCTCCCTGGATTTCTTGGGCCCTCAGGTGATCTCAGTGTGGACTAGCTTCCTTTAAAATGGTTTCCTTCATGGAAAGCATGTCCCTTCCTTTGATTCATGGTTAGGGATACTGGCTATATTCCATTTCAGAAGATAGCCAAGGCAGTTCAAATTCTTTGTTATACCATGCAGAATAGTTATATTTTTAACAAATTCCAGTTTCCAGTTCCAAAACAGAAAACAGAACTCAGGCTGAGTAATATTAGACCTTCTTTCTTCATTCAGTCAACATCATCCACTCCTAACAGACCCTCTTAATTATTGCCAACTGACTCCTTCTGCCCAAAGAGAAAGCCCCTTTTAAAGATTTTTCTGCCCCCACAGTGGCCCCTCCCTCCCATAACAGTGTACATCATGCTGGAATTAGCTACCTTCAGATCTTCTCAAACACCTGAGAATTCTATATAGGATTTGGTCTAGTTTCATGCTGATTTGGAGCTCATCTACATGGGCCAGTTATTGCAAAACCAGAACTGATCTGTACTTTCCTGAAGGCTTCAGAGATGTTCCTGCATTCTATGCCCAAACCAGTGCAGTAGCAGGACCAAGTTTGATTTGGACCATTATTTTACCTTCCTCTTCACTGCTGCTATAGAGCTCCATGATTTTCCCACCTTCTACCTAATATAGAGGATAGCTTTGACGGTGTGGTGAGTGAATGAGAACCAGACATCCTGAGGAGTGAGGTTGAATGGGCCTTAAGAAGCATTGCTAATAACAAGGCTGCAGGAGACGACAGGATCCCAGCTGAACTGTTAAAATCTTGAAAAATGATGCTGTCAAGGTGATGCATGCCATATGCCAGCAAATATGGAAAACACAAGTATGACCATCAGATTGGAAATAATCAATTTATATCCCCATACCAAAAAAAGAGAAATGCTAAAGAATGCTCAAATTATTTCACTTGCCAGTAAGGTAATGGTCAAGATCCTGCAAGGTAGGCTCCAGCAATACATAGAGCAAAAGTTGCCATATGTACAAGCTGGGTTTAGAAAAGGCAGAGGAACAAGAGACCACATTGCCAATATCCGCTGGATAATGGAGGAAGGTAGGAAGTTTCAGAAAAACATCTATTTCTGTTTTATTGACTATTCTAAAGCCTTTGACTGTGTGGATCATAATAAATTGTGGCAAGTTCTTGGTGGTATGGGGATACCAAGTCTCCTGAGGAATCTATATAACGACCAAGTAGCAACAGTAAGAACAGACCATGGAACAACAGAATGGTTCAAGATTGGGAAAGGAGTACAGCAGGGCAGTATACTCTCACCCTACCTACTCAATTTGTATGCAGAACACATCATGCAACTTGTGGGGCTTGATGAATCCAAGGCTGGAGTTAAAATTGCTGGAAGAAATATTAACAACCTTAGATATGCTGATGATACCACTTTGGTTGAAAGCGAGGAGGAGCTGAGGAGTCTTATAACCAAGGTGAAAGAAGAAAGTGCAAAAGCTGGCTTGCAGTTAAACATCAAAAACCCAAGATTATGGCAAATAGAGGGAGAAAATGTGGAGGCAGTGACAGACTTTGTATTTCTAGGTGCAAAGATTACTGCAGACGCAGATTGCAGCCAGGAAATCATAGAATCATAGAATAGTAGAGTTGGAAGAGACCTCATGGACCATCCAGTCCAACCCCCCGCTAAGAAGCAGGAAATCGCATTCAAAGCACCCCTGACAGATGGCCATCCAGCCTCTGCTTAAAAGCCTCCAAAGAAGGAGCCTCCACCACAGCCCGGGGGAGAGAGTTCCACTGTCGAACAGCCCTCACAGTGAGGAAGTTCTTCCTGATGTTCAGGTGGAATCTCCTTTCCTGTAGTTTGAAGCCATTGTTCTGTGTCCTAGTCTGCAGGGCAGCAGAAAACAAGCTTGCTCCCTCCTCCCTATGACTTCCCCTCACATATTTGTACATGGCTATCATGTCTCCTCTCAGCCTTCTCTTCTGCAGGCTAAACATGCCCAGCTCTTTAAGCCACTCCTCATAGGGCTTGTTCTCCAGACCCTTAATCATTTTAGTCGCCCTCCTCTGGACGCTTTCCAGCTTGTCAACATCTCCCTTCAACTGCGGTGCCCAGAGTTGGACACAGTATTCCAGGTGTGGTCTGACCAAGGCAGAATAGAGGGGTAGCATGACTTCCCTGGATCTAGACGGTATACCCCTATTGATGCAGGCCAGAATCCTGTTGGCTTTTTTAGCTGCCGCATCACATTGTTGGCTCATGTTTAACTTGTTGTCCACGAGGACTCCAAGGTCTTTTTCACACACACTGCTGTCAAGTCAGGCATCCCCCATTCTGTATCTTTGATTTCCATTTTTTCTGCCGAAGTGTCAGACCCGAGGCAGCGGGGCACCAAGAACCATACACGGAGGCCAATTTCTATCTAATATCTTTATTAAGTAAATATATAAAAGTAATAAAAACAAGTGAAGAATATAGTTCAGAAGCAGACCTTTCAAATGAGGTCAAATATAGTCCAAAAATGTATTGTCCAATAAATGATATTAGAGTTCAAAGTTTTAATCCAATAACCGAAACACACACTATTGCCAAGCAATAGTGTGGGGGAAATGCCAGAGTCTTAGGAGTCCTAGGCAGCTTGACAACAAGGCTGGATACAATCTTGATTCTTTAAACAAGGTCCGTGACTAGGAGCAAGGCAAACAGTGATACTTGAACAAGGTCCGTGGTTAAAAAACAAGGCAAGGCAAATCTTGAATACTCAATCCGGGAAGCAAGTGTCAAGACCCAGGCTGCAGAGCACCAATAACCATGCGCAGAGACCAGAAACTATCTAATATCTTTATTAAAGGAATATAAAAAGTCAATAAAAACAAGTGAAGAATAAAGTTCAGAAGTAGACCTTTCAGGAAAGGTCAAATATAGTCCAGGAAATTAATGTCCAATATGAGATATTAGAGTCCAAAGTTATAATCCAATAACCGAAACACACACTTTGCCGAGCAAAGTGTGGGGAAATGACAGGGTCCTTTAGTCCAATGGAGCTTGACAACAAGTCTGGAGAGCAAAATAGATTCTTGGCAAACAAGGCTTGATTCAAGGCAACAAGAAGCAAGAGACAAGAACAGGGTCCGTGGCGAGGTCCGTGGCAAGGTCCGGGGAAACAAGGCAGGGTTGGAACAAGAACAGGAGTAGCGTAGTCCACACACGATCTCACTCCCGAAGCTGACGAATTGACTCCGCAAGGATTCCCTTGCGGTTAAACACCTATATAGGATCTTGTTTTCCCGCCAAGGAACACTTTCCCTGGGGAACAAGAAGTGAAACCCATACTGTGTCCAGATGCATGACTCCTTAAGATTTCCCAAGGGAAACAGGCTTAATCAGCTAATTGTCTGGCAGCAATTCTGGCGCTTCTGCGATTCGCCTCCCTAGCGCCTCTATCTCGATTATAATTATCCCGGTGAGAAAACGGGGGAGATTTCTGCTCAAGGCTTGTTTGGCTGACTTCTTGTGGGCAAACATCTTGCAGGTGCAAGGGCTCCAATTCTGGCTGAAACGGTGGGAAACCCAAGTTGTCCTCTTCATCTGCCACAATAGTACTAGGAACGGGACTACATGGCCCATGAGTCATCACACTATCCCCCTCCTCAAGGCCCCTCTCCAAAATGGGCCCTCTTCCCGAGGTGCGGGGCTGCGGCTTGGCAGGGTAGGCCTGATGGAAGCGGCGGACTAAGTCGGGGGCATGAACTGTGGAAGCGTCTTCCCAAGAGCGTTCTTCGGGGCCAAAACCCACCCAGTCAATGAGATACTGAAGGCGGCGGCGATGAAAGCGAGAATCCAAAATGTCCTGAACCTCGAATTCCTCCTCCCCGTCCACCAAAACAGGAGTGGGGGCCGGCCGGTCTGCATCACGGCGTACACCATCCGCCGGAAGGAGCAGGGAGCGATGAAACACTGGATGGATGCGCATAGAGCGCGGAAGTTGGAGTTTGAAAGTCACAGGGTTAAGTTGCGCCACCACTGGATAGGGACCAATGAAACGGGCATCTAGCTTCCGGCAGGGACGGTGGGAGGGCAAAAAGCGAGTGGACAGCAGAACCCGATCTCCTACCTTGATTTCGGGGCCCAGTTGGCGATGAATGTCAGCGTGGCGTTTATAGTCCTCCTTGGCTTGGTCCAGTTGTTGGAGCAATAGTTGTTGCACCGCTGTGAGTTCCTGCAGCCAGTCCTCTGCTGCAGGGACTTCTGAGGTTTCAATGACAGGAGGAAAGAAACGTGGATGGAAGCCGTAGTTCACAAAGAACGGGGTTTCCTTGGTTGAAGCCTGGACACCGTTGTTGTAGGCAAACTCTGACAGAGGTAATAGGGAAGCCCAATTGTCCTGTTGATAGTTTACATAACAGCGAAGGTATTGTTCCAAAGTGGCATTGGTGCGCTCCGTTTGTCCATCCGTTTGGGGATGGTGAGCTGAGGATAAACGAGAGTCTATGCCCAATAGTTTCTGTAGTGCCTTCCAGAATCGAGAGGTGAATTGAGATCCACGGTCAGTGACCAAACTCTTGGGCAATCCATGTAGCCGGAAAATATGCTGAAGGAATAGATCTGCAGTCTGTTTGGCCGTGGGAAGGCCATCACAAGGAATGAAGTGGGCCAATTTGGTGAAAAGGTCCACCACCACTAGGATTGTGGTATATCCAAGGGAGGGTGGTAGGTCGGTGATAAAATCTGCAGAAATTATCTCCCATGGACGAGATGGAGAAGGAAGGGGATGCAGTAGCCCTGAGGGCTTCTCCCTTCTTGTCTTGGAACGCTGGCATACCGGGCAGGTATTGACATATTTCTCCACATCCTTGCGGACCTTGGGCCACCAGAAATCCCGTAGGATCAAATGCATGGTTTTGAAAAGTCCAAAATGTCCTGCTGGCTTGCAGTCATGACATAGATGAAGTGCCTTTTCTCTGCCTGGTCCTGGAGGGATGTAGACATGATTTCTGTAGCATAACAGCCCATCCTTAAGTGAGAAAGGAAAACGTAGCCCTTGGCGAATTTGATCTTGAGCCCAGGCATCCGCCTGTTGACTGGCTCTAATTTCTTGAGCACAAAGGGGTCTTGGAGTAGAGGGAGTTGGTTCAACTGGAGTGGATTTGGTGTTTCCCACTGTGAGCGTGGCAAAGTTCTCGGGTTGCAGCAATCGGGATTCAAAGGTTTCTCTGCGTCCAGCAGCATACTCTGGTTTCCGTGATAGTGCATCTGCTTGCTTGGTCTGAGCTGGGGTTACATAATGGATCTGGAAGTCAAAACGCTCAAAGAATAAAGCCCTGCGCTGCTGCCTCTGATTTAACTTGCGGGCAGTTCTTAGATGTTCCAAATTACGATGGTCAGTATGAACCTCAATGGGAAATTTGGCCCCTTCTAACCAATGCCTCCAATTTTCAAAAGCTGCCTTTATGGCCAAAAGTTCCTTCTCCCAAATAGTATAGTTTCTCTCTGGGGCTGTTAGTTGACGGGAGTAAAAGGCACAAGGATGAAGATGTTCTCCCACTGGTTGCATGAGTACAGCCCCAATTGCCACATCGGAGGCGTCAGCCTGCACAACAAAAGGGGTTTTAGGATCAGGGTGCTGTAGAATTGGCTGGGTCGTGAACAACTTCTTTAGTTGCTGGAACCCTTTCTCTGCTTGCTCCGTCCAGCGGAAAGGCTGTTTTCCATGGATGCAGCTGGTGATTGGGTCAGACCAGCGGGCAAAGTCTGGGATGAATTTGCGGTAGTAGTTCGCGAACCCCAAGAAACGTTGCACTTCTTTCTTGTTGGTTGGCGCCCGCCATTCCAATACTGCTGAAACCTTTGCCGGGTCCATTGAGAGCCCTTGTGGCGAGACACGGTATCCCAGGAAGTCTACCTCCTGTAGATCAAAAGCGCATTTTTCCAACTTGGCATATAGTCCATGATCCCGCAATCGTTGTAGCACCATCCTGACGTGCTTCTCATGCTCCGATGGTGATCTAGAGAACACCAAAAAATCGTCCAGGTATATGATCAAGAACCGATCTAGATAGTCCTGGAAGATATCGTTGACAAAATGCTGGAACGTTGCGGGAGCTCCGGATAATCCGTAATTCATGACTAGGGACTTGAATAATCCGAATTTGGTCTGGAAAGCGGTTTTCCATTCATCCCCCTCCCTGATGCGAACTAGATTGTAAGCCCCCCGGAGATCCAGCTTGGTGTAAATCTTGGCCCCTCGAAGCCGGTCTAATAGGTCCGAGATCAAAGGCAGGGGGTAGCGGTTCCGCTTCGTGATATTGTTCAATGCTCTATAGTCCACAACCAAGCGTAGGTCCCCTGACTTCTTTTTCACAAACATCACTGGGGAAGCGGCTGGGGATTGAGAGGGTCTGATGAACCCCTTGCAAAGGTTTGACTCTATGAACTCCCTGAGAGCTTCTTGCTCTGGTTCAGTCAGGGAGTAGAGGTGTCCTCGCGGGATCGGGGCCCCCTCCACCAAATCAATGGCACAATCGTAGGGTCTATGCGGGGGTAGTTTCTCGGCTTCTTTTTCATTGAAAACATCCCAAAAGTCTGAGTATTTCTTGGGCAAGGTGATGATGGGTTCAGCGTCTGTGGCATCGCAGACCTTGGCTACAAGACAATGGTTTTGGCAATATTTAGAAGCAAACTGCAGTTCTCTGTTGGTCCAGGAGATGTTTGGGTCGTGGAGTGTCAGCCATGGAATTCCCAAAATCACAGGGAAGTGGGGGACCTCGGTAACGAAGAAGGAAATCTCTTCCATGTGTTCCCTTATCCACATTCTGGTGGGCTCAGTCCATTGGCTTACTGGACCTGTCTTTAGGGGACGGCCATCTATGGCCTGCACCACCCGGGCGTTCTTGAAATCGTGATATTGTAATCCCAGAGAGTCGGCATACTCTCTGTCGATGAAATTGTTTGTTGCTCCTGAGTCTATCATGGCATGGATCATGACGGGTCCTTTTTTCGCTGACCACAACGTGACCACTAGGAGAAATAGGACCCTGGTTTGTGGCTCTTGAGTGGGGTTCTTGACCGGGTTGGCGAGCCTCTCTACGCCCGGTCGCTGGCTTCCCCCGCCGGCTTTGCGTCAGCCGCCTCGGCCGTCTCCGTCTCCGCGGAGGACGCCGCCGGCAAGCGAGCGGCGGGTTTTCTCTTGGCTGGACATTCTCTGGCGAAGTGGCCCCCGTTCCCGCAGTACCAACAGAGGTTTAAACGTTGGCGGCGGGCCTTCTCGGCAACATCTAATCTGGGACGCACATTGCCCAACTGCATCGGCTCCTCCTCGCTTCCTCTGGGGTATGGGGCTGGTGGTGGGGGTCTCCACACTGGACGTGGCTGAATACTGACGAGAGCGGGAGGTTTTACTCCTGCTCTTCCACTCTGGCCTCGGAGCCACTGTTTTCTGTTGGCAAGCATGACTTCGGCTCGTAAACATTGGTCGATAAGTCTCTCAAGAGAGTTCGGAGGATCCACCTTGGAGATTTCTTCCTGCATCTCGATGTTGAGACCCTCACGAAACTGTCCTCTGAGGGCTACATCATTCCAACCGGTGTTTTGGGCCAGCACTCGGAACTCGGCTATGTACTGGAACAACGGCCTGTCCCCTTGGAAAAGGCGCCGGAGCTTATGGCCGGCTGCCACTACATTGTCCTCGATCCCCCAAGTCGCCTTAAGGTGATTCAGGAAGTTTTGCGCGGAACTTAGGTGCATGGAGGCTTCATCAAATAGCGCCGTCGCCCAATTGGCCGCTGGCCCTTCTAGGAGACTGTAAATCCACGCCACCTTGACAACTTCTTGGGGAAACTCGGCTTGACGGGCTTCTATGTATGCCTGGCATTGGCGACGGAAAACATGAACCTTGGAGGCTTCTCCGGAGAACTTGGTTGGAAGCGCCAGGCCAGGGAGCCGGACACCTCGTTCCTTCAAGCCCCGTATTTCTCCCTCCTGCGTATGGAGTGTATCACGGATTCTGTACAATTCATCCTTGGAAATGGTGTAGCTGAGTGGTTGGGCTTCCGCCCCGGTTCCTGTAGACATTCTGGTCTAGGTTAATTGGTGCTTAGGGTGGCGGAGTCAAACTGTCAAGACCCAGGCTGCAGAGCACCAATAACCATGCGCAGAGACCAGAAACTATCTAATATCTTTATTAAAGGAATATAAAAAGTCAATAAAAACAAGTGAAGAATAAAGTTCAGAAGTAGACCTTTCAGGAAAGGTCAAATATAGTCCAGGAAATTAATGTCCAATATGAGATATTAGAGTCCAAAGTTATAATCCAATAACCGAAACACACACTTTGCCGAGCAAAGTGTGGGGAAATGACAGGGTCCTTTAGTCCAATGGAGCTTGACAACAAGGCTGGAGAGCAAAATAGATTCTTGGCAAACAAGGCTTGATTCAAGGCAACAAGAAGCAAGAGACGAGAACAGGGTCCGTGGCGAGGTCCGTGGCAAGGTCCGGGGAAACAAGGCAGGGTTGGAACAAGAACAAGAGTAGCGTAGTCCACACACGATCTCACTCCCGAAGCTGACGAATTGACTCCGCAAGGATTCCCTTGCGGTTAAACATCTATATAGGATCTTGTTTTCCCGCCAAGGAACACTTTCCCTGGGGAACAAGAAGTGAAACCCATACTGTGTCCAGATGCATGACTCCTTAAGATTTCCCAAGGGAAACAGGCTTAATCAGCTAATTGTCTGGCAGCAATTCTGGCGCTTCTGCGATTCGCCTCCCTAGCGCCTCTATCTCGATTATAATTATCCCGGCGAGAAAACGGGGGAGATTTCTGTTCAAGGCTTGTTTGGCTGACTTCTTGTGGGCAAACATCTTGCAGGTGCAAGGGCTCCAATTCTGGCTGAAACGGTGGGAAACCCAAGTTGTCCTCTTCATCTGCCACAATAGTACTAGGAACGGGACTACATGGCCCATGAGTCATCACAGCAAGGAACTGGGGTTGCGAAGTCCAAACACGATCTTACTCCTGAAGCTGCTCTGTTGACTCCACAAAGATTCTCCCGTGTCAGGCACCTATATTGGGGTCTCGTTTTCCTGCCAACAACCTCTTTCCCTAGAGAATGGGAAACGAAACCCAACTTTGTCCAGATGCAAGACTCCTTAGAATTTCCCAAGGGAAGCAGGTCTAATCAGCCTGTTGTTTGGCTGCAATCCGTAAACTCCTGCGATTCTGTTCCCTCACTCCTCTGTCTGCAGAATAGGACTGTCTCCTAGGGAACGGGGGCGAGGAATGCCCAAGGTCTGTTTTACTGAGTTCTTGGGTACAAACATCAACATCCGGCAGGTGAAAAGATTCCGGCTCTTGTTGAACCGGCGAAAACCCCATGTTTTCGTCTTCATCTGTCACAATGGCACTAGGAACAGGACTACAAGGCCCATGAGGCATCACACGAAGTGAAGTATCTTGCATTTGTCCCTGTTGAACTTCATTTTGTTAGTTTCGGCCCATCTCTCTAGTCTGTCAAGATCGTTTTGAATTCTGCTCCTGTCTTCTGGAGTTTTAGCTATCCCTCCCAGTCAGAAGACATTTACTTCTTGGGAGGACAGCAATGACCAATCTCAATAAAATAGTGGAGAATAGAGACATCATACTGGCAATGAAGGTCTGCATAGTTCAAGCAATTGTATTCCCCATAGTAACCTATAGCTGCAGGAGCTGGACAATAAGGAAGGCTGAGCAAAGGAAGATAGATGCTTTTGAACTGTGGTGTTGGAGGAAAATTCTGAGAGTGCCTTGGACTGCAAGAAGATCAAACTAGTCCACACTCCAGGAAATAATACCTGACTGCTCACTGGAGGGAAGGATAGTAGAGGCAAAGATGAAGTATTTTGACCACATCATGAGGAGACAGGAAAGCTTGGAAAAGATCATGATGCTGGGGAAAATGGAAGAAAAAAGGAAGAGAGGCTGACCAAGGGCAAGATGGATGGATGGTATCCTTGAAGAGACTGGCTTGACCTTGAAGGAGCTGGGGATGGTGACAGCCAGCAGGGAGCTCTGGTGTGGGCTGGTCCATGAGGTCATGAAGAGTCAAAAGTGACTAAATGAATAAACTACAATAAACCTAATTGTGCCAGGAGTTCATGTGGATTAGCAGACTGGTCAACACTGGATCTGGTATTATTATTATTATTATTATTATTATTATTATTATTATTATTATTATTATTATTATTTTATTTATATCTCACATTTTCTCTCCGTACATAGACTCAAAGCAGCTCACAACTAAAACCATTGCAATACAACTTAAAATATACAAGAATACAAGTATTAAAACAGTATTAAACATCATTAAAAGCATATAAAATCACAGCATCCCCTGACGATTTTAAAAACCCTTTTCTTTAAAAGCTGTCTGAATAAAAAGATGTTAACCTGTCGCCGGAAGGACATCAGTGAGGGTGCCATTCTGGCTTCTCTGGGCAGAGAGTTCCAGCGTTGAGGGACAGCCACTGATAAGGCCCCCTCTCTCATCAATTGAGCTTGAAATGGAGGTGGGACCTAGAGTTGGACCTCTCCTGAAGATCTCAGGGCCTGGGCAGGTTCATACAAAGGGGTGCTGTTGGCCAAATAACCTGGACCTGAACCATCTAGGGTAATAAATGCCAACACCAGCATTTTGAATTGTGCCCAGTAACAGACTGGTAGTGCTGTCCCAAAGTGCAGGGCTGCTCTGAAGTGTCACCTAAGCTCCAGAATATTCCCCAACTTTCCTTAAGGCAGAGCTAAACCACCTTAAGACAGTTTATTCTGTTTTACGGACCACATGTTCCTGGGCACCACGAGACATCCAAGAGTAACATCTCATTCAATGCAGGCTATACAGCCTTTGACTCACTTTGCAAACGCTGCCCATTTTGCCTCTGGTTTCACAGTGCTTGGATCTGCTTTTCGTTTTTACTTGGCCTGAGACAAACTATGCCAAAAATGGTTTCATTTCCCTGTGTTAAGCTCTTGGCTATTGAAATTTGGATACCTTTACCCAGGACTTATTGAAGAAGTAAGATTCAATTGTTCCTGAATTGCAATAAAAGGAATGCTATGCCCTTTTAGGTGATACTTCCCGCACTTCTGTGGGGATAGTCAGCCCTACTGCCAGACAAGAGTTTGATGGGCATCTCTTGAAGCATGTAAATAACAAGACAGACAGAGCTGTCTATGTTACACAACCTTTCCTGGTGTCCTTTAGCTAGCTTTCTGCCCTTAGGTGCATGGGATGACATTGCTGTCTGATGACTGCCAGAGAAGAAGTGAATCTGGAGGGAATCTGGAGGGACGCCAAGAAGAGCCTTTCACACAGAAACCTAGCTTTGAGCTCAGTCAGCTGTTACACAGAATGAAAGAATATTTTCTTGCTATCTTATTGTATCAGTCAGTAAAAATTTTTGGCTCAGTCTTGCCAGACAAAGGCACAAGGGGCAGTATCCAGTAGTTTGGCAATATTAATTTATTTATTGGATTTACTGTATATCCCAATTGTCTCCCAAAATGAAACTTGAAGGAAGTTCACAATCGGATCATTCAGACAGGGACAATTTAAATGCAATTAAATTCAACACACAGTTTAAAAATGTATCAGCCAAAAAGTATAGCATCCCATTAAAAGATTCTTCATCAGAAACTGGTCATTTGCCAACAAATCCACTGGTGACTTTTTGTTCCTTACCCTCATACTATTCTTAGCCCTTCAGGATGAGTGTAAATCCTTCTATCACACATAAAGTTTTTATTGCCTGATCTGTTGTGATATTCCAGTCCAGACCATTACTTACATTAGACAAAGATTAAGAGTTAGAACAGCCTCCTTGCAATTATATGAAAGAGTTGCATTGAGTGTCATAAGCATACTAATAATGTTATCAAAAATCAACTTCCTCCCAAAAAAAATGAATTAACACATTATTTCTATTACACACATATATTTTAATTAATACAACATTCACAAATTTAAAAACTCAGTGGCTCAATCTTGCACAAAGATTCATCTCCTAAACCAGCTGGAGCCCGGAAATTCCTAAAATGTTTAAGTAAATCAATTGTTAACCCAACCCAAAGCCCTGAGGAAATAGAAGGGAAATGTTCTTAGAACAATAAAATAATCCCCAGCCTCTCACCCAATGAGTTCCAACACAACCTAAATAACCCTCTGGGCTTTTTCTTAAGTCTGGATTCATGAATATGATATATTGATGAAATATGAACAAAGGTGGGGGCTCCTATATATGCATGCAATAGAAAGTGGGGTGCACTAGTGGGGGCAGCCACAACTGTACTCAAGCACACCCACAAAAACTTCAATTCATATACTGTATGTGCTTGTGAAACTGTTGAGGTTTATATATCTGTGAAACTAGACTGGTGTCCTGCTTGGAGGGAACCCCCTCAGGGAGGCAAAGCAAACAGGAAAATATCCTTCTTTAAGAAGCAATTAGGATCAGGCTCTGAGGAAATATCCAGGTGTTTTAGAAATATCAAGATATTAGCTGCACCTCAATAGGATTTGTATTGTCCTGTACGCTTTCCATTCAGCCAGTTATATTTATACAAGCCTTCCCATTGTATCAAAGTCTGGCTCATATAATCCCATCCTAGACTGTTTACATATTGCCTCAGGCCATTTGCTAACTCCTGCCCTTTTCCTGTTGGGAGGACCCTTGAAATGGCTCCAGCTTCAAATGCACAAATAGCAGCTTTCCATTTTTCCAACCACAAAGGAGACTCCTTCCACCTCTGATATCACAGGGAGTCCCCAACCAACAAAAGCTCAGATCCTGGCTTGGCCATTTCTGAGCCAATTAGGGAAGGGAGCGAGTTTTTTGTATGGTCAAATGGGATAAAATGCCTTTGCACTGTATTGTATGGTTATGTTTGATTCTTTTGGAGTGGGAACTCTGGTAACAGACATCCTTTCAGGCATGAAAGTGAATTAAATCTCTGCTATTGCCTTAAAATCTGGTCTACATTTCTTCTGACTGTCAAAGTAGTGTGCAGGATGGCCAATGGAGCTACACTGTTCCTTTAAGTAGCTAGCTGATTTTGGCAGCAATAGCACCATGTCTCTGAAGTCCAGAAAACTTCCAACTGGTTTCATGGATATGTTAATTAGCACACTGCATAAGACCGAACCATAAAGGACCCAACAGGAACACCCAAGTTGTGCCTCCTAAGTTCACATCTTCAGAAAGAACCAGAGCAGAATATAATGAAGCAGCTCAATTAATTACTATGGTGTCCAAAAGTGGCAGCCCAGAAGGACACTATGGTTGATGGTATCAAAAGTCACTAAGAAGTCAAGGATAACTAAAAATGACATGCTATCATGTTTTCTACACCATTCCTGAGGAGTTTTTCTTCGTCAAAAGATGGAGAATCAAGGCAGCCAAGTCCTCCTCCAGCAGTTCAGCATGATTAACTGCCAAATCCTCCTGTAATTTAGCATCATGATCAGCTGATTCCTCTTCCTGATCAAAAAGAAGGGGATCTGGAGAGAACTCCAAGCCTTCATGAGAGAAGAAAACTTTGGCACATAACTCAGACTTTCCAATGAGTTAAAGGTTATGTGCCTACAGCCCACAGTTTTGAGATACTCTCTTTATCAGGTATGTGGACTTGAGCTCAGTAGAGGTACTTCTTATGATTCTTGGCCATGGATTGTTTATTATCAGATATTTTCATGTGTCAGCTTATGAACATAGTTTTGATTGAGGCCCCTTCCACACATTGAACTGGATTATATGGCAGTGTGGACTCAGATAACCCAGTTCAAAGCAGATATTATGGATTATCTGCCTTGATATTCTGGGCTTTATGGCTGTGTGGAAGGGCCCTGGGTGTTAAGAGCAAGACACACACTTCTCTGTCCATTCCCTTCATATAAATGATCCATTAGGGTGAATTAAGTCATGTTAGTTCCATAATAATAATAATAATAATAATAATAATAATAATAATAATAATAATAAAACTTTATTTATACCTCGCCACCATCTCCCCGTGGGGACTCGGGGCGGCTCACAACGTTACAAAAGTAACAGCATTAAACAATATACACAGTTTAAAACACAAATACATTAAACAATATACACAGTTTAAAACACAAGAAGATGATAAAACAGAAGTTAAAACAAGGTTTATATAATAGTAATAGTAATAGTAATAATAATAATAATATCAAACAACCACCAATGCAAATCCGTCAACTTCAAAGGTGGGGGGGGGACTATAGCAGCAATATAAGATAAAATCATTAGATTAAAATACCCCAATGAAAGGAGCCTAATAACATTCAGGATAGAATTATAATGAGGCTGGTCATCCAATGGCTGTCTCTCCAAAGGCCAGCCCGAACATCCAGGTTTTCAATTGTTTCTTAAAGGATGGTAGGGAGGGTGCCAACCTAATCTCCCTGGGGAGGGAGTTCCAGAGCCTAGGGGCCACAGCCGAGAAGGCCCTCTCTCTCATCCCCACCAGACGTATCTGTGAGGAAGGCGGAAGTGAGAGGAGGGCCTCCCCGGAAGATCTCAGAGAGCGCGTAGGTTCATAGGGGACGATGCGGTCACGAAGATAGGCAGGTCCTGAACCGAACAGGTCCATAACCAGGCCTGACGGTGGGATGAAAGGATTCTAGATAATATGTCTCATCCAGGCTTTCCTAAAGCTGAGACATGGGGCCTTCCACACAGCCATATAGCCCAGAATATCACGGTACATAATTCACAATATCTGCTTTGAACTGGATTATCTGAGTCCACACTACCATATAATTCAGTTCAATGTGGATTTTATGCAGCTGTGTGGATGGGACCATGATCACATACTCCAGCATCTTGACAAAGATTGAGACTGACCTGACTGAATATGATCCAATACAATGTGAACAGTCTCAAAAAAATCTCATAAATGCTTCCTTTAAACACATTTGAACAGTTCTTTGCTCTCAATGGCTTCACTACAATCCTCACCCATATAGCTAGCCCCCTCCCTCAGCTGCTTTTAGAAAGCAAAGAGTATAAAGCTCTAACTCATTGGTTATGGTTCTTATCTTTCCAATGAACCTCTGTACTTTTTCAGGTAGTATAAATTGAAAAGTATGCACTATTATTGGACAAAAAGGGACCAATATTGTATATTCTGGGCCTGTGTCAGTTCTTACAGCCAAGTAAGAAGAAATCTGTGTTGGTCTGCAATGAGGCATGCAAATTGTACAAGAGGACCACAAAGAGACCATACATTCCTATTAGATGGGGCACAGGATAATAGACATTTGGCCACTTCTACCCGGCAAAAACACCACCACCTCTTTCCCATGATAGTGGCAAAAAATAATTTCTTTTCTGCCAGCCTTGCAAAAGACTAGAATTTTACACAGATTCTAGCTCATGTTTGATTATATGTGTTCTGCATTTTCCACCAACACTGCTATAGTTACAATTCCACCCATTTCAACATTGCTATTTCCCTAGAAAACCAGAGGACTAATCTGGCTTGAATAAGGAGCAATGCTAGCCACCACCCTGACTTTTCCCCATCACAGAGAAAAGGCACCAAGAAACCACCTAGTTCCATCAACTTCCTAAGGTTCCACTGAGCTAAAACCCATGGTTGTCATAGAATACATGAAGTCCTGAGTCTATACCAGTCATTTATTTATTTATTTATTTACAGTATTTATATTCCGCCCTTCTCACCCCCGAAGGGGACTCAGGGCGGATCACATTACACATATAAGGCAAACATTCAATGCCTTAACATAGAACAAAGACAAAGACAAACACGGGGCTCCAAGCTGGCCTCGAACTCATGACCTCCTGGTCAGAGTGATTTGTTGCACTGGCTGCAGCTGGTTGCTCAACAGCCTGCGCCACAGCCCAGGCTGCACCACAGTCATGGGCAAATGCCAGCCTTCCAGGTATTTTGGACTTCAACTCCCAGAAATCCCAGCCAGTTAGCAGCTGTTGGGAATAGTGGGAATTGAAGTCCAAAGCACTTGGAGGACTGAAGTTTGCCCATGACTGGTATAGACTTTGTGTGTATGTTGAAGAGTGCAGACTAGGAGGTCTTTCACACAACAAAACTCTAAAACTATAATTCCATTTTCATTGTTATGGTATCCTGGGATTTATAGTTCAGTGACAGGTACTTAGAATTCTCAGCCACAGAGAGATCTAGTACCTCAATAAACTACAATCCCTGGATGCCATCTGATGCAACCATGACTGTTAAAAAGAAATCATAGTGCTGTAACTATTAATAGGGAGGGTCCAGTACAACAAGCTGCTGTAGCTCTGTAACAGAAATGACTGGAAGGCACATGAAAATTGTTGCAGTGGTGAGCTTCCTCAAAAGGAAACTTTTGACAAAAGAAGAGTTGAATCATTCTCCTTGCATGTGTTATGTTAGATGGGAGTAAATTTAGAAGGCTGAATAGGACAACTTACTAGTGCTCTTCATTTTTCCCTTCTGTTATTTCCTGCTATTTTTCATTACTTGCAAGGCTAGTATCTTTAGGGCAGGACTTTGAGATAGATTTCTAAAGTCTTATGAAGCAGCATGAACACAAGAACAGGTCCTAAGCGAAACACTGGAGAACTGAGTGTCCTCCCAACTCTTGAAATTCACTCCTCCCCCCTTTAAAAATGCCTCTAAAATGAAGTTAGATAGGGAGGAATATGGCCACCTACCCAATTATAAAGAGACCAGGTCTGAACATTAATCAAGCAGCTAAACAAAATGGGTTGCCTCCTTTGGGTAGGTGTATTGAGTTTATATTTGCTTATCTTATTTACTTTTCATAATCAAATCCTGTTATCAGATTGTTGTGGCATACTTGTGTGCCATTGCATACCATTTGGGAGTAATTGCCCTAATATTCAAGATCAACATGACAATAAGTGATTATAGAAAAGCAGTTAGCGGGAAAGAATAATGTTTAAAAATCAGAAGTCCTAACACTTTTTTCTCAAATAACAGTAACAGCAACAATAAAGTATTCTTTTAATGGTTTATTATTTTGCATCCAATGTATGAAAGCAATTAAAACAGATTTATTAAACAACTATAAATGTACCACAAAATGTACAAGATGTGAAAAGCCTCTTTTTGTATCTTTTCATATATGCTAATTAATTTCATGATCCAAAAAGCTGATTGCATAATGTTATATCTAAGAATAAATTATTGATGCTGGCTATGTGCTAACAAACTCCACATAAATTTAATTTCAAAAAGACATTTATTGCAAGCACTTTACATTTTATAAAAGAAGGGAAAGACAATTCTGAGATGGGACCATTAATAGAATGCTATACTTTTATGAACCAGATTTTTAAAAATTGGACTGAATTCACTGACTGAGAGGGCAGTCCTTACTAGCTAAAAAATGCTAAAGCCCCACCCATTCTCACCATTTAATATAGTTCAAAGCTAGCTTCAAACTGCTGTGTATAGACAACAAATGCCCAGGAAAGTGAGTGAAATAAAACCTTGAATATGCATCAGTGTTCTGTGGTTTATGTAATCACTATCTGGGTTTCCTGCAGAAGTCAGGAGGGACAGCCAAGGCATCTTCCCAAGCTACCTGAGCCTGGGAAGTGTGCAATGGCTATGGGGACCCTGCACAGGATGGGTGCCTACTGTCTGCACTGCCCCAACTGCAGGATTCACTTTATGTTGGAATTCAACCTCCCACCACTCAAGCCTGGAGTCCTCAGTGAGCAGGTATACAGGTAGAATCAAGTTAGGCTAAGGGAATCCCTTCTCCCTCGTTCCTGAATACATATTGACAATGTCTGTTCTGTTCTCTCTCTCTCTCTCTCTCTCTCTCTCTCTCTCTCTCTCTCTCTCTCTCTCTCTCTCTCCTCCCATTCTAATTGATGATGTAGAATTAAATTTCTTCAGGATGTATGTCCCTTTGTTTTAACCCCATTCAGTCCGTGTCTCTCTCTAGTTCTGTGTGAATGAGAGAATATCATCTTTAAAGATTTGTCCATTTGTTTGAGCTTAGAAGTAACGGAGTTCATTAGAAGGCCTAGACCCAATCTTTTTCTATCAAGAAATGTAGTATTGGGGAGCGTGAAAAGAATTTGATAACAATGTTGTTAACGGTTGCAAGGTTATTAATAGCAAGAAATTGGAAAGGAGAGGTGGAAATTAAAATAGAAGAATGGTACAAAGAAATTTGGAAATTAGCAATAAATGATAAATTAACATATAATTTAAATGTTAAAAAAGGCCTAAGGAAGAAAAATGATTTTGAAAGTATAGGGAAGAAATTTATTGAAGAAACATTAAGGAGGGAAGATGGGAACCAACCCCAACCAGAAGAAATTAGGTTCTTATGGGACTATAAAGAAATGGACTCCAGTGATGGGGAGCACAACAGGGGAAGGAAAAGAATTAATTATATGAATTGTAAAGATTTTTCTTTCCTTTGTAACAGAATGAATAGAAATATAATTTAAAAAAAATTAAAAAGAAATGTAGTTCTAATGTTTTAATAAACCTTTTGAAACCTTTTAAGATAAACTCTGCATCTCCTGTTTCTTTAAGCTCAAGAATTCTTTTCAGCCACATTACTACTTCCTATTGTGCTGTGAGTAAACAAGAGCTACGTCTTTGTTTTTTAAAATGCTTTTGCTGTTTTGGGGAAATTTCTCAAACACTTTCCTCTGTGTTTTTTCACCCAGGGAGCAACCGCATTAATTGGCTTGCCCTGGGTTAACTCGCACCAGCCTGCCTGTATGGTGTGGATGCCTGCAGGCTGATGCAACCCCATGCAGATTAAAAATGGCTACACAGACCTGCCTTAAATCTGAATAAGACTGACATTGCTGAAAATACTAAGGACTACTCTGCCCTCATCTAACATTTCATGTAATGTCGGCTGCATCCTTGGACTGGAGGACATTTCATTGTGCATAACATCACTCTTCCCTTCACCGTCTTCATCTCCAGCACTGTTTAGATTGATTTGCTGGCAGATCTGTGAAATCATCTGACAGAAATGGATTCTTTGTGACAGAAGAACACTTCAGTCAGAAGAGGCATGTTTCTAATCCTATATGCAGCCTATCTTTGAATAAGAATTGCACTGTTATTCTACCAAGTAGGGTCAATATTTCATTGAATTATGAGAAGGATTTTTGCTTAATAATTTCAGCATCAAGGTATATATATTTGCCTGAAGTATTTTATCCTGCCCAGGAAAACCCATTTAATCCTGTATCTTGTTTCCACTACTTTTTAGATGGTAAAAGTTGGAATCCTCTTCAACTCACCTACCCCACTTTCAAATCACCTTTCCTTGAATACAGGAATTCTTGAACATTCTGCTAAATTCTGAAATGACAATTTAGTATAGTGGATAATTTCAGACCAAAGAAATGAAGAAAGGAACTTATGTTGATTGGAGTGCAACAGAAGCATACTCAAGGCAAAGATGCCTACATTTAAATGTTAAAAGACACACGCACACAGATTTTTTTTTCAGTTGTACTGAAACTTTTCATCTATTCAGGAAACATTGTTAATTTTCTCCAGTCATTCTCATAGATATCATTTCCTAGCCATGTCAAATTATGTCCTGACTTAGCATATATATATATATATATATATATATATATATATATATATATATATCTTTGATTTATATCCTACTCATATAGACTTGAAGTGATTTACAATTTTATAGTGAAGTTTAATGTTATTTTCTATACTGTTATTACCCAAGCTTTAATCATTTGTCCTTAGTAGTACCCTCACATTACCATATCAGATTGCCTTTTAGTATATAAGAAGAGGCATGCTGGATTAGATTTTTAAAATCCTATCTAGGGAACTTATCAGATGCAGGAAGAGAAGCATCTTCTCCCAGCTTCTCTCCATGGCCAGAATGGAGTCCCACAAAGCCCATTACATGACACGGAACTACTTCCGATCAGACTCTGGGGCTTCACTGAGCTGAGACAGAGCCCAAAGAAGTCAGCTGTTTAACTGACTCCTCATTGGAGCGGATTAAAGAGCTGTGCATGTTTAGCCTGCAGAAGAGAAGGCTGAGAGGAGACATGATAGCCATGTACAAATACGTGAAGGGAAGTCATAGAGGGAACAGAGCAAACTTGTTTTCTGCTGCCCTGGAGACTAGGACGCAGAACAATGGCTTCAAACTACAGGAAAGGAGATTTCACCTGAACATTAGGAAGAACTACCTCACTGTGAGAGCTGTTCGGCAGTGGAACTCTCTGCCCCGGACTGTAGTGGAAGCTTCTTCTTTGGAGGCTTTTAAGCAGAGGCTGGATGGCCATCTGTCACGGGTGCTTTGACTGTGATTTTCCTGCCTCTTGGCAGGGAGTTGGACTGGATGGCCCATGAGTTCTCTTCCAACTCTATGATTTTAAAATTCTATGATTGAAAAAGGGAAGAGGAGGTGAAGTTAATGTGAGGAAAGACAGGGAAATGATGTGGGAAGGAGGAAAATGGACCCCAAAAGAAGGGAACAAAGCTTGTCTGTTCCTTTCACTGTCCTTCGCTTTCCTCTGCTGTTCCCCCACTTTACCCTTGCCTGCCTGATAAAGTCCTAATTCGCTTAGTAGTCAACCAGTTGCCTCGAGAAATTCCACAAGCAAGTAATTGCCTCATCCTTATAAATCCTCACAATGTGCTTAATACTTTCTTAAACTTGAGAAAATACACACCCATCATAATCGTTGTGTGCATTCAAGCCATTTTCAACACAGGTGAACCTATTGTGGGATTGTATTGGCAAGAATTGTTCAGAGGAGGTTTGTCCTTGCCTACATTTGAGGCTGAGAGAGTGTGACTTGCCCAAGATCACTCAGTGGATCTCAGTGTCCAACTGGAGATTCTAACCTCGATCTTGATCCTACACTCAAACCACAATTCACTGGCTCTCATATCTATATCCTTCATAATTATCTAACGCTTTTTTGGAAGTTGCCAAGGTGATGGACATTGTGGCACATTATGGTGATGTATTCAAAAGTCTGTGCTCTGAAGAATTTTTTTCACACTTAATCCCCCTCCATTCAGCCTGAATTCCCATTTTATGAGAGAAGATTCTCCTTTTCAATTTTCCCTACACCCTCAATAATTTATAATAGGGTTTTGTATCCTTTATCCTATTGCCTGAGATGGGATAAAGAGGTGTTTTGAATGCTAGATTTTTTTTTTTTTTGTATTTTGGAATACCTGCATTTCCTCATAGGTACATAATAAGATGGCTTTAACTTTGTTATCCCTCATCAGTCCAAGAGGTTTCCTACTCCATGAATTCTGTCTGCCAAGAACTTGATGTTATTAGCAACATGCTTCTCAAAATATCTTTGTTCTATTTGTATTTCCATTGTGGAAGCTTGTGCTCCTTTTTTCCCATTAAGGAAAAAATCCATTTTCAGAAGAAAGCTTTTGTGTGGTTCTTTTCTTTTCTTTTCTTTCTTTCTTTCTTGTTTTTTTATTTTTTATTTTTATTTTTTTGCTTTCTTGTGGCTTTTCCTGACCATTTCAAGATATACATCCCAGCCAGGCATCTTTATAGAAGTAGTGGGCTAAACTTTCCCATATCTGGTTTCTTCAGGACCTTTAGTCCCTCATGAAAGCAAAGAAGGGGAAAAGTCAGAAATTTGTCTTGTAGGGGTGAGCTGAAGTTTTGGGGTTTATCTCAGTTTTATCTAAGTTTTAGTTCACGATATATTTTGGAAAGGACTTGCCCCACAGCTGTCAGCATCGAATGCAGAGCGCTCTGTATCCTCCCCAACTTTGATTTATCAGACAGAATTTATAATCTCTCCTCCAGCTGAGACTGGACAATAAAAAGGATGAATAAGTTACCCCAGATTTATCATTCTAAAGGCCCTTCTACACATACATTAAAACCCAAGAGGAAGTGGGTTAAAGGGGCCATTTAGCCAAAGTGTGGGAGGAATCAGGAGGAATCAGGTTACAGGCTGGAAAACACATGTTTAAAAGGTCCCCTTTAAACTTGATTCTTCCTGTGAATTCCAGCAGTCATGGAAAACATGTGCTTTCCTTCCCCCCCCCCCCCCCACTCCTCCAGAGTACATGCATTTCCGAAATACCAGAAATAGCTGTCAAACAGAGACACAGGTAGATCAGAGAAGTAGAAGTGGAAAGCAAATAAACTCTCTCAAATTCTGCCTTTTACACTTTGTGATGTCAAACAGAGCTTGAATTAACAATTGGGGAAGGACAGAGATCCAAGGGAAGTTATTTTTAAAAAAATGCTCCATTATGCGCCGGTCCTTATGCATATTTCTGGAATAATTTTTTTAAAAACATCCACCTGATATCTCCCGTCCGCCCTCCATCTTAATCCACTTCAAAAAAAACCCACATATACTATATATATGAGTGTACAAGATCACTCTGGGCCAAGAATCATGAAACTTTACTTTCTATAATAAATGTGCTTTCAGCCTACTTCTTTTTAAAAAGTGGGTCCATAGGAAATCTAGATGCATGTTTTAAATTTCAGTTCCTTCCTTCTTTTCTTTTCTTTTTTTGCTTAATGTCCATTAGTCCTGGGCCTGGATCAGTTTAACTGAAAGTGATTTGTAATATTTGGTGGTCCATTTTGTGTAATCCCCCAGAAACTGAACAGGGAGGAGGAAACTGAAAAGCTGGGCAAAAGAGATCAAGAAAACTTGATTTATCGGTTACTGGAGAGGATGGTGTTAAGTCTGGATTACACCTGAGACAGGGGTTCACTATTATTTATTTATTTATTTATTACAATATTTATATCCCTCCCTTCTCACCCAACAGGGGACTCAGGGCGGCTTACAATAAAACACACATATAAAACCTGTACAATACACTATAAATCAGTTAAAAATTAACTTACATAAAACATTCATAAAACGCATTATAAAATACAGATTGGCGTGTTCAAGTTTAAAAGACTGGGCCTGTCAATTGAGTTCCAGCGTACATAATAGTAATTAATGCTGCTGTTTCTTATTCGAAGGCCTGTCCCCGCAACCAAGTTTTAACTTTCCTACAGAAGGATAGGAGGGAGGGCGCCTGCCTGACTTCACTGGGGAGGGTGTTCCATAGGTGGGGAGCCACTACTGAAAAGGCTCTGTCTCTCGTCCCCGCCAGCCGCAACTGTGCGACTGACGGGACCGCGAGCAGGGCCTCATCTGATGATCTTAAGCTTCGAGGTGGGTCGTAGTGGGAGACACGTTCAGACAGATAAGCTGGGCCGGAACACTAGGCTCCTCCTCCAGAGAGGGCTCTGCTGGGAACTTGCTTTCCCAGTAGCATTTGCATGGGACAGGCATTGAAAAGTCTCTGAGTTCTTCTCAAAGCATGATGGGAGTTGAGGTTTCTCTCTCTGTTTTTTTTTAGCCAATAAAAGTCCTGGTTGTGTCCATGCTCTGATTGGCTGAGAATGGACACAACTGGCGACTACAATTCCCAGAACCCTTTCTTGCTGTTTGTCTCATTTTTTACACTTAAAATAATACTTTAAAAAATCAGTAGATTGGTGGATTGTTTTGAAACTTGGCAGGCCTACAGTTGTAAATAAGGTCTAAAACCGAGGTAGGTTTCATGCAGATAGGCCCTAAAAGGACTGAGGATTGAACCTTTAAAGTTTTCCATTGTAGCCAATGGGCTGAATCTTTGCCGAATGAAAATGGCAACACTCCTCCCGATTCGAGTAACTTCCTGGTAAACAGAATTAGGGATTAGCCAAAAATGAACCCTGTAAAGGCATACCTTTTGGCCGAATGACACAAGCCTAGTTTCCATTCCCATACACATTTACTGTATATGTGTATGCCTTAAGCAGTTAAAATCATATTAAACTACTTGGTTTACCTTTTATTATTTCCAAGATTGCAAATATGAATCTCAAAGTTTACTTAAATTCAATATTTCCTGAGCTTTCTGGTAATGGCGTTCAAAGATCTGGGGTATACAGACAAACAGGCAGAGGGTGAAGCAGTGATTTATGTTTTATTTTGAATCCCTGCAATATTATCTTCAATTTC
Source organism: Anolis carolinensis (assembly GCF_035594765.1). Classification (NCBI taxonomy): domain Eukaryota; kingdom Metazoa; phylum Chordata; class Lepidosauria; order Squamata; family Anolidae; genus Anolis; species Anolis carolinensis. The sequence goes on along the minus strand of NC_085844.1, from coordinate 157,538,695 downwards.
TAGCTATTTGGCTGATATAGATTCCATCGCTTTCAATGGAATCTCTGCTAGCAGTCATTTTGAAATCGTTATTTAGGCTAGTTGTTCATGAACTAAAAGTTTTATTCAGTCTATTTCATGAATAACTTCACCTGACTCTGAAGCTTAACTCCTAAACTTCACAGCCACCTAATACAAAAACACTGCTATCAAACATAGCCTTATCCTTCACCCTAGGTTCATTACCACACACTATCATGCTTCATGCCTTTGAATCTTGAAAAAAAGGCTGAAGAAAAGCAGGAATGCAGAAGGTTGCAAATTGTCAAGCACGCACCTTGTGTAATGCAATAACTATAATAGTTCCTGGACATCTTTGTTCCCAAAACACAGGGTTTTGACATCAAACAATTGATTCAGTTAATTTTCCACTTCATTTCCTTTGTTCCAAGTGTTTGTCTTTCACAGAAAACAGACATTCTGAAAGTATATGAAGTATGAACTGCAAGCAATTAGCAACATAAGAAGAGCCGTTTGCCCCTTCTCTGCATACCCATTTTGATAGGTGGCTGCGGATCAAGGCAGGCATGAAGCTTTTCTGTAACCTAGTAGTTCTCAGATTTTGGTCCTCCAGGTAATTTAAAGCTCAGCTCCTGAAACTGTGAGATGCTAGCTTTAAAAGATAAGCTCCTTGACCTTGTGCACAAAAATACAGCTGACAAATATATCGCAGTTCTTCTATGAACTTCCTCATGTCAAACTAAACATACTTATCAAGTTGCTGTTTTGTGTGTATTTGCACTTGAATGGTAAAATCTGTTTTAAAAAATCAATGTCCTTCACAATTCAAAAATGCATAAAATTTGAGTATACAGTGGGCTCTTGCTATTTCAGGGCCAGTTGTATATTTCTCCTATCTTTGAAAACTATATAATGATTTTCAGTTTTTGTTGTAAATAATTTCATTTGTTTTGTTTTAGCTTAACAAAATTGTCAAAGTGAATGATTAGTAGACATAGAATGATCTACAGGACTCTCCAATGGATGAAAAAGCTGCTTTAAGCCTCAGTTTGGTGTGACCAAATGGGACACAATAAAGTGGCAGTAAAGGAGTGGGGTAAGATGGCATTGGTTGTTAACTGCATTGTTTCATCAATGGAAAAGCCCAAATGTGTTTGTTGTTTACAAGGTAATAATAACACAGAGGTATTGAAGAACAAGGACTTTATTTTACAGCTGCTGGCTGCTCTGTGTACAGGCTATAATTTGTGTGGTTTTATATTCTGCCTTGCCTGACAAAGGGAGGTAGTGATGAACTTCATTGATGGTTCTCATCTGAAGGTTAACATGGACATTAAAAAGGCAATAGTCAAGAGACTGGGAGATGTGACTGAGGGCCCATCCACGCAGCACCTAAAACACAGGAGTTCCCTTGTTAAACATGGGGGTAGCTAGATGACATCAGCAAAAAAAGTGCTGATTCACAACTAAGCAGAAAAATCGCAGGATAGCCCGTTTCTGGTCAAAATATGTGCATCTTAGTATGTCTGTGTGGCCCTGCATTCCAAAAAACACATGTTTTCCTTCCCTCCCCCCTATGAAGACTGCTCTAGCTTATGTTCCTTTTTTAAAAGCCCAAAACAGCTGACCAGCTGATTGGGCTGTCAAACAGACGCACAGTTGATTTAAAGGAACCAGAAACGGAGAGCCATTAGAACTCTATGAAACTCTTTATTTTACACTGTCTAATATTGAACAGAGCTTTAATAAATAATTAGGGGAGAAATCAATTAAAAGTTTTTTTTAAAAAAATCACACTATTATGTGCTGAACCTCATATGTGCTCATGCAAATATACTTGTATTTATTATTATGTGAATGTGCACATATACTGATCAGAGCATAACTATTTTTTTAAAAAAAAAACTTCTGCCGGATGTCCCCTGTCCAATCTCCCTTTTATCTCAAGACACTGAAGGGAGGCCAGTGAGGATGGTGGTGGAAGAAATCCCAGGACCAACAGTTCTGTGTGGGGACCTGCTCTGAGGTCCTGGGCTTTTTGTCCCTCTTTTTAATCCTGTGTTTTGACACTGTCTGGAAGCACCATGATACCCCAACTACACTGCCATATAAGACAGTTTGAAACTACATTATACTGCAATGTAAATGTAGCCTGAGCTTCCAGGGATAGTATTCCCCAAACTACATATCTATAGAGTCTTATCTTTCTGAGAAAGATAAAAAAATCTTCTCAGGGATCTAACAGTTTGCTTATTTGTTTGTTTGCGTTTTTGACTGGCCTGGTGGGGAAAACGTCTAAGCAGATGCTTTACTTTCTGAAAGTAAAAGGGAAAATCAGGCACGGTGAAAACCCCAGGTCAATGATTGTGCCAAGGAAATATTTATGAAAGTTTCTGGTTATGGGACCTGGAAGTCAGAAAGTAGATTAACTTTGGAATTGGGCTAGAGCACCTCCTCATTTTATGTCAGTCTGGAGCACACACACCCCTTTAACGCCTTAGGACTTGAAGGGGAAGTTCATCAAAAAGATCTTCCTTACAGGTGAAGGCCAGTTGGGAGAAACCCCATAAGATTCAAGACCAGAGGGTTTTGCCTAGGAATAGCTAGCAAGCTGCATAGGAGATTTTGTTACATCACTTTCCGCATTGGAATAGAAACCATTTAGGCTGTTCTCCTTCCCCAGATTTTAAAAATGAAATAGTTAAATAAAGTACTAGCCTTTTAGTCTGGTCTCATTATTCCATAGTTAGGTCAAGAAGTGCAATGCCCATGAAGATGCATACAAATTTTCATTCTGACTTTTGGCCATATTGACCAACTTATGCAGAAGCAGGCTGAAACAAATCTTCAATCAAGAGAGTCAGAAACTGAAAAATCAAAATTAAAAGTTTCATCCTTGTCTAGCAGATTGGTCAGAATTAGCATGTCTTTCCCCTGATGTTTGGTTTTGAAGTTGACTCAAGAATTTTCACACCAGGAAATGTAAAATATATCATAGAATCATAGAATAATAAACTTGGAAAAGATCGCATAGGTCATCTAGTCCAACCCCCTGCTCTACAGGAAAATAACAATCAAAGTGCCCCAACAGCACCAGCTCTGTGTAATTAACATTTGGTTTTGAAGAGATGAATTCTAAATGTCTAGTATTAGATTTTGAACAAGTTGTCCACCTAACTGACTCTAGTGACAGAAGCAACGCATTCTATGAAATGTCTGATGAGAATAGTAGTGTCAGCCTCAAATGGAGGTCTACATCGCAACATATTCCACAGTCTTATTCTCAAATCATCTTCTGTCAAGAAGATATTTTTGTAACAGCAATGTATGAACATGACAGATGAAACCTGGTAACATCTAATAAAAAAAATCATCTTAAAGTTCTCACCACAGGTTCACTCTTGGTAACTCATTTCCCACATGACAGACTGGCCAGCAATCTGGTCTGAAAGGAAGCTCCCTAAGCATCTTTTGTAATATTAGCCTTGTCTAAATTTAATTAATTAGCTTCCCTGATGGTTCACCATTCTATTATTTTAAAACCTCTTTCTGACACACATTTTGTTTTGCCAGCCACCTTTGTAAACAAAAAGTATTATGGATAAATTTTCACATCTAAAATGCCCAGGGGATCATACAAAAATAATAAAATAATGCCAGCTTTCATTTAGAAATCAGAATCATTGCCGGATTCTTCAAAAGCACTGAGCTCTTATTTTGTCTTGCATCGGCAAGTCATCAGAACTCAGCATGTGGGATAAATGCAGTCTAATTGCAGGCACTAAGCTACATCCTTGCTGGAGCCAGGGGAATTGTCCAATCTTTGATAATTCATCTGAAAATCAATAATATTAACCCAAGGGGAAGGCCTGTTCTTTTGCAAAGACATAGTTATACAATAGATGTCATTGTGAGAATCAACACTTTAATATCTAAACTATGGAATCTATTACAGTGAGATATTTTCCTAATCCTGTTTCCCATGTGACCTGCCACTTGTCCACATGCTATTTTCCCTCAGATATACAAAACATTTATGGAATAAGTCCCTTTACCATGCCTAGCTATCTATAATGTTCTGTTTCCCTCCCTTTCTATTTGTGAACACCTAGTCCCCTATCAATAATGAACTATTTACTTCTATCTTAACTGTCCATAGAAACAAATCTTGTAAATAAAATATTTTGCCTACCAGGTAAATCAATATGTTAACAACATGAATATCAGAGGTACTGCAAACCTGACAAGATCCCATTTTCCCGTGTCTGTCTTGCTATAAAACTCTGAAAACTGCCTTCTGATTTCTGAGCAGAAATATAATATAATACAAATTTCCTCTAAGGAAATAAATAGAACAATCCTTTGGACAAGTGCCAGCTCAGGATTGCATCCAGAAGCTACAAAAATACTATCTTCACTCCCTCAATACCCTTTCCAGGAAGGGTGTTCAGGCCTTTTAAAACTTCACTGGAAAACAACACTCCAGCTGAGAAGAGTATTCTCTAACTGATTTCAGTAAGATGTATTAGTAATTTGAGTTGTGTCTCATACTCATAATAATTCAGAAAACTGTGTATAAGAGGTCAAAATGTGTCATTGACCATAATTTCATTACATGCATAAGAAACAAGTCAAAGGGAAGATTTTTAAGCTGATGACCATGCAGTAAATGTGAGTACTGTTAAAAGGACGATAACACAAGGACCACTGGTTTTATTTTCTTATAAACGGAGACTTGGCTGCATTAACCATACTATGCTTTGTCCCCAGAAGTTTCCCTTGTATCAAAGACCACGTTGTGGTCAGCACATGGTTTAACTGCACAAACATGTTCCCAATTTACTGTACAGTTGACAAAGTCACAGCATATTGTGGATTGTTCCATATAGTGTAAATTTTGGGGCCAAAATATTTTGGGATTTTGCATGAGCGTTAAGCCATATACCAAACAAATGACAGAATATACAGAATATAGTCTGGTATTATGTGAAAAGTGAGAATTGAGTACCTAGCATTGGATCAATCCTATGATCTTTTGTGATTAAAATGAAGCAATTGTCAATATCTTGTACAATATTTTCACCCCCTCACTCTGTTCTCAATATATCTGAACATCATTTATTTTATAATAGCTGAGGTTCGATATTAAATCAAATGGTTTCAAGCCGAACTATGATGAACATACTTTGAAATGAAAGAAAAGTGGTAAGCAATATAGTTCCTGGAGTTTAACACTCTCTGGTCAGGAGGTCACATATGCTAAGGTTGTTTATTTATGTCCCTATTAAAGGCTCAATCTGTGGGAAGCTGGATTGAAGCAATATGTCTCACTTTCCAAATAAAGAATGTATTGTTGTTACACCATACATGTTTTGTTTCTGGATAGTTAATATTAACAATGTAGGAGCTGCAGGTGACTCTAACGGTCTCCCCATGCCTTCAGGAAAGAGGGGAGGGCAGGGAAAATAACCACACAAAGCCTCATCAGAAGAAATGCATTTTTCCTTGTCTGGAACATGCTTCATTAAACACTGGGCAAAGTGGATATTTTATGAATGAATGAACAAGTGAATACTCTAAGCTTAGAGATTTTACTGCTTGATGGTTAATTATGCATTGATATTTCAGGTGCTGAGATACTGAGCCAATGGTAAACAGGCATGGAGTAAGAGAGGGCAATTTTCAGGATTTAGAAAAAATGAGCAGAAGGAATTTAGATGCTTAGCAAAAGGGTGTGTGGGTTCTTTCTAGGTTTTGCTCTTCCAGGGGTTTTCAGACACCACATTTGTTCAGTCATGGAGGACTTTGAAAGCCTCTGAGAATAACATTGCACATTAGTCAATAAACAATAAAATTGACAATAAAGATCATATTACAATGGTGGCTGCTAGATCCCATACCAGTGAAATGTGGGTTTACTCCATTTTGTAGTCCAAAATTTAAAGGATCTATCTATCCATAGTGCTTAACCCCATTATCAAAACAGGCTCAGCACTCTCGATATGTTAGATGAAAATCTAAAGTGGGCTCCCTTTCGTATTGACATGGAAGTTATCACCATCCATCAGACCCACATTGGATGCTACTATTTCACAGATGAAAGTAGGGCTGTTGAAGCTAGCAACCAGTGTTACTGATACTGACATAAACTGTCCTCCTTTTACCTTGCCATGGGGTGAAATTTCTCTCAAAAGTTGAGATGTTGTTGACAGGGAGTCTAGAAATGGAAGTACAGTAGAGTCTCACTTATCCAACATAAACGGGCCAGCAGAACGTTGGATAAGCGAATATGTTGGATAATAAGGAGAGATTAAGGAGAAGCCTATTAAATATCAACAGGTTATGATTTTACAAATTCGTCATGGAGGAAAAGAAAACGGTTGTTGTATGTTTTCCGGGCTGTATGGCCATGTTCCAGAAGTATTCTCTCCTGAGAAAAAGAAAATGTATGAAAAGTTTTATACCCACCCATACTGTCAAGTGAACAATTGAATTGAAGCCACACTGCAAAGAGCTAGCTGTGATGATTTCATTGTAGGGCTAGGATTCCAGAAGGCCTGCATTCAAATCACTACTCAGTCAAGGAAATCAGAAGGATGACCTTGGGCAAGTCACACCCTCCTAGCCTTAGACGAAAGCAGTTGCGAACTCTAAATAAATCTGTTTTAAATGAGTTAGCATGTTGCAGGGATCCGTTTTAAATAAGGATTTTGAAGATTAAGGCTCAGCCAAGGAAACCCAACAGATAGCCAGATTCAGCCAGGTAGACTGAAGAAGGCATCTACCATCTATACCAGGGGTCCTCAAACTTTTTAAGTGGAGGGCCGGTTCATGGTCCCTCAGAATGTTGAGGGGCCGAATTATCATTTGAAAAAAAAATGAACAAATTCCTATGCACACTGCACATATTTTATTTGTAGTGTAAACGCCCCCCCCCCCAACAACAACAATTTATTTATTTATTTGCTACATTTATACCCCATCCTCTCTCACCCCGAAGGGGACTCAGAGCAGCTTACAAGTTGTATGTACATACAATATATTATATTATTAGCATAGTACAATATTAGCATTATAGATTAATATATTGTATTATACCACTATACCATAATATTATTAGTAATATTACATTTAATATATAATATATAATTTATATTATCATATTATTATATTATACAATATTATTATATTGTATTATTATTATTAGCCACCCTGAGTCCCCTATTGGGTGAAAAGGGCAGGGTGGAAATACTGTAATAAATAAATAAATAAGTTATTATCAATATTATATGTATACACAATATATTATATTATTACCATAGCACAATATTAGTAAATGAAAGAACAATACAATATTTAAAAATAAAAACAGTTTTAACCAACATACTGTAAATCTTTCAGGATTTCAATGGGAAGCGTGGGCCTGCTTCTGGCCAATGAGATACTCAAGTTAAGTAGGATTTTTGTTGTTGTGTGCCTTCAAGTCATTTCAGACTTTGGGCAAGCCTGAGCCTAAGTCTAAAACTGAGGGCGGGGGCCAGGTAAATGACCTTGGAGGGCCGCATCCAGCCCCCGGGCCTTAGTTTGGGGACCCCTGGTCTATACCCTTCTCCTTTGAGTTCTGACTGCAGCTCAAGAGAGCCATGACAATATAAGATTAGAGCTTAGAAAAACCGAATTGCCAGGACTTCAAGAATGACCCAGCCATCAAAGTAAGTCTTAATACAGCAATTTATAATACATATTCTTTTTTCCAAAAATAAAAATGTGGCCATACTGATTTAGGGTATTCTTGGAATCATAGCACAAAAAGTAACTGTTCTAGGCCCTAAAACCCCATGAATCTTAGGCCAGGAAATCTAGTAGGTATGCTATTAGGACTGTCAAGTCATGTACCACACTCCACAGTCCATTTCTACAGAATGATATAGCATGATTCTCAAAAACAGGATTTGAGGCATTATTCAATCTTCCATGTGCCAAATTTCAAGAGATGTGGAACATCAAAAGCATCAGAATCTGATTATTCTCCTTCTTAGATTCATTGTGAAGGTTTTGGGAAGACAGATATATAAGGCTATTTTAAGTGACAAAAATTATCAATCAGTGCAAATTCAACACGACAAACATTGCATTTTGAAAATAGGCTGAGGAATCATAATTGCTTTATCTCTGCCAGCTTAACAACTACTCCATATTTCTCTTTTTTCTTAGTTCATTATGTCTTATCTCAATCTCAGTTTGTGATATATTTTTATGCTACAGTGTGTTGACCTGTTGCTGTCATGACCTTGGATTGACATAACTTGCAGCTGACTCCAGGTCAGTGAAAATGAGTTTGACAGAAATCAGAGTCTATGAGGAATTCTTGCAAGTTTGCCTCAGGTGAACAGATGTTACACGTTTTATTACCTGTGAATCAAAGGTTGTGTAACTTGGAAAAGTGATTTGTATGTATCTGTGATATTATGGGATACGTATATCTCAAAGAGATGGCTAATAGCTTCATCCATTAAGATGAGTTCTCTGAAGACCGAAACAAGTTTCTGTTAGTGTCATCAGAAATCTCTGCTTGACTATATTCCTTTCTATGTGTATATACTTTCATTAGAGAAAAAACAATGGACATTGTAAACCAGGAAGCCTAAAAAATCCTGGACTAAGTGGGGAGGAACACTAAATATTTATGCACTATATATAAAAGTAGGGAATGTGAAAATCTGCCAGTCTTGTTCACATTACTATCCCTCAGGCATTCTCATTTCCAATTCAGTATCAGACTCTGAGATATTTTTCCCCCACAGGAAAATCCATGCCCTTTTTGTGCACATTTTCTGTAAAACGCAGTTGCAGCCATTGTTCTAATGCACACACTAATGCTTAAGAAAACCCTGTGAAATTCATAGAGCTACCATGAGTTGACAGGCGAGGCAAGAGAGAGACTATTCCATTGCAAGTCCCAAGAAATGAGAAACTGGTATTTCCATATGGAAGCAAAAGTCTAACATTTTTCTCATTTCTTCATTGAAGTCCTGTATCTTTGCTGAACATTCTGTTTATTACTCTTATGAACAACTTACCAGCTTATTTATAAGATGACTTAACACATGAGTCTCTTTTCTAGAGAGAGAAAGTGGGGTATAAAAGAACATGATAAACATAATAATCAGAGGCAGTCCAACCATAAGGCAAAATAGGCATTTGCCTGTGGCGCCATCGTCCCGGGGGCACCATCGTCCTGGGAGGAAGGCACCACTCTCCACCTCCTTCTCTTTCGGGCCTTCCAGCGGCCGCGCTGGGCCTTCCGGCCAGCGCAGACCCACCTTCGCACCACGCAAGCCCACCTTTGGGGCCTTCAGAGATTGTGAGGTCTGTAGGAACTTGGAAGCTAGGTATGTGGGGTTTATATATCTGTAGAAGGTCCAGGGTGGGAGAAAGAACTTTTCTTTGAAGCAGGTGTGAATGTTGTAATTAATCACCTTGATTAGCATTTAATGGCCCTGTGGCTTCAAGGCCTGGCTTCTTCTTGCCTGGGAGAATCTTTTTTTGGGAGGAGTTAGCTGTCCCTGATTGTTTACTGTCTGGATTTCTTCTGTTTTCAGAGTGTTGTTCTTTATTTATTGTCCTGATTTTAGAGGGTTTTTTTAAAAAAAACTGAGGGCTATCTGGGTTTTCTAAGTCCACACTGCCCTATATCCCTGTTCAATGTTTAGTGCTAAATTTGCAAATATAGTAATTCCTACATAACATTACCATGTATTGAACTGCTTTTTCTATTGATTTGTTGTAAAACATGATGTTTTGGTGCTTAATTTTTAAAATCATAATGTAATTTGATGTTTTATAGGCTTTTCCTTTATACTTCCTTATTATCCAACATTTTCGCTTATCCAACGCTTTTATTTTTCAGTGATTGGTTTGGGGGGGCGCCAAAATTCTGTTCGCCTACACTTGAAAAATACCTAGGGCCGGCTCTGATAATAATAATAGGCTGAATTCATTTGTAAGCAAGATTGCATGGATTTCCTCAAATACAAAGTGATGAGGAGTCATAACTTACAAACTGCATATTATATAGATACATAAAAGAATAGATTTGGAAGAGAATCCAAGGACTATTCAGTTCAATTTCTTGCCATGCAGAAATATACAATCAAACTATCCCTAACAAATGACAAGGCCAAAGGAAGAGGTGGAGGATTCCAATTTACATCTAGAAAGATGAGCAATACTAGGTTAATGGATATAGGACTGAAACCAGAAATAAAAAAGCCTAGTATGGCTATTCTAGGCTTTGGGGGCCAAACCCTGAGACACAGAGATGACCCCTTGTGGTGTCACAAGAAGCAACTTCTAGTGAGGTCACAAAGCATAATACCTTAAATACCAACCACAACTGCACAGAGTAAGCAACTCACAAAAAACTAAGTTTAACAAATGAGATATACATTTCAAGGCTGCACTCTTACTCTGAGATTCCTTCACCATGATTCTGTTCTGAGATCTGGGAATCTTGACCAGAAAGCAAATCACACTTGAAAGATTGGCCTAGATGAGAATAGACGTGTGTAAGATACAACTGTTTAGTTTCCTTGGTCCAAGCACACAATTGTCAACATATAAAGTTTGAAAAAGGAACACTCAAAGAGGTGATTACCATTGTGAAAGAATTCTCAGATGCCAAATTGTCAACGCTGTATTAAAAATGAATAGTAAGACACAAAAACATGAAAGCTATGCAAAAGAAAAGGGGGGAAACAGGCTAACTGCAAGGATTTCAATGAGCATGTCAGATTTTCAACACCTTTTTATAGTTCAAAAGCTATTAAGCTCTCTTTGCACGTTCTGTCTTCTTTATCTGACACGAGCCTTAACTACAGGGGACAATAACTGCATAATAGACTGTACCACAAGAACTCTGAATGAGACAGGGAAGTCCAAAACAAAGTAGTCAGCATTCCAAATTGACAAGGATGTCCACTTTGAAGTAGACTTGAACAACATGCACATATCTGTCAAAAAATGATGGACTCAAGTAAAAAAAAGACATGAAGACTTGTTTCTTATAGGGGGGAAAATGCAAGCATGTAAGAAAAGCAGCATAAACAGCAGCAGGCTAGAACAAGACTGATTCATAGTTTGCTCCCATTGAAATAAATGACTAATTTCTAACACTAACTTTCATAATAGATACAGTTAACAGATTGGAAGTATTTATTGTGTTATCAAATTCACACCTCGTTTTTTTCCCATGAACGCAAGGTAGCACAAACTGTTCTTCTCCTCATTTAATCCTCACAACAACCCTGTGAGGTCGATGAGGCTGAGGTCACACATTGGGTGCCATGGCTGTGTGGGGATTAAAACCTGGTTGTCCCAAGACTCAAACCAACAGTTTGACCACTTTATCAGACTAATAATTTTTATTGGCTCATGATTACTCAAACCATGTTCATGGTGTTGTTTAGCATAACATCTTAGACATCAACTATATTTGTGCAAAGTAGGCCATTAAATAAAAATCTCTTCTAACAAGTGAGGAATACATATACAACACTTTTCAAGGAAGCACTTTTGCCCTAGGATTTTTCCCTCTTATCCCGAGCACCAAAAAAGAGGGACCAGACCCTGATATTCAGGACCAGGCCCTGAAATCTGTGGACCCTCTATCTCTCTCTTCCTATCTCACTTGCTCATTTCTCTTTCTCTTTCTTTCTTTCTTTCTTTGCCTTGCCTCGCCTCGCCTCGCCTCGCCTCGCCTCGCCTTGCCTTCCCCTTCTTTCTTTTTTAGAGCAAACTACAGTAAAGGACTATGCCCTCACAGATACTAATGTAGCTTTGTTTGTGAAGAATCCTAAATTGTGTAAGAGCATACACACAAAGAGCAAGCTTTGTGCACCTGAGGTTCAGCCCCAATATATGGAGGTTGAGATGGGCTGGAGCACTGAAAATCAATGGAACATTTCCTGCCAAGCCTGTAGCCGGGGGGGGGGGGGGGGTTACAAGTTCAAACCCCACCCCAAATTTTTTCATGTTAAAAAAAACCTGATTTAACCCATGAATTTTAGCTGGTTAAGCAAATCCTCATGCTAAGTCTATCCACTTCATCACATAACTTAAATTCCACTGAATTCTACACTTAAAATCTGGTATTCTGTGGGTCCACTACATTCATTTTGGTTAAAGTGCAGATTCTGAGTCTTTTAAACATTGAGGGCAGCATTTTTTCCAATGTATCAGGGAGAGGTGAGGAAATGGATTTTCCTCAAAACTCCGGATGTTTTGCCAAATTTTTAATGAAATTTGCTCTCAGGTTAAAATCACCCAATTTTTGGGAGGAGAAATTGAGGAGTCAAAATAAACTTTTTTGGGCAATTTCCTTCTACTCCCCAAGCCGGAAGGTTTGGTTTTAAGCTACCTCATAACGCTTCTACTTTGCAAAAAAAAATTAAAATAACCTTTTAATGTACCTTTTTCCTTCCTTCTGTGATCGAAGGTGACCGATGATTTAAGGAATTCATAGTTTTGACAAGGACATCAGACTTGATGTTTTGGTCAATTTACAAAGACCACAATAACAATAACATGGACCCTTCCCATGTTAGATAGTGTGTACATTTTAATCAAGGCTTCTGTCCTATATTTCATATATTTATAGCAGAAGGTACAAAATGTATTACTGGAAACCATATCACAAAATGTATTTGACCTCTTTCACTGTTGCATGTATTAATATGTATCTCTCCTTTCTGATTCTGGGATTCGGGGTTCCCTCTTCCCTCCCTTTGAGCCCCAAAAGGCTTGCTCTCTCTCTCTCTCTCTCTCTCTCTCTCTCTCTCTCTCTCTCTCTCTCTCTCTCTCTCCCCAGCACCCATTCAGGGCTGCACTAACCCTTGGGAAACTATAACTTACCCTCCACCCTGCTTTTTCTTTCAAATCAACATGCCTTGACCTGGGTCACTGGCTTGCCCCAGGCTCATGCTAATGGAACTGTCTCAGAACAATGCCATCTCCCTCTCCTTGGATTCTGAATATCACTATCTACAGTGCACAATGGATTTCCCCAGACTTCGGAGGACATTAATGTCAGGCCACCTGGGAGAAACCCCTTTGGACATTTTGAAAACTATTCATCTTAAAAAGACTCATCTTCCTGGAAGGGAGAGGCAAGGCTTGACAAAGCCACCCTTTTCCTCAGACCTTGAGTCACAGATATAATCCCATCATGGATCCTGTTTCCACAAGAGATACAAGCCAGCAGGGGTCAGACTCCCATTCATGGAACTGGCCATATCAATCAATGGATCCACAAGCATTGTTGAGTCACCTATAATCTTGTTTACTGTTTGTCTCTCCTGTTGCCGCACCTCCACCCCCCCCCCAATTGGCCAGCAAGGGAGTGAGGTCACAGATGGGGCTCATGCCCTCATTGGAGGAGGCCCCTAGTGGCTCCCCCTCCACTCTAACATTAGAGCCAATCAGCACAGAGCTGGCCGGTGGGCGGGAGGTAGGAAATTCAAACTAGAACTGTATAAAAGTGCATGCTTTGCTATGTTATGTATCTCAGTCTATTTTTGGTGAACTATCGCAGGCTGGCATCACTTTCAGCTGAAATTAAATAAAATTCTTTGGTGGCTTCTGCTTCAACCTGGTGAGTTATATTCTGGAAATTATTGGCTTCTATTCTCACCAGGCCTAACTCACAGTTTGGATCTCATTGTCCAATACTGTTCTAAATTGCTCGACAACACTTCCATGATTTGTTTGTGTCCTCTGTTGGGAGGGCCAGTGCTGTTGCCATTCCAAATGGGATTCCCTCCCACCCCTTCTCTCTTCCGCTCTGTTGTTGGGAATTGTGGGAGATGCAGTCCAAAACACCAGCTGAGTCTCTGCTACTGCTGTTCCAAATGGAATTCCCTCTCACCCCTTCTCTCTCCCTCTCCCTCTTAGCTGTTGGGAATTGTGGGAGTTGAAGTACTAAAAAGCACCAAGAGGGATGGTGGGTGGGGCCAAATGTCTACAGAGTGGAAACCTCTTCATTGAAAAATACGCAAGAAAACTGAGTTCACTAAACAGTGTGATTGTAAGATAGGGAAAACTCCTTTGTATTATGGAATGAAGTTAGACTTAACTCTCTTCTTCTGAACATTTCCCAGTGTAATCTGATGAAGTCCTATGAAAAGCAAAAATCAGAATTCCTCCAGAACTTCAATACTGAAATACTGTTAAGTTTATGTTGGTTAAAATTGTTCCACTAAAATACTGTTAAGTGGGTAAAATTGTTCTTCATTTAAAATACTGTATTGTTGTTTTCTGTTCCTTTTTTGCATGATAAGCGGGATATGTGCAATGTACATAGGAATTTGTTCATTTTTTTCAATTAGTTCACACAAACACTCTCCATTCATCTGCCACTGGCCCAGTTTGTCTGTCAAATTTGCATGGGAAAACTTTTGGACACAGATACCACATTGCTAATGATTCAAGGAAAAATTCAGAAGTTATTACAGATAAAAATACAAATTAATAATGATTTGATCCAACAGTTTGGGGAGTGTTGGATCGTCCAAGTATGAAAACCAACTGCCAAAATGTATTTAAAGTAACAGTAAGAGCAGCACACACGGTGATCGCTAGAGGATGGAGAGACAAATCGAAATGGACGTTAAGTAGTTGGAATGATTATATGTATGACCAAGTGTTGTTAGATATTGCAGGAATTGTGACTGGGCAAGTAACATGAACGAACAAACAAAAGGATATTACAAATAGATGGAAGGACTACTTCAACTGGATGAAAATGGAGGAGTCAACGATTACCTCAAAGAAAAAAATACAAAGACTTTATCTGTGGCTGAACCTGCAAGATTGGTAGAAATATACTGTGGTTGAGGAGGGAGTGTGAGGGAGGGAGGGAAAAATATAGGGTTATTTGGAAGGCAAATGTTGAAGAAAGGGAAGTACTACTGTTATGATTGTGAATGTAAAATCCAATTATATAGAGAGAGGGGGGAGGGAGGGGGAGGGGGAGGGAGAAATGTGAATGAATTAAGTCTATATAAAAATATAGAATGGGTCATAGAATTTAAATAATTTTGTGTTATGAACCTACGCTTCACAATTTGCTAAAAATGGTTCCATTCCCCCCCCCCTCCATTTTTTGTCTGGCTACGATTGGATTAGATTGTCATGATTCTACAAAATATGGCAGAGATGGTGAGGCTAGTAAACAGATCTCTGCCCACATGCTAATGCAATCAGAAATACGTCAGAATGTATACCACACAAAACCAAGTTGGTGAACCTACTTCAAATCATGACTCTACATTTCAACTGGAGAATAACCATGTACTTTTGTTCCATTGTCATGCTACCTAGTGCTTTGGATTTCCTCAAGAAATAGAGTGTGGAATCCATTAGAAAAGAGAAGAAAGACAAAAATGAACATTGAGCTTGCAGAGAAAATTAGAAGTTTCTTCTGCCTATATTTTAATCCAGCAGGCAGTTTTCTGCTGCTATTATGCTTCAGAAAATGCCAAATGTATATTTCTGATTGGCATATTTTATGATATCAGTTGTCCACAGCACCATCCTTACAAATGGCAAACACTTCATTTATAACAACAAGCACCACTAAACTAAAAATATATATTTACGTCTTATTGATTTTTGAATGTCTAAATCCACTTAGATCTCTCTAAATAGTTTGTTTCCATAAATTTACAATGTCAGCTTGTCGAAATGGAAATGGAGCTAGCATCTTTTCTTCTGCCAGTTGGATTTAATCATTTCCTAAAACATCTATCTTACAAATATGAGTAAATATATGAAACATTCCTTGCTACTTCTTTTCACATATTTTACCTTATTCATTCTCATAAGATGAAAATGCTTTCAAATAATGTACAGCCATGTTGCTCCAAGTAATAAAAAATGGATGGCTTATTTTTTAAAATGTATGTGTTAGGAGAATATAAGACAACACTGCAAGTGCAATATCTGGACCAGTCATCCACCCAACACAAGTTTTTATTATAGTCCAAATGTTAACACACCTACAAGAGGATAAAAACAATTCAGATAAAAGCGGCTGAAGTCCACCAGCTTTGCAAGCATTTATCATTCTGTGCTTCGTAGGAGCCATTATCTGGATGACTAATTTGAGTAAATCCCAAATAATGGTGCAATTTGGACTAATTTATATCAATTTATACAAGCTCTGGATCACAACAAATTGGCCTCATGATCTCACCATTTGTGCTTGTCAACCCCCTCCTTCCTTATGTTGTATGACTGAATCTCAACGATTAGTTTGCTGGCAGAATAATGGGGGGGGGGGGGGGGAACCACCAAAATTATAACATATTCAAGTATGTCATAATATCATTATCACTAATGTGTGTCTTAGTTAAACGTTATCAGATGCAGTTGTGACTGTTAGCTGCCTTTGGTCCTCTCGGGGAGGAAGGTGGTGCATAAATAAAGTAAGTAAAGAAATAAATAATATTGGCTAATGCTCCAGGATACTACAAAAATAAGATGGATTGTCAAGACTGAAAAAAAAATGAAATTTCACATGCAAATAACACAAATATGTACAATATGGGATGTATACATGTAATTTTTTTTAAAGTGTGGCCCATAGTTTTTAATGCAAATCACTGAGGGCTCATCTACACTGACCACTTAGGTAGGTGTGTAATTGGATCAGCCTCGTGGTGGCAAAATATATCATGGAGCTTATCCGGCATAACCAAAGGCAAGGTCACCTTAACATGGCCTTGCCCTGGATTAAATTAATTTGTGGGAAAGCACAAATTCTGACCCAGGAGGGGAGGTGAAGACAATTGGACAGGGTCTTAACTGGAACTGGCTGCAACTGTCTTCACTCTAATCTTATATTCCCCTTTCTTAATAAAATAGAGAATGATGATACTTGGCTCTTGGTTTTTCAATAAACAATGAAGAAACCCAGTTTGTGAATCTATAAGGAAAAGTTAGTATTTTGATGCTGACAAACAATGCAACTTCATTTGGCCTGTCTATAGCTCCTAGCCAAAAACATTATTAATGAGCATATTGCTATTGCAATGGAATTTCAGTGAGGTCAAAACAGGGCTACATTATTCATGTTTTATGGGAAGATGTATTTAATGTTTGTAAATCCATTTGGATAATAACATTGATTTTAATGGACTGATAAATGCATGTGTCTTTTAATGCACATTATAATAACGATCGCCTGGAGTCTATAAAAAATTCAACATTTACTTGTTGATTAGGCTTATCCTTTGGTAGGATTACTATTTAACCTAAGTTTATAAAAAGTTATTGAATTATCTGTAAAGGATAAATGGTTGCAAAAATGGAGTCTATTTGCTTACTTATCTACTTTATTTTTATCTCACCTTTCTTTCCATGGGAACTCAAGGCAACTAGCAATGACATGACACAATACAAATAGATTTTAAAAACAAGGTAAATATGTATACATATTAAAACAAAGAGTAAACAAATTGAGTATTTGTGTCATGAATGCAAAAGTTGATATATTATACAAATAAAATTAATTGACATTTAAAAAATAAACACCTTCCCCCATTCAAATCCCACCCACAACATTCCCAGCAGGATGCCCCTCATCATTCCCCAAATGCCTGATGGCAGATATATATTTTCACCTGCCTGCAAAACGCAAATAGGAATGGAGTCATCCTGGTCTCTCTGGGGAAGGAGTTCCAGAGTCTGAGGGCCCTTTCTCCTGAGAGGATGGTGGGACACAGAGAAGGCCCTGCTCAGATGATCTTAGTGATCTAACAGGTTAATAAAGTGAGATATGGTCCTTCAAATAACCTGAACCCAAGCTGTTATTAAACTTTCCATCAAATGTGCTCTTTCATAGAAGTGTTTCTAACAAAATTGTTCCAGGTGTTTCCTCTGCTAGAGCATAGAAGGGGGAATGTGTGGGAAGTAAATCATGATCCAATTGCTGACCATTCGTCCTGGGTAACCACATAGTAACCAATTGTTTGAATTTACAGAAACAATGTTGGGCTCATGGTGGACCTTCCATTTGATACATGTCATGTTTCTCCATTGCTTACTTGTTAGGCAGAATGGGGCTGTTGTGTCAGATGGCACTAGCAGACAAAGGTTTCCATGTCAAAGGTGTCTTTAATCTACTTAATTTTATTCTGAAATTCCAAAGAGCCATCCAACATACTGAACTCTATTTCACAATAGGTTGAGAACTTTAAATAATTCACTTGGCATGGAAAGCTGTGGCCACCACTGGCTGGTAGAAGGTTGGAGATGGTGACAAGATGCAAGAGGACAGTGTTGTGTGCCATTTAGCCCAAATATGCTCCATCTGGGACATTTTCATGCTTTTAGATACAATGGAGAACACTTCCCTATCATCATGAAATGAGATGAAACAGTATCTTGCTTTCACCTGACATTATTTTAAACAAATGTTCATAAAACAAAAGTTTGTGTAACACAGAATGAGCCTTAGTCAGGTGTTTATGAACTATGCTGTTTAAACATGACTGAAGGAGTGCCTGCTAACATCAATCATTTTGTCATCTATTTGCTAATAAAAAGCATTCTGTTGGAAGAGGAGGAGCCCTCCAACCTGCTGACAGCAAAAGATGCAGATTAAATGTGGTGCTAGGCCATGTGGAGAGTCCACTAATGGAAAGATTCTTTTTCTTCACATATGACATTTTTGTGTGAGTAAACAATAATGCAGGGCTAGGTCACTTCCTTTATTGCATGCTTAAACAAGATACTTCCAGAGTGCCTACTTGCAGCTCTTGATATGCCTTTGTTTTCAAAAGACCCTGAGTGCACTTGCTTTGTAACTCAGAAAAGAAAGAAGAGGAGGAGGAGGGAATGGAGTCCAAACAAATGTGAAATTATATCACCATCGACACATTCTACATAAATACCTGGTCTTATTTCATGCAAATAAATATTAAGAAAAACCCCACATTCTCTGAAAGATATTTGAATTACTTGCAAACTACAGACATTTAGGAAAACCATTCTTGTTCAGCCCCCAGTTGGCCAGGCAGAATGTAAAGCAATATCAGCTGCAGTTCTATAACAACAACCACCACCACCATATCAATCCTAGGAAAAGATTTATGTATTGCTGAAAAAAAAGGTACATCCCTTTGCTTGACCATATTTATATCTGCAATGATCTTAAAGAGAATAATTATCCATCAACTTAAAAAAGGATTTGGGATTTGTTCTTTTTAAAACCCTTTTCTTCAAGTTTCTATCCAATTTTGGCAGCATCACTCCATTCAAATTACCAATCAATACCATGTTTTCATGAGAATTCATATTTTGTGTAAATTCTGAAATAATTCTGTCTTGGCACCTGTAGTAGTAGACACTAACTCAGTTACCTGAGCTGGTGGATACTGGCTTGAATTAAGCCTTGATTGCATGGGTAACAGCAATGCAAATCCAGTCAAAGATCAAATATCCTGTTGAAACAAAGAAAGTCCTTTCACATCTTGGCTGTGAGTCTACAGTATCTTTTGAGACTCTCCATGGTAAGAAAAGGTAGGTAACATTCACAGTCCTAATAAGCAAAGGAAGAAAGGTATCTGCAGTGGTAAAACGAACTATGATTCAAAATCAGCAAATTCCATGATAACATTCTGTTTTCAGTATTTGCCTTTTGAAGGATTACTATATTATGTGTTTTTATATCTGCCTATATCCCCATGTGAATATTGTAGCTTACATTCCTATTATTTTAACCTTTACCAAAAATAGAGTAAGGTAGATATTAAAAATGCTTATAGGTTTATAAACTATCTGACAGTGTGCTAAAGCTAAGAACATATTTGAATAGTTGTCATCATTCAGATTATATTCCATTTTGAGATTTAGTTAAAGTAATCATAGAGCTAAAATCCATGGAATGTTTTCAAGATCCAGAGTAAGATGGAATATGGCAATAAATTATTAGACAGATGATAGATAGGTAGATAGATAGATAGATAGATAGGCATGTTGGTGATAGATAGGGAGGGAGGGAGGGAGGGAGAGAGGGAGAGACATAAAAGCAGGAAAGATAGTTGATAGAACTCAGCTGAAGGACTCTTAGATGAATTTTAAGGATTATTCATGAAGTATTCATGGAGTGTTTAAAAGCTAATATCAGACTAAGAATAAATGAAAGCTGCATCACACCAATTACACTTCAAGTGAAATAGCACACAAAGGCTTTGATTCTATTTGCAATGGGCTTTATCTTCGCTGTGGCTTCTGACATGGAAAATAACACAAGGATTATTGCATTATTCCATTTTTCACAACAAAATTATGGCAGCATTATTAAAGATGGTCAAAAGTGCTCAGTTGTCTATCTTCCTGAAGTGACATAAACACACATAGGCATGCTGCTATCTCTGTCTGCTCATACAAGAACTAGTAGAAAATCCTTCTTATTCCCATAGGATTAGCCTTAGATTATGTGATGAGAAGAGAATTCTGTGCATATCCTTGCAATATTAAATTGCAGAACAAATGAGTTCCAGTTGGTGCACAATATTAAAAAAAATTAAGGGGAGTAATCCCAGGGATGTCAACACAAAGTTAAGACACATGGTGTCTGTCATATATAAAAGTACCCTAATCAGATGGGGCAATTTTAGCATCCTAGGAGGCTTCCACCCTGTTTCAGGGATGGAGCCCCACACTATCCATTACATAATGTTGTGTGACTTCTGGCGGAGGCTCCACCCCCAGTTAGGGTGGAAACATTCTTGGATGTTTCCCTCCCAACACTGGAGACTGCCTGTGTTGTACTGGCTCCAATAGAGCCAGCACAGATTCTTGCCAAGAGGGTAACACTTCCCTGTGTGATGGGGAAAATGTCGCTATGAAGGAGTGGTGAACAAGACAACAGATTTGCCCTGCTGCCTCCTCTGTCCATGGCAAAGCCAGGCGACACGATATGCTTTGCCTGTATTTTGTAATGAAGTCATACTATTTTGGCCAAGATTTTAGTCGCACTGTTTCCAGTGCATTTTTGTCCAGCTACTGCTCTCCTTGTCAGGCATACTATCTGGTAAAGAATTGCTATGACCACTCCCCAAGTACCCCGGCTTTGTCTGACTTTTTAGCCCTACACATCTTTATCCTTGCACAAGCAGCAATCCATTTCCATAGCCCCAAGAGTTGCTAAGAGAAAATGAACACTTTAACTCAAATATCTATGCAAGTGCAAGATGTACAAGTGCTTCAAAGAAACAAAGTCCACACAAAATCTTGTAACTCAATACAAAATGTGGATTATGCCTTCTTAGAACAAATGATCAAACATTCAAAAAAGAAAGCTATAGTATCAATGGAAGGCTTTAATCACACTGGCATTTGTTAGAAATCAAACTCTACCAAGATTGTAAGCTCCAGCAAATCCCTAACAAGTCATTCTGATAATTTCATAGTCCCTGAGCTGGAGGAGGCAACAAAGGGATCAACTATTTTGGATTTGTTTCTTACCAACAGAGATGAACTGGTCAAATGTGGGTGGAAGTAGAAGATTTTGTGGATGGGAGTCCTTTTGACATTTCTTACAAAGAGGAAGCCAAAAGAAGTAAAATTTGTGCTCTGGGCTACAAGGAAACCGATGTCAGTAAGCTTGGAGAAATACTAGGGGAGATTCCATGGTGAGAAATTGTCATGCACCCCTTGGCAGTCTGTCTTCTTATGAAGATGAAGCAGACCTACCTTTGGAAGAGCTGCAAAAGATGCCTGATAGCCCGCCAAGCCCTCCTTTGGTTCAGCAGGTGACGTTGGGTTCAGAATAGGAGTCTCTCTCTCTCTCTCTCTCTCTCTCTCACACACACACACACACACACACACACATTATTATTTTCCAAGGGATTCCCATCTGATTAATTCCCTCAAGTGACTGAAAGAAAGGCAAATATTATTACCTCATATTACAGACAATGGCTTGAGAGTAACATGTGGTGGCTTGAACACAATCTTTCAATCAGTGTCTGGCTGAGACAAGATTTGAATCACTTTTCAGATCATCATTGTAATTACTGTAGTGTTTACATGAAAATGTTGGGAATAAACAATGCTGCTTGAAACCAATGAAAAAGAAGACAAATTTAGGGGGAGGGAGTCTGTCTAGATGTTCTTCAAAATGTGCTACACATCAGAGATGTGGACACTGACTTAGATGTGCGGATTGGTGACCCTATGAACATTACAATCAACATTCCAAATGTAATTGTCATAAAATTTAAAAGAAAAAAGTAGATCAGCCATAATATTTCAATAAAGTATACAGGTTGTATAACTGCCTACAGCCACATAAATTATTTTTAGCAAGCTTACTTCTGGGAAACAGTTCAAAAGGCACACAAGATAGGAAGCTATGGTAGAGAGGACAGCAGATCTAAGGGAGAGAAGTATGTTTGTTGTGGCTGAAAAATGATTTGCTATTCAGGGGATGTTTTTAGAACCAAATATTCACTCAGTTCCTAAAAAGGTTCTTTAATCCTATCTGGGTCTACTTTCTGGTGTAATCAAAAAATCTACTTTGGATTCAATTTGAATTAAAGGATACCCAGGGAGAGTTCTGATTCTCCTTTTCCCTCCCCATCACCAAAGAAATTATTCAACTAAATCAAAGGTTTAGTAGGAGAAGTATGAAAAGAATCAAAGTTATTTCAATCAGGAACAACCCGCTTTTTGTCGTTCTTTTTCTTCTTTTCAGTTTAAGTAAGTAAATGTATTTCTGATTTCTCCTCTTTGCTGTGTGGCAAAGCAGCAGGGAGCTAAGATTCAGAGATGTGGCAAATAGGGCATTGTCAGTGAGAAAATATTATCCAATATTATGCAATGATAATACAGTTCACCTCTGAACTATCTATCTATCTATATTACACACACAGATCCTTGGAATTATATATATATATATATATATATATATATATATATATATATATATATATATATATATATATATATGGAATTCTGAGGATTTGCAAAGCTGGTGAAATAATCTTGATTTAATTTAAGTTTCCCAAGATGGTGCAAAGTTTCATTAATATCTCTTTAATGTCAAACATTTGTTTCTTGCTAAGAGAAAATATTGCAGATGAAGTAAGTACAGAATCCTCAAATAAATGGCAAGGAGAAGCTGAAAGTGACATAGCATATTTAGTTAAAGGAATTTTATCATCGTTAAATACAATGCATGGCTGCATGCAGGATTTTGCAGACATGTCCTACCAAGTGTTCAGGTTAAATCGAAATTGTTCTAACACTTGTCTAATCTTAAAAACCAATAGTATTGAATGTCAGAGGCTCAACTTATACATTACAATGGAAAACTAAATGTGACTAGATGATGGTGGTGACGATGCCAATGACAATGATGTTTTACCCACAGTGGTGGCGGCGGTAATCTGAATCAGAAATATAGTAGAAATAATTTTAGCCATTCAGGCTCACAAATGTTCCATGTCACAGGTAATTGCACAATCTGGTTTCCCTTCCCAAAAGGAAAATTATATTTAATGCTCTACACTTGGCAGCACAATATAGTGGATATTTAAAAAATCATGCTTAACTAGAATTCTTTAGAATTCTACCTTATGGTGAACACTGTCCAAGTGCTCTGACAACAGACTAGAGCTTTCCAAACTGTGTCATGATACATTTGTGTGCCAACTCCAGTGTATATGTGTGTCACATGAACATAATGAGACACCTCTGAGTTTAAAAAAACAGTAAATCCTATATGCAAAATATATAAATGAAAGATTTTCATAAGATATTTTGTGTCCCCATACATTTCATTATTATAATTTATGTATGTGCCTGTATCTCTTATAAGGGGTTGGTTTAACCTTTGGTTTACTAGTAAAACTGAATTACTGGATCACGAAAGAATACATGTCTAAAAAGCATGTCATCAACATGAAATGTTTGGAAAGCTCTGCCACAGACATTCACATGTGTTAGCATGATAGTGGAACTTGGCTATAACCTCACTTGATGAGCCAGCTATATACCTTATAATTTATTTTTGGTTTATGAAAGAAGGTTTGCTGAGCAAGCGAGAAAGCCAAGTTCTGAGCACAGAGGTTATTATTAAAACAACAGGATCAAACTTATGCCAGAATTCCTGGCCTATCAAATTATATGGAAGCCACCTGCCTTTTTGTCCACCTAGGGTACTTCTACACTGTAGAATTAATGCATGTTGACATCACTAAGTGTCATGACTCAATGCTGTGGAATATGGGAGTTGCAGTTTCACATGGACTCTAGCCATCTCTGCTAAACAGCACTGGAGCCTATCCAAACAATAACTCCCATGATTCCATAGCATCGAAACATGGCAGTTAAAAGTAGTGTCCAACTGCATTAATTCTACAATGTAGTTGCATCTTGACACATCTTCCTTAAGTGGAACACTGTGCCACTACTGTATAAATAGTATACTGCCCAACACGCTTCTATCAATGGGAGAAGCTTTGCTTTTTGTACAATCTTTTGATACAATATTTTTGTCAGTGACTCTGGCCTCATGTATACTGCTATACAGTAGTTTGAAACTGCATGATATAGTCAGTGTAGAATCATGTAATGCAGTTTAACTACATTGAACTGCATTAGATAAGTCTACACTGACCATACAACGCAGTTTCAAATTGCATTAAATCACAATGTTGATGGGGCCTCTTTAGAAATGCATTCTATCTGCACTCTGTCCACATCTCTACCCAGTTTTTGAACTCTTGTTTATAGTCCCCATTTATGCCACCTTATCTTGTGTTTCCTAATGATAATAGAATGGATCTTGTTTTACTTCAAGGGATATTTGCTTTGTGTTGTTTAACTTTATCTACTTCTGGTACATGTGTATGGTTTTGCTACTTATTTAGATGGTATTGCTAACCATTATTTTATTCTTGGATGCTTTTTGTGATTATTAGCTGCGTTGAACATCCATTTGAACCAAAAGGGGGCCTTTTAGAAAGCCAAAAACAAATAGAGTGAAACACTATGCATACTCGAGTATAAACCGACCCGAATATAAGCCAGCCAGGACCCCCACTCGAGTATAAGCCAGTGGGGGGGGGGGATCAGCCCTAAAAAGGGCTGAAAACCCCAGCTTATACTTGAGTATATATGGTTAGTTTTTGCTTTCTTTCCCTCCACTTCAACAAATAGTCAATGGAAATAAGCATGTATATTGGACACACATTACAGGTGTTGTTATTCAAGAGCAGTTCCACAACCAAAAAAAAAAAATTACCATTCTAAGAAGCCAGCCCCATCTTGGAAGCATTAGCCTATTGCCAATATGAGAGATGGAAAAAAGAAACCTGTCAAGTAGGTATAAGAAAACTGAGTTGTGAGAAGAACATTATCTATGTTGGGGGTAAGAAAAAGAGGGTTGCCTGAATAAGAAACAAATCACTTGCTTATCTATCCCCTACCCCAATAAGCAAAATATTACATGATCCAGTGAATCATTTTCTAATCAAAACTTTCCATGGCAAAATGCTATTTAAAAAAGAGAAAAATATCATGCTCTTTATTTGATTGTACAAGATGGGAACCTAACTGACATTTTTATTTTTAATCGAGGTATTTCCATAATATGCATGAGCTAAAGAGAGAATATTAAATAACTGACTGTATCTTTCCATTCCAAAATTTAAAGCAAGATTCTGTCTCTATATACTTCTTCTCAAATTGTTTCACTGCAAAATGTACCACAAGAGTTGATTTTCCCTATAATCAAGGCAACTTGAAGGGCTGTTAATCTGTGAATTGGTTTTGAGTTTTGTAAATGTCTCTTGTTGATTTTCACCCCTGTGTTGTCACTTTCAGAGCCTCTACCATTTTGAGTAGTTTCCAGAGCCTTAAAGTTCTGGGCAGTTGCTTTGTCTCATTATTTCTGGCAAAGCACAGAGTCGGCTTGATTTCTTTTCCTCTTATTGGTCCACTAACTTCTACAAACATTCATTCCTCTTTCAAGAAGACAAAGACAATTGAAACCATGCAGATCTTGTGATAACAAAAATAAGAGACTTTCAACAAAGTTCTAAAGCAGCCAAATATATTAAACAACCCAAATAAATTAAATCACTCAGATTTTAACTCCCCTATATTTTCCTCTCCTCTTTCAGTTTTATTCTGAAGAATTTAACAATATGTTTTTCTTCAAACTTAAAATGATTCCAGTTAAGTTAACCATTTAGATTCATCTCATGAAATCAGACAGTACAGTCAGTAGTACAGACATATCCTGTCCGCCAGAAATCGAAGGGCCAATACAAATGAAATCATTTTGAAATGAAGATAGTGTTACATGATTAACTATATGCCCTTACATACAGCAAATATATTTCTGCACATTCATTTGAAGGGAGGATATTGCAGAGGTAAGGTATCAACTGCCCACAATGGCATGAAGCATAGAGCATTTTTAACCATTTTTTAATTATTATTGTAGAATGATACAAGTAGAATGATACAAATCGCCATAAGAATTCCACAAGGTTTAATAGAACAAGCAAATAATGATATTCCACTTACATTTTCTCTCAATTTGATATGTCCTATTTTCTTAACCTTACCAATTCCATACTTATCTCCTGCTTGTGTCCAATGATTTTCTCTCCATTCAAGTGTTATTTTAAGTGATCAGTCATGAAGAGAGTATGATTCAATCTATATATATAAAAGAGCGATGGAATCATGGCACCAGACAAAACAACAAAACTACAGGCCCCCCAACCTCGAAATTTGACAAAACAACCCATCATCCACGGCTCTAGGTTGATACAACAAAAAGAAAAGAAAAATAAAGTCCTAATTAGAGGGAGAGGAATAATTGCTTTTATCCAATTGCTGCCAGTTAGAAGGCTAAGCTCCTCCAACTTGGTCTCCTAGCAACCCAATAAAAAATAATAAAAAACACTAAAAATAATTAAAAACACTAAAAAATTAATACAATAAAATACTATAATAACAGAAAATAACTAAAAATAATACAAGATAATAATAAAATATAATAAATAAAAAGATAACTTACAATAAAATTAATTTAAAAAAACCACAAATAATGTCAAATAAAAATTACACAACAATTTTTAACCAATACCACCACCATTTTGCCACAGCAACGCATGGCCGGGCACAGCTAGTTCTTTATATTTTCTTTTTCCTTTTATTCTAGCTATCAAAATTCCCCATTTTGGTCCCAATTCTTCTTGAAACGACCTGTTGTGTATTTAATTCTCATTTTGAAAATATAAGCCTGGAGCATGAAGTCTGCTAAATATCCAAGCCATTTTTAATTCCCATTTTCTATGCTCTTTCCAACCCATGCCTACAGTTACTTAGGCAGCTTCTATCATATATTTTATTATATCAGCCCACTCATTAATGCTTCCCTTTCCATCTATTTTTTGGGTTTAAAAATACCTTTTATCCAGCTCTACTTTTTGCTTTATTAATCCTTCCATCTCTTTCTTTATTTTATTATACAAATCTTTGTATCTTATCACAGTCCCACAACATGTGCATAAAAGAGCCAATTTCACCACATTTGTGTCAATATAATGTTGATGTTGATTTAGTTATATGGGCTAATTTAAGTGGGGTTCTATACCATTTGATCGGTATTTTCTGTTGTGTGTCTCTGGTCTTTATATGTTTATTTTTATTGAGTTCATCCAATGTTCAGTGTCTTAATGCAATTTAGATCCTCTTTCCATATCTCGAGCAATATTTGTTTCAGTTTATACTGTTTTTCAACTATTTTCCTGTACATGAAACCCATCAAGCCTTTCTCCTTCTCTAATTTCCATTTTAACATTTGATCAAAATCTGTTTCTGGGCTTTCCTTTCTCCTCCGCTCTATAATTCTATGTTTCAAACCATTCCAAAAAAGCCAAAAGTGTAGAGCATATTGAACTGATATTGTCATCTGTTTCCAGTACTGATCCATTGACCAGTTGACCCAAGTTTTTTAAATCAAGTTTTGTCAAACAATTCCACTTATGCAAAGGTATAGATGATATATAAGACTGTCATGCCAATATGGAAAAGTGATTGCTATGACTATTGGACTTGGTGATGCCTGATTTAGACTATAATTAACTGATACTGTAATTAGCTATAGTGAAACAAAAGCTCTGATACATGAAATGCATGTGTTACAGCAATTCTATATTCTGATGTTAAAAATTCTAAATGCACAGCAAAAAGCTAATGACTAAAGCTTGCTCTCTTTATGATAGTTGCTAAAATCAAAGTGTGAGAATAGACTGGATCTTAGTACTACTCCAGAGGAGAGGCTGTAAGAAGCAGAGTTAGAAACAAACGGTTAATTTCCTAAATAGCCAAGCTAATACAATACAAAATAATTGTAACTTAAGAATTGATAACTTCCTTCCTTTTGGGATGTACCTATAACTTTCAACATTATTTTATAGGTTATATGTGTGGCCCCTCTAAGTGGAAGAGGAACACCTTTGTGCAGGCTGACACAGTACTTTCTACTCTGTTGTGGATGATGTAGCCATGGTTATTTGGACAACAAAATAAAATATTTGTGCAGCTATATGGAGAAAAGGAGAGTGTGTTTGGTATTGCAGCCCAGTTGCCTGTAGCATTCAGGTGTGTGTTTATAAGTAATTAAAAGGTAATCACTAACTTATTTTTCAGAATTGGAAATGATTTTTCAAAATTATCAGCAATTTACTATTACTAGGATGTTTGAGTTTATAACTATAACTAAAGTAACATTCCCAGCCTTGGTAGATCAGCGAAACAGCTTATGTGCTTCTCCCCTTGCTTTTAATAAGGTTAAGAATAAATTAATATTCTTTTATGGGGTGGATGGGGAGGCAGTCATTCATGACAGCTTTAACTTTAAAGTGGCTATCTCTATTAATATTATCAGGGGAAAAGGAAATCAGTTTTTAATATTTAAATATGAAGGATTTTTGCTTTCAAATTACATCTTCATACATGCTGTGTTTTTTCAAGAGAAAAAAATATAATAACCTATGTGAATAATACCAGAGATCTAGGGTACACCATAATTTCAAAATAATTGCATGTAAGCCTGGGATATAAGCTATGTATTTCTCCCCAATGTGGAAATGTTATCCACTGTGTATGGACATTTATTAAAAATTAAAAGGTGATAAATAATTAAGAAATAGCAAATCTGAATATGGTTTCACAGTTTGGGAGGAATATTAAGGACCTTTTAATTGTATGATTAACTTCTTCTTTCCTTTCCCCCCACAAAAGCCTGAAAATGTAACTCCCCTCTGAAATGGCATATATAAACTTGCACATTTGTATCAGCTCACATTTCACAGCACTGTCTCTCTGTCAAGGATGAGCGCCTGATTTTTACTTGCAGCATATGGTAGAATTATATGTCATATTTATATTTATAAATACTTTAGTATGGCTTATGGAATGAACTAGCCCATTACATTGTAGCTAAGTTAGTTCAGAGCACAAGAAAATGGCTTTCTAGCATGCGCTGGCCTCAGCAAAATGCCCAGGTACAACAGCCATTATTATAATTATAGCATTTTCTTACATCTGCATGTGTTAATTATTAAAAATAAAACATGTTATAAAATCTTAATTCCTTATTAACTTTTATGGCTAACAACTGGAGGAATGTAATGAGCCTCGTTTCCATTCCCAGCAATCTTATTACATATGGTATCTCAAACAAATATTATGCTTATGCTGAATGGACAGTATTTGTCAGATTACTCACAAGGCTTAATTCTGTTGTTGGCTAGGCTTCTTTGAAAATTGCAGCTAGGAATGGATGCAGACACTCAGTAGAAATGTGAGACTGTAAATATGGTGACTGTTTATACCCGATCAAAACAAGGAAAAGATATCAAAAAAAGAGTGTAAAATGTGTAAATACAGACTTCTAGGTAGTGATACAAATATTGGCCTGGAAAAAATGTTCTAAAATTCACAGAATCCCCCAGCCAGCTAGGTCTGTGACATGGAGGCAAGAAAGGAGCAGCACATCCATTTGAGACTCCTATACAATGTATAGGAGAACCGCTGGTAAAATACTTGTTACTCTATGTCCTGTTTTAGCTATAGTTACTGATCACATCAACTCCTGAAGAAGGTGATTTGTTCCCCGAAACAGGGTACAAAAAATACCTGGGCACCCCTGTATACTTTATTTCCAAAGACGTTTTTTGAGAGTCGTGCTCCAATATTATCTTTTCCATTCTGCAACCGTCTGCTTACTTTGCTTGGAAGAAATTGTCCTTGAACATGTATCCCTGGAGCCTATATACATCGGGATCAATATCAGACTCAGATGATTTCTGTTTGAGAGCTGTTGCTCCTTTTCATTTTGTTTGGTGCCATTGAATTGAGCTTTTTACTGGGGACTTTGTTATTACTATATGCTATTAGGACATTATATTGTCTCTGTGCATAGACTATCTTGTGTTTGTTTTGGATATTCCATTTGAGACTCCCCATCTATTTTTCCTTCCCCTCTCATATTGCAAGCAATGGGCAAGTCCAAATGTTTCTATCATGTTTCCCTGAAAATAAGACAGTTCTTATATTAATTTTTGCTCCCAAAGATGCTCTAGGTCTTATTTTCAGGGGATGCCTTATTTTTCCATGAAGAAGAGTTCACATTTATTGTTGAACAAAAAAATGAACATTTATTATATACTGTACAGTAGTTGTCATCATAAACCAGCATAACCAGACAAACTGTGAATCCTATCAAGAATTTCTTGTTGATACCAATATTTCCATGTACAACACTTTATGGTACGTACATTTACCGATCCTGCATGCTCTGGTGTTCTGTTCGGCAGGCATGCTTCCAAACAAAAACTTTGCTAGGTCTTACTTTTGGGGGAGGCCTTATATTTAGCAAAACCTCTACTAGGTCTTATTTTCTGGGGATGTCTTATTTTAGGGGAAACAGGGTATGGGCCCATCCACACTAGATAATTATAACAATATTGTTTCACTTTAACTATTATGGTTCTGTCCTATGTAATCCTGAGGTTTGTCATTTAGGAAGCGGACTTTGGAGTTGGCTGGACACTTATACCATGAATAACTCCAAGAGTCCAGAGGCTTGAAGCTGTGTACCTCTGAACTTCCATGTTTTCACAGTACTGAAGCACCAGTCATACACACATGTGAAGTTTTTTTTCAAGGACTTTGCAAGTTAAATACTTCTCCTATTCTGTCAATTAAGCATGGGAGGTATACTTTGAACTTTTATAGTTTTCAAAATGAGCCAAATGCATGCATGAGTGGGAAGTTATGCAAAATGTTGTTACCTTGCAAGGAAAGGAAGTATTCAATTAACAAGGGAAATTCATGTTAGAGGCTTGTTGGAGGTGAGCAACATTGCAGCTCCTTTGTTTAATTTTTCCCTTAAAGGAAGTAATCAGCACTATCAGGGGGAAAGGGTTAACTTTTTGCTTTGCAGCGAAAAAAAGACAACCCACAACATGGCCACAATTGATGTCACTGTCCCTAAAACTCATTGCAGATGCTGATTCATCTTATTGCATTGTAGAACCCACTTTCTGAAGTTCTTTGAACTTGTGGTCAGACGCCAAAGGACTGTGGGAGACCATCTTATATGCCACAACTGTAACATAACTTGAAGATTGATTTGGGATGGGTTTAGGATGAAGTTGTTTAGTGTTTTCTTTAAGGTCTGGAAGCCTCCAATGTGGCTTACAGACTTGTGATAATTTCATATTATTCTGATCTATGCTCCTGGGTGCTCCAAGTACATCAGCAGAAAAGGAGAACAGAAAATAAATTTACTATTATTATCTTCATTGCTGATGTTTTCCTAAATATTTCATCCCTGCCTTCTGTGTGGAAAGAGGTTTTTGTGGAAGCAAGGAGAGCATGTGCTTTCTATGGCTACTTGTTCACGATCCAAAGATATACTGAAGCAACTCAGCCTCCACTGAGAATGTACAACTGCACCCAAAGATTTTCCCAGAGGTGTTTTTATCAGATTGCTTTTGCACAAGCCTGCACTGAGAGCAGATAGAAGCAAGAGTATTTCATATTCTCAGCCAGAGATCTCTAATAACTCCCCAGACTATAAAACCTAGCATTCCCTAGGATGCAACAATAGCAGATAAAGAGGATTCATACTGCTAGAACTAAATAGTCTAAAAGGGTCCTGGTGACTCACTTTATTGTATTTTTGGTGGTATTGTGCCCCTTGCTATATTGAAGTTCATGGGGCTTCTGTTGAAAGCATGTGAGCAATATCATCTATTAGAACAACAGATTGTGATATATATGGCCCTGTGCCAAAGTGGGAGTTATTAGTTGTTCTAGGGCTCTTGTTTCTGTGACCCTTGCATGTAGGAATGAAGATATATAGCCTTCTCTGTCTGGCTCCAGGTGTGAAGCAGGTGGCATGCCTTAACCATGTGGATTGATAACAATGTCTATTCATAATTGAAATTAATCAAAATTTAAAACTAGGGCTTGGAGGGGGCGACAAAAAGAGTTAGCAAAAATTGTATAACAACATGGATGCCTAGTACAGCCATCTGGTTGTTGAGAAGAAAAGTCTTTATTTCAGTTTGTGTTTCTTTTCATACTAAATGTTTCCTCGTTCCTGACAAACACATCCATCTTTTTGACACTTCACTTTCCCTGTTCCATTTTCTTTCTTCTTCTCCCACAGTCTCCTCAGTGTTGCCTACCAGGGATCAATGTAATCCACTTGCCCGTATGACTTTAGAACATAGCACAAGAATGCTATATTTGACATGATGACACTTCAGGCTTTTTTAAAAAAGTAATTCAATGTCATTGTCCACATTGCCACTGCCAATGAGGTAGTCCTGTGGGCAAAAGCAATTGAGTCAGGAAAATAGTGACACTAAGCAGCAGGTGAATAAGACTGTGTCAAAGTATAGTGAGACAACATAAATGTGCACTTTTTCTTTATACTGGAAACTTTGGTTGTCTGTCAAATGTGTTACAGGATAAATCTGGTGCAGCCTAAAATTCCTCACAAGGAATTGATGAACCTGTCACATTCCAATTTTTCTGCATTTTCTTTTGTGTCTTCAAATTATGTCAACCAAAGTTATTGTCATTGTTGCTATCATCCTACGTTTTCCAGTTTTTGGATTCAAGGAAGCTTAAAACTGCTAAAACAAACATTGTTACACACTCACAAGCTATTTGCACAGTCTGGTAATGTGCCGTCGCGCCTGGGGCTGTACTCTTAGTGAAAGAGGCATGGACGTGACATCTTTCCCCAGGGGATTGCTTCTTGCCCTCCTTTAGGGAAACTGGAACTCCCAAGGACCAAAACACTGTAGATAACTCAAAAACTGGGTTTATTGTTCACAAAGGGGGTAAAAGAAAATATACATTACAGTCTTTGATTGTTTAAGTCCATGGAGCCTTCTAGATCCCTCTTTCTCTGGCTGTGAATGCCGGAGCAAACTCAGCCTCAGTCCAATGACCTATATCTGAAGACAAGAGTCTTCCTCTGTTGCCAAAGGACTGATGTGAAGGCGCTTGAGACTCCTCAACGTTGTTCAGGTTGGCCCTGAACATGAAGTGTGAGTCCCAAGGGTAAGAACCTCAGAATTGGTGCTGAGAGGTAACTTTTGAAGGGCTTTTAGTGCCAAGTCTCTCTCTCACGTCCATCCGATAGAGAGCTTGCTGGTGGAATGAAAAGAGGAAACACTGTCCTACTCAGGGAAGAGGTGGAGCCAAACAGTTTTGCTGAGTGAGCAATATAACAGGTACAAACAACATTGATTGACAGATATAAATAACCAATCCAACTACATTTACAGGGTAAGGACAAAATCAGGCATGATACAACAATTCAAATCTTGCAACTTATAGTTCCAACATATAGATGGCGCCACTCGCGCCGTCACAGGTAAGTTCTTACCATGAGCAACTTCTCAGCCATTTTCACTGCTTGAGAATTTAATAGATAACTATGAAGAAGTCCACTCCACTGATTGCAAACTGAAGTTTTCAGCAGAATGAAGAGGGAGCATTTGAGATGGGCTTCTACAGTCCAGTTTCTGACCAGAGATAAAACTTCATAGAATCATAGAATAATAGAGTTGGAA
Source organism: Anolis carolinensis (assembly GCF_035594765.1). NCBI lineage: Eukaryota > Metazoa > Chordata > Lepidosauria > Squamata > Anolidae > Anolis > Anolis carolinensis. The sequence goes on along the minus strand of NC_085844.1, from coordinate 157,504,502 downwards.
GAGACCTCATGGGCCATCCAGTCCAACCCCCTGCCAAGAAGCAGGAAATCGCATTCAAAGCACCCCCGACAGATGGCCATCCAGCCTCTGCTTAAAAGCATCCAAAAAAGAAGCCTGCACCACACCCCTGGGCAGAGAGTTTTACTGCCGAACAGCTCTCACAGTTAGGAAGTTCTTCCTAATGTTCAGGTGGAATCTCCTTCCCTGTAGTTTGAAACCATTGTTCCGTGTCCTAGACTGCAGGGCAGCAGAAAACAAGCTTGCTCCCTCCTCCCTATGACTTCCCCTCACATATTTATACAGGCTAAACATGGACAGTTCTTTAAGCTGATCCTCATAGGGCTTGTTCTCCAGATCCTTGATCACTTTAGTTGTTGTCCTCTGGACACATTTCAGCTTGTCAACATATCCCTTCAATTGCAGTGCCCAGAATTGGACACAATATTCTAGGTGTGGTCTGACCAAGGCAGAATAGAGAGGGAGCATGACTTCCCTGGATCTAGACACTAGACTCTTATTTATGCAGGCCAGAATCCCATTGGCTTTCTTAGCCGCCACATAACATTGTTGGCTTATGAGGACTCCAAGATCTTTTTCACATCTACTGCTGTCAAGCTAGGCATCCCCCATTCTGTATTTTTGCATTTCATTTTTTCATCTACTTCTTTCTAATCATTCCCACTAGCTTATCACTACTCCTTGGAAGGGCTGTTTCCTTTCATATTTTCCCAAAGCCCACACAGTTGCACAGGCTTGTAAGAAGAAGAAACCCATGGCACCATATGAAGATGGCATCCAACGGTTTCTGCTTTCTACCTGAGATGCAAAGAGTGCTGTGGTAAATCCAAAGGACCATTCTTTGGCAAGCACCAAGTAGTCTGAATCAGTCAGTTCCATGAATAGGGGGTTATTAACACCTTCCCCTAACTTGTCTGAGGAAGATTGTCTATTACCTGCTCTGTGCTACCATGGGAGATTAGAATGATTAGATTCCTGCAAAGTGATTGAAGGCTATGATTAGACTGGAGTTGTTTTTAAGCAATCTTGTAAACATTTGGTCAGTGTAGAAGAGATGGCCCTAAACTTCCAACCCCTGGATTTCTATCACATGTGATACATATGAAGATGGCATCCAACGGTTTCTGCTTTCTACCTGAGATGCAAAGAGTGCTGTGGTAAATCCAAAGGACCATTCTTTGGCAAGCACCAAGTAGTCTGAATCAGTCAGTTCCCTGAATAGGGGGTTATTAACACCTTCCCCTAACTTGTCTGAGGAAGATTGTTCCCCACAAGATCTCTCCCTAGACCTGCTATTTGGGTCCAAAGTGACTGGACAAGTGACAGTGTTGATCACTGAGTTCAGTGTAGTAAATGTACTTACTTACTTAGGTGATCCCTCGTAGTTCGAGGTCGATGGTCTTCCAGTTGTGAGGTCTTGAGGGTGGGTTCTTAGGTGGCTGAAGAGACCTATTTTTGATCTGCATGTTCTACCGCAGTGAGGACATCGGTTTCCAGGTGGCAGGCGGTCCATGTCAGGGTTGGCTTGACGGGCCTTCCTCTTGGCACGTTTCTCCCTTAAGCCCTCCATTCATGCCTGTTCGAACTCTGCAGCACTGCTGGTCACAGCTGACCTCCAATTAGAGCACTCAAGGGCCAGGGCTTCCCAGTTCTCAGTGTCTATGCCACAGTTTTTAAGGTTGGCTTTAAGCCCATCTTTAAATCTCTTTTCCTGCCCACCAACATTACGTTTCCGGTTCTTGAGTTCAGAGTTGAGTAACTGCTTTGGGAGACGGTGATCGGGCATTCGGACAACGTGGCCAGTCCAGCGGAGTTGATGGCGTAGGAGCATCGCTTCAATGCTGGTGGTCTTTGCTTCCTCAAGCACACTGACATTTGTCCGCTTGTCTTCCCAAGAGATTTACAGGATTTTTCTGAGGCAACGTTGATGGAAACGCTCTAGGAGTTGAGTGTGACATCTGTAGACCGTCCATGTTTCGCAGGCGTAGAGCAGGGTTGGGAGGACAATGGCTTTGTAAACGAGCACCTTGGTATCTGTACGGATGTCCCAATCATCAAACACTCTCTGCTTCATTCGGAAAAATGCTGCACTCGCAGAACTCAGGCAGTGTTGTATTTTAGTGTCGATGTTGACTTTTGTGGAGAGGTGGCTGCCAAGGTAGAGGAAATGGTCAACATTTTCTAATTTTACACCATTAAGTTGTATTCCTGGCATTGCGGGGGTGGGGGATTAGCTGGTGCCTGTTGGAAGAGCACTTTGGTTTTCTCGATGTCCAATGAGAGGCCGAGTTTCTTGTATGCTTCTGCGAATGTGTTTAGAGTGGCTTGTAGGTCTTCTTCTGAGTGCACACAGACAACGTTGTCATCAGCATATTTGAGTTCTATAATAGGTGTTGTGGTGACCTTGGTTTTGGCTTTCAGTCTGCTGAAGTTAAATAGTTTGCCATCTGTCCGATAGATGATTTCCACTCCGGTGGGAAGCTTCCCATCAACAGGGTGAAGTATCATAGCAATGAAGATGGAAAATAAGGTAAGGGCAATAACATATCCCTGCTTGACACCTGATTCCACCTTAAACGGGTCGCTTTGGGAGCCGTTGCTGTCCAAGACTGTTGGCATCTTCCATCATGTCATCATGGAGGAGCCGCAGGATGTTCACGAATTTGTCAGGGCACCCGATTTTTTGGAGGATGGTCCAGAGAGCTCTGCGATTCACTGTGTCGAATGCCTTTGCAAGGTCAATGAATGCCATGTACAGAGGTTGATTTTGTTCCCTGCATTTTTCTTGGAGCTGTCGTGCAGTGAAGATCATGTCCACTGTTCCTCTGAAGGGACAGAAGCCATTCTGGGATTCTGGGAGGGTGTCTTCTGAGACAGGAAGAAGGCGGTTTGCAAGGATTCTTGCGAGGATTTTCCCAGCGGAGGTTAGAAGGGAGATACCGCGATAGTTCCCACAGTCCGTTCTATCCCCTTTCTTGAAAAGGGTGATGATTGTGGCATCCTTGAAGTCTGGTGGGATTTTCTCAGTCACCCATACTTTTTCAATGAGCTGGTGGAGTTGTTGAATCAGCTCAGGTCCACCCTCTTTGAAGATTTCAGCAGGGATCCGATCAGGTCTTCTAGCTTTGTTGTTTTTTTTTGTTGGCTGATGGCATTGCTGACTTCTTCCAAACTAGGCAGTGCTGCAAGCTCATCCCTGGTCTGTTGTTGCGGGATTTGTTGTGGTAAATATGACCAGATCAATACAGTAGAAGTCGTCGGATCCTTAGGGGCAAGTGACCATGTGCTCCTGCAGTTTGTGATACAATGGAAGGCTGAAACTAAAACAAGTCAACCACACACTCTGGACTTTAAGAGAGCTGACTTCCAAAAAATGAAGGAAATACTGAGCAGCATTCCATGGACGCCAATATTAAAAGACAAGGGAGTTAACGATGGATGGGAGTTTTTTAAAAGTGAAATACTCAAGGCGCAAATGCAAACAGTGCCAACAAAGAAAAAAAATATGGCACGTGCGAAGAAACCAGAATGGATGTCCAAAGAACTTCTAACTGGGCTAAGATTCAAAAGAGACATGCACAAGAAGTGGAAAAGGGGAGAAATCACCAAAGAAGAATTCAAACGTATAGCCAACTCCTGTAGGGAAAAGGTTCGCAAGGCTGAAGCGCAAAATGAGCTCAGGCTTGCCAGGGACATTAAAAACAACAAAAAATGCTTTTTTGCTTACGTTGGTAGAAAAAGGAAGAAAAAGGAGGCGATAGGGCCTCTGCAAGGAGAAGATGGGGTGATGGCAACAGGGGACAGGGAAAAGGCAGAACTGCTCAATGCCTTCTTTGCCTCGGTCTTCTCACAAAAAGAAAGCCATCTTTAACCTCAGCAACATGAAATGGACGAAGGATTTGGGGAAATCCAACCCCAAATAGGGAAACAAGTTGTCCAGGAACACCTGGCCACTCTTAACGAATTCAAGTCACCAGGGCCAGATCAACTACATCCAAGAGTACTGAAGGAACTAGCGGAAGTTATTTCAGAACCACTGGCAATCATATTTGAGAGTTCTTGGAGAACGGGAGACGTCCCAGCAGATTGGAGGAGGGCAAATGTGGTCCCTATCTTCAAGAAGGGAAAAAAGAATGACCCAAACAATTACCGTCGGGTCAGCCTCACATCGATACCAGGCAAAATTCTGGAAAAGATCATTAAGGAAGTGGTCTGCAAACACTTAGAAACAGATGCAGTCATTGCTAATAGTCAACATGGATTTACCAAAAATAAGTCATGCCAGACTAATCTGATCTCTTTTTTCGACAGAGTTAAGAGTTGGGTCGATACAGGGAATGCCGTGGATTTAGCCTACCTAGATTTCAGTAAGGCCTTCGACAAAGTCCCTCACAACCTTCTGGCAAACAAACTAGTAAACTACAGTTAGGTGGATCTGTAATTGGCTAAGCAAACGAACCCAAAGGGTGCTCACCAATGCGTCGTCTTCATCTTGGAAAGAAGTCACGAGTGGAGTGCCGCAGGGTTCTGTCCTGGGCCCGGTTCTGTTCAACATCTTTATTAATGACTTAGACGAAGGGTTAGAAGGCACAATCATCAAGTTTGCAGATGACACCAAACTGGGAGGGATAGCCAACACTCCAGAAGAAAGGAGCAGAATTCAAAACGATCTTGACAGACTAGAGAGATGGGCCGAAACTAACAAAATGAAGTTCAACAGGGACAAATGCAAGATACTTCACTTCGGCAGAAAAAATGGAATGCAAAGAAACAGAATGGGGGACACCTGGCTAGACAGCAGTACATGTGAAAAAGATCTTGGAGTCCTCGTGGACAATAAGTTAAACATGAGCCAGCAATGTGATGCGGCTGCTAAGAAAGCCAATGGGATTCTGGCCAGCATGAATAGGGTTATAGCGTCTAGATCCAGGGAAGTCATGCTCCCCCTCTATTCTGCCTTGGTCAGACCACACCTGGAATACTGTGTCCAATTCTGGGCACCACAGTTGAAGGGAGATGTTGACAAGCTGGAAAGCGTCCAGAGGAGGGCGACTAAAATGATTAAGGGTCTGGAGAACAAGCCCTATGAGGAGAGGCTTAAAGAACTGGGCATGTTTAGCCTGCAGAAGAGAAGGCTGAGAGGAGACATGATAGCCATGTACAAATATGTGAGGGGAAGCCATAGGGAGGAGGGAGCAAGCTTGTTTTCTGCTGCCCTGCAGACTAGGACACGGAACAATGGCTTCATAGAATCATAGAATCATAGAATCATAGAATAGTAGAGTTGGAAGAGACCTCAAGGGCCATCTAGTCCAACCCCCCGCTAAGAAGCAGGAAATCGCATTCAAAGCACCCCCGACAGATGGCCATCCAGCCTCTGCTTAAAAGCTTCCAAAGAAGGAGCCTCCACCACATTCCGGGGGAGAGAGTTCCACTGCCGAACAGCCCTCACAGTGAGGAAGTTCTTCCTGATGTTCAGGTGGAATCTCCTTTCCTGTAGTTTGAAGCCATTGTTCCGTGTCCTAGTCTGCAGGGCAGCAGAAAATAAGCTTGCTCCCTCCTCCCTATGACTTCCCCTCACATATTTGTACATGGCTATCATGTCTCCTCTCAGCCTTCTCTTCTGCAGGCTAAACATGCCCAGCTCTTTAAGCCTCTCCTCATAGGGCTTGTTCTCCAGACCCTTAATCATTTTAGTTGCCCTCCTCTGGACGCTTTCCAGCTTGTCAGCATCTCCCTTCATCTGCGGTGCCCAAAACTGGACACAGTATTCCAGGTGTGGTCTGACCAAGGCAGAATAGAGGGGGAGCATGACTTCCCTGGATCTAGACGTTATTCCCCTATTGATGCAGGCCAAAATCCCATTGGCTTTCTTAGCTGCCGCATCACATTGTAGGCTCATGTTTAACTTGTTGTCCACGAGGACTCCAAGATCTTTTTCGCACACACTGCTGTCAAGCCAGGCGTCCCCCATTCTGTATCTTTGATTTCCATTTTTTCTGCCGAAGTGAAGTATTTTGCATTTGTCCCTGTTGAACTTCATTTTGTTAGTTTCGGCCCATCTCTCTAGTCTGTCAAGATCGTTTTGAATTCTGCTCCTGTCTTCTGGAGTGTTAGCTATCCCTCCGAGTTTGGTGTCATCTGCAAACTTGATGATCGTGCCTTCTAACCCTTCGTCTAAGTCGTTAATAAAGATGTTGAACAGAACCGGGCCCAGGACGGAGCCCTGCGGCACTCCACTTGTCACTTCTTTCCATGATGAAGATGACGCATTGGTGAGCACCCTTTGGGTTCGTTCGCTTAGCCAATTACAGATCCACCTAACCGTAGTTTTGTCTAGCCCACATTTTACTAGTTTGTTTGCCAGAAGGTCGTGGGGGACTTTGTCGAAGGCCTTACTGAAATCTAGATATGCTACATCCACGGCATTCCCTGTATCGACCCAACTCGTAACTCTATCGAAAAAAGAGATCAGATTAGTCTGGCATGACTTGTTTTTGGTAAATCCGTGTTGACTATTAGCAATGACCGCATTTGTTTCTAAGTGTTTGCAGACCACTTCCTTAATGATCTTTTCCAGAATCTTGCCTGGTATTGATGTGAGGCTGACCGGACGGTAATTGTTTGGGTCGTTCTTTTTTCCCTTCTTGAAGATAGGGACCACATTCGCCCTCCTCCAATCTGCTGGGACTTCTCCTGTTCTCCAAGAACTCTCGAAGATAATTGCCAGTGGTTCTGAAATAACTTCCGCTAGTTCCTTCAGTACTCTTGGGTGTAGCTGATCTGGCCCTGGGGACTTGAATTCATTTAGAGTGGCCAGGTGTTCCTGGACAACTTGTTTCCCTATTTGGGGTTGGATTTCCCCCAATCCTTCGTCCATTCCATGTTGCTGAGGTTGAAGATGGCTTTCTTTTTGTGAGAAGACCGAGGCAAAGAAGGCATTAAGCAGTTCTGCCTTTTCCCTATCCCCTGTCACCATCACCCCATCTACTCCTTGCAGTGGCCCTATCGCCTCCTTTTTCTTCCTTTTTCTACCAACATAAGCAAAAAAACCTTTTTTGTTGTTTTTTATGTCCCTGGCAAGCCTGAGCTCATTTTGCGCTTTAGCCTTGCGAACCTTTTCCCTACAGGAGTTGGCTATACGTTTGAATTCTTCTTTGGTGATTTCTCCCCTTTTCCACTTCTTGTGCATGTCACTTTTGAGCTTTAGCTCAGTTAGAAGTTCTTTGGACATCCATTCTGGCTTCTTTGCACTTGTCTTATTTTTCTTCTTTGTTGGCACTGTTTGCATTTGCGCCTTGAGTATTTCACTTTTGAAAAACTCCCATCCATGCTTAACTCCCTTGTTTTTTAATATCGGCGTCCATGGAATGCCGCTCAGTAATTCCTTCATTTTTTGGAAGTCAGCTCTCTTAAAGTCCAGAATGCGTGTTTGACTTGTCTTAGTTTCAGCATTCCTTTGTATTGCAAACTGCAGGAGCACATGGTCACTTGCCCCTAAGGATCCAACCACTTCAACTGTATTGATCAGGTCTTCCACATTTGTTAAGATTAGATCAAGAGTTGCTGATCCCCTTGTTGCCTCTTCTACCTTCTGGACCATAAAATTATCTGCAAGGCAAGTGAGGAATTTGTTGGACTTTGTACTCTTGGCTGAGTTTGTTTTCCAGCAGATATCGGGATAATTGAAATCGCCCATGACTACTATATCTCTTCTTTGTGCCTGTTTGGTCAGCTGTTGACAGAAGGCTTCATCAAGTCCTTCATCCTGACTCGGAGGTCTGTAGTAGACACCCACGACAAGATCTTTTTGAGTCCCGGTTCCCTTGATTCTTATCCAGATGCTTTCAAGCTGGTTTCCCGGATTACAGTCTTGCATTTCTTCTGCAACGTAACTGTTTTTGACATATAAAGCTACTCCCCCTCCTCTCCCCTTTGTTCTATTTATGTGAAAGAGGTTATAGCCCTCAATGGTTAAATTCCAGTGATGGGAGTCATCCCACCAGGTTTCAGTGATGCCTATGACATCGTATGTGTGGTGCTGTGCTAGGAGTTGGAGTTCGTCTTGCTTATTTCCCATGCTCTGAGCATTAGTGTAAAGACATGTAAGCCCCTGTGACCTCCCCTCGAACTGTTTATTTGGGATTATTGTGCTCTCTGTACTTGGTCCTTGCTGTGTTTGTGCAGCCCTCCTTTTAGCCTTTCGGCGGTTCCCTGTGGTCGTGGGTAATATAGTGTTCGCCAGGCTGTTGTTCCCCTCCCCCAGCGGATTTAGTTTAAAGTGCGCCTGATGAGGTTTGTGAGTCTGTGTGCAAAAAGATGTTTTCCTACTTGTGTGAGATGCACCCCATCGCTTGCCAGTAGTCCATCCTCTTGGAAGAGTAGACCATGGTCAAGGAAGCCAAAATGCTCCTCTTGACACCATTTTCTGAGCCAGTTATTGACCTGTACTATTTTTCCGGCCCTTGTAGAGCCATGTCCTACAACGGGGAGGAGGGATGAAAAGATCACATGTACATTATACAGTTTTAGCTTTGTTCCCAGAGCTCGAAAATCATTTGTGATCTTTTGAAAAGTATGCCTAGCGGTGTCATTGGTACCTACATGAATCAACATAAGGTGGGGAGGGTGATGGGGCTTTAGGAGCCTGCTGAGCCTCTGAGTGATATGGTGTATTTTTGCCCCCGGGAGGCAGCATGTTTCTCGAGCCATCCCATCCGGTCTGGAAATGATGGCTTCCGTTCCTCTAAGGAGGGAGTCACCTACTACCAAGACCTGTTTCCTTTGAGGATTGACAGGGTCCCTTTTGTGCAAGACAGTGTGTATGTCCCCTGAAGAGTGTTCCTGTTGAAGTGAATCATGTAGGTGTAAAGTGTTGTCCTCCTCCTCAACATCCCCAGTGCATTCATCAATGACAATCCATTGAGATACATCCGAGAGCCCATTACTCTCCCAAGGATGTTCCTGTTGCTCCTGGTCTATGATTGGGGATGGAGCATTTGCATGATTACATAAGTGTGACTGTGGTGATGCACTGTCCCTGTCAGGGCTATCCCCTGCGCATTGATCCAGGATGGTCCACTGAGTGGTATCTAAGAAACTGTGGTCCTCCACAAGATGTGTTTCCTGATTGTATGTTAATGATGTAAGAATTTCAAATCTGTTGTGTAAATGCAGCTGAGCAGAGGAGTTCTGTGGAGGCTGCCTGGTCCTGCGTCTCCTTCTATGGGTGACCTCCTTCCAAGCCTGAGGGTTGTCTACCTTTGAGTTGATCTCCCCATAAGGTTCCTGATCATGGTCTTGGTGGTGTTGGTGTGATGCAGGCTGCTGATCTACAGCAGCGTGTTGTGCAGTGTCCAAGAAGAGCTCGAGTGCCTGAATGTCCTTAAGGGTCTTAATACGGTGCTCGAGCTGTTGGATCCTCTGCTCCATCAGAGTCATCTGTTTGCATTTGGAGCAGATGTAGTTGTCTAGTTTTTGTGTGAAAAAGCGGAACATGCGACAGCTGGTGCATGTGATGGGAATGTTTTGCTTTTGTTGCATCTCTTGGTGAGCGTGGTGGCCAAGTGGGATCTTTGTACAGTTAAGTAATATGCACGCACTTTATGTGCAGACTGCAACAAACCACGTCTTTGTGTATTTGTTTATGTTGCTTTGTTTCCTGTATGTACTGCAAAGGATAGTTAGTAAAGGTGCCTTTTCTACAACAGTTAGACTTTGACCACAGGAGCCAAGCCCAAACTCAGTTTAAAATCTTAGCCAAATCTTAGCCAAATCCTACCTGAAGCCAGGGAGCAAAAATGTCCTCCTGCTTCCTCTGCTTCTGCGAGAACCAACTGCCCTTCTGGGATCAGGCTCTGGCAGAAACTCACACTGGCAAATAAAGCTTTCCCAGAAACTCAATTAACAGGGGACAATGCCTGCTGTCAATCAACTTAAGTACCTGGCTCTCTTTCAACACACAGTCACACAACAGTTAGACTTTGACCACAGGAGCCAAGCCCAAACTCAGTTTAAAATCTTAGCCAAATCTTAGCCAAATCCTACCTGAAGCCAGGGAGCAAAAATGTCCTCCTGCTTCCTCTGCTTCTGCGAGAACCAACTGCCCTTCTGGGATCAAACTACAGGAAAGGAGATTCCACCTGAACATTAAGAAGAACTTCCTCACAGTGAGGGCTGTTCGGCAGTGGAACTCTCTGCCCCGGACTGTGGTGGAGGCTCCTTCTTTGGAAGCTTTTAAACAGAGGCTGGATGGCCATCTGTCGGGGGTGCTTTGAATGCGATTTCCTGCTTCTTGGCAGGGGGTTGGACTGGATGGCCCATGAGGTCTCTTCCAACTCTACTATTCTATGATTCTATGATTCTAGTCTTCTAATCAATTATTAAATGAAAATGTAAGCTCCAGTTGTAGAAGGTAAAACAAGTGAACATTTATTAGATAACATATGTTAAACAGGAAAGTCCTGAACTCTTTCCTCATGCACAGCTCCAAAAGCTCTAAACAGATCTGCCCTGACTACATTATATAGTTTCCCTAACTGATTCCTATTGGATTCTTTAGTGAATTCGCCTCTCATTTGTGTCCTTAGCGCATTCCAACACACCCATAACCAGAACATTTTCTGCGCTACTCAAACTTGCTCAGTTTCTATTTTCCATGTTTACCTGATTGTGGGTGTTGAATTTTTTTTCCAAGTGGGCCAACAAAGAGTATTTTGCTTTGTTTGTATCCTTTATGATATTCTTGCCCCAGGTTATGGAAAGGAAAATACTTTGAGATGAAAGTGGAGGGTCAATTCTTCTTGAAGAAAACATAACCTATTTATATCAGCTTTCTCATCAAATGAGTAAGGATGCTCAGACATATGTAGCAATATGCACCTTAACAATGTAATTTGTGAAGGAGAAAACACGATCTCAGAATGGTTTGGGAATAACAGAGATACATCAAACTGCAAACCAAGACCTTTCTCTGTTTATTGTCCTGCAATACATCCTAGTTTGCCATAACTATCATCAAGAACACTATAGAACACATTTACCTGTGACTACAAAAGCCCCATTTTGTGTGAGTCATTTAAAATGGAACTTGGCAAAGCACTGAAAAATAGCCTTTTTAAAAATACCACAGGGAGCAATGCTGTATTAGCAAAGAAATGCACTAAATGACCTGTAAGGAATTTTCCATCTCTAACTTCTGTTGCTATAGCTGCCTCTTTTGAAAAAAAGTCATTTTCAAGTACAATCTGGTCCCTATAGAAAAATAATTAATGAAAGCAAGTGAGAGCGCTGGAAGAATATGTTATTGTTAACATTAATCTCCAACCAAAAGCAACATTCTTTTAGCTTTGTTAAGAGAAAAACCTTTTTGCAAAAATCCTTTTATTCCCCTAAAACTGAATTTTTAAGGTAACTCCTGCTATGAAGCTCACATAAAATGTGCCTGGAAAACGTCCCTTCTGACTGAAGATTATCACCTGGATCCAGACTTAGTCGTACAAAACAGCAGCCACATTGAAATCAATGGCTCCTGAATTGGTTACAATTAGCTTATGTCTCATTGATTTTAATGAGTCTATAAAAGTATGACTAAGTCTGGATCCAATCAATGCTAATACCTAGTTGGAAGTAAATGGAGAAACAGAAACTATGAATGAAATAGACAGTGGCTCTAATTCTAACTTGATTGGCTAGCTCCAATCTTTCAATGAAACATAGGACAATAATAAGAACCATAAAAAACTCTTCACTAAGTATATACACAATGAGATTCAAATGTATTTCAGAGTACAACAACATTTCATTATTTATTGAAGTGTTCATGGGTGCAGAATTAAAGATATTCCACACTATTCAGACACTTAAGAGTCAGAAATCACATGCTCTCATAAGAGGGAATGTTTGCTTTGTGCAGCTGTCTACAAACAACAGTGACAAAGAAGTGACCAGCAATAATGCAATAAATTTATGAGGACAACCCATCAATTCTTGCTCTGCTTAACAGACAAAGAGGGGAGAAGCAAGATGGGCAAATTTGCTAAAGTTCAGGGACATGTTTGTTTATAACTCTTCAGGTCACAATGTGGTAAAATCTTGTAAGTTTATTTCCGTAACAAAATTAAAATGCCTGGATGAGGTTAAGCATCATAGTTTTAGTTTACCCCCTTTTCCCCATCAGAAATGTTGGGATTCCAAGGCTTAAAAGAGTAAAGGTAAAAGAGTGCAAAGCTTCTACAGAACTGCTACTACTCCACAAGGGAGTATGTATAAGCATACATACATCCAAAGATGGGTTTTGCTATTATTTATTTTAAATATGCCAGCCTCTTTTTCAACTAAAGGGGCTAACAATTCATCATATTCAACATTAAGGTAACATACAGTTTAAAAACCAAGAACAACATGTCACCTCACTTTGTAGGCTGGCTCCTATTCACTCCAAACTGATTTTATTGTCATATTGTATTTAGTATTTTGGGAAGGATGGGAAGTGGCTGCAGGTGAAATACGAGGTATTTAGGTGGCAACATTACGTCCACCAAAACACTACAGAAAAATATTGCTTTCAAGTAGTTTGGTGGTGGAAAAAGTGTTAACCAATTGACCAAAAAGGTGCATTGAAAAACTGCAAAGACATTGTCGAGTTTCTTTGTAAACTAATAAGAAGCTCTTTGTTCACTCAAGGACACAAAGAGTCCAGTATGATATCCCTCTTCTGGAATATATGTGGATATGTTTCTTATTCTACCTTTAATATGTCCTATCAATTTATCAGCACAGACGGTGAGGATGAGGATGAAGATAAGGATGTGCTCACCCTTTTCCCCAAATTGGGATTCAAATGAGGAAAAGACTGCAATACATACATGTATACTGTGATAGAGCAGTTGGATCACTGCAGGCATTGTTCTAAAGTGTAGCTGAATATATTTTGTGCACTAGAAAATTGAAATGTGAATTGGAAGTGTGCATGTTTATGTGTATGTGTATTTGGTTGGTAATACAAGGTTTAATTTTGAACAAGGATATTTCTTAAAATAAAAAGATAAAAGAATAGAACATTTTTGTCTCTACTTTTTTACCTTTCCTGCTTGTCTGGCTCCTGTACCCCAGTGTGACAGATTTTTATGCACACACCATCAGCATCCTGCTGTCTGAATTGAAAACTGAAAATATGTCTAGCTGTTTTTGATCCAATAGTGTTGCAAAAGGTTTTGTCAACTGCATTCTGCACACTTTTTGCCCTCTCCTCTGCAGGGTTCACCTGGCATCGAGAAAGTACTGCTTTAGCACCACGTTTTGTAATGACTAGTGTACTCCATGGTGCCAGCACACTTCAGGAACAGTGCCAACATGCTTGTCAATATTTTGGTGAGACCATCATTTTATTAGCTGTAATATATCACACAGAACTGACAAGTATAAACAAGACAATGGTTTCTCCAGCAACTAATTTGGAAGGTATAGGGCAAGGCTCTATCTTCAACTATCCTTTAAAAAAGGCAATCAATTTATTTTTATCTTTCCTCCTGCCTACCTTTTAATTTCTCTTAATTTCTGTTAATTTTCCTTCTCTTCTCATTTTTTGCAATAAGAAATATAATAGCAAGTGGTCATAGGATTAGGAATATTTTGGTAGCATAGGGGAATGATAAGAGGATTCCCCACACAACTCCATCCAGCATCATAGAATATATTATGTGATCGCACACATCACAGGCATGCTGTATTCTCACACCTTGGAAATAGGAGAAATCAGGGCATTCTAGGCTCTGGTAGATGTAAGTTCGGCCATTGGAATAACCCTTCTTCACACAGTATTGACAGTAGTGTTTCCAGTTAACCCATTACACATGCTACAGATGGAAAAGTCACAATTTTCATTGCTTCTTGCCTGACCATATACAATAAAACTTTAAAGATCAGAGAAAATATCCTATCCCTTCTGGCCTCTTGTGCAATCTTAAAACAAAATGTAGATTTCTGAGTCAGCATGAGGTTGCCATAAGCAGCAGGTAACTTGAAGGCTTGCACATACATATACAAAAATAAAAATCTTACATCTTAAGTGACCAGTATGGTATAATAGTTTAAGTGTTAGTCTAGGACTCAAGGGTTTTAATTCCTTCACAGCCATAGAAACCCGCTGGGAGATCTTGGGGAAGCCACTCATCCTCAGGGAAGACAATGGCAGCTCCACTCTGAACAAATTTTGCCAAATTTTGCCATCTCTCCATGATAGTGTTGCCATGAGTAGTAAACAATGATGTTGATGATGATGATGATGATGGTTATTATTATTATTATTATTATTATTATTATTGTTATTATGTTTATTTATATCCTGCTTTTTCTCTCCACAAGGAGACTCAAAGTGGCTTAAAGGCATACAACAACAACAACAACAACAACAACAACAACAAGCCAATTGAGAGAGGTAGCAGTTCTCTCGCTCACACACACACACAGGAAGAAATACAAGCCTGCTGGGAAGGGCTGTCACCTGCTAATTCACAGCATATTGATGCTCTAGAGAGAAAGCATGAATAATCGAATCTTAGTGTTGGAATAGAGTACAATGACCATCTACTCCAAACTCTGTTTGGACACAACTAAAACAAAAATGAACTTGTGTTTGAAGACTTCCAAAGAAGAAGAGTCCATGATTCTTCAAGGCAGTCCACTGTAAAACTGATCTTACAGTTAAAAATTTCTTTCTAATGTGTAGGTGGTGTTTCTTGTTCTTGTTCTTTGAAACCATTGGTTCCCATTGTACTTTCTAAAGCAGTAAGAAACAAGTATGTTCCATCTCCTACAGGACATCCCTTCAGCAATTGAAAGATGGCTATCATGTCATTTTTCAGTCTTCTCTTCTCCAAGCATAACATACCCAGCTTTCTAGATCATTCCTTAGAAGGGTTGGTTTCCAGACCTTGGATCATCTTGGCTAATGGCTACACTTCCCTGGACAGCTTGTCCATATTTTCCTTAAACTGTGGTGTCCCGAAATGGCCACTGTACTGAAAGAGATCTGGTCAACGCAGAACAAAATTGTGACCCTACAAATCCTGTGAAAGGCTCTACATTCTTTCCCTTGCTCTTCTTTACCCATCCCCTTTCCTTTTGTGCCACAGTTTTCTTAGATTGGAAACCTGCAGGCAGGTACTCTCTTTTTTATCGATTGTATATAGCCTTTTTATCTAACAAGAAAAATGTTTAGAAAGGCAATAAAGAGACAAATGAATAAAGAAAGAAAGAAATACTATACCATTTTGTTTCTGAAAATCAAAGGCTACAACCTTCCATGATTTCTCATCCACCCACACTGCACAGGCCATATGATCAATTATTTGCACATGTTAGCCGGCTGCAGTAATGCCAACAGAATTGCAAAGACAGATGCTGCCTCCCAGCAGCCATCCATGTGAATGAGCCCATTGGTAGCACTTATTTTAAATATTCCCTATGCAATGCCACAAATGAAGCCAAGCCCTTGCCTTGGACATTCTGGCCTTCCAATTGTTAGCAACTTCAGGTTTGTTTCTTTCAAACACTTCTCTCCCTGGAAGACATTTATACGCAGAAGTGTGTTTCTGATCCAAAACATCAAGGGAAGGAATACAAGAAGGGGTGGGGGAGTATCAATAATTTAAGGCAGCCGGCTCATTTGATAACCCTTCATTTTCTAGTCTCTGAAAGTCCAGAGCCAAAGATGTTGAAAAAGGCTTGGGAACAAAAGCAGAAATTAGACATCTGCAGAAGGAGAATGGTAAGGTGGTTGGGGTGAGAGAAATCCACAAAGCAGAAGAAAGAGCATTGGGAGGGGGCAATAATTTTCATTTAAATTGGTCACCCTCCTGTTCTGAAATGTAGCATTTGAAAAGATGCTACTAAGCTATAAAATACATCTTTCTGCTCTCAAGGAACATTGAAATACACACACACACACACACACACATTCACTTGATATCAGGTAGAAATTTGTTTGTATTATTTCATATTGTTCCATTTCAATTCCATTTCAAATATGATTTGAGGGTGATAAAGGGAAGCTACAGAGGCTTCCATAACCAGTTTAAGGCAAAGGTTTTGAAGGGATCCATTATTTAATATGATAATAATAACTTCCACACTGCCTTTTCTTAAAAATATGCACACATGACACATCTGCATTTGTCCTTTATTCCAGCACCACCACCCTTCTTTTCTGGGACCATACAACTCCACACCACCATCTGTCTTCTTCCAGGCCATACTTATATCATTACTTTTGTTCTTCCTTTCTTCCCTGGGCAAGATACCTTAGCTAATATCCGAACAAATGCCTCCCACCCCCCACCCCTGGCAGCCACCTTTTTCTGATCTATAGCAATCATAATTGGTACTAAAATGGCCTCGAGTGAATGATAACTAATGATTATCCTTGGAAATTGGCCATGAGCTGCCACTTATTAACCAATTAGGGATGGACAAGAATTTTGTTCAGTTCAGGTTTTTTTAACAAGAACTTTGAAAAATGTGCAAATTACTTCATCAGTGCAGTAGAAAGAACTTGAGTCTTAAACTATTCAAATGTGGGTGAAAGCAAAACTGTCAGATTTGCCCATCCAGGCAGAAAGCTATGAGTGCCTAGCTCTTAAAGGTCTTGATTTGAATTCAGATGTCACATTTATGGAGCTGAATAAAGTGTACAATATCATTTTTCTGATAACTACCTCACCTTTAATAGCTGTGTGGGAGGCTGGTACTACATAGTTTTTAGCATGCCCAGAAGAGCTCTATTTACTGAATCTGACCAATGCAGATGGTTGAGAACTGCATTTGTTATAAATATTCAGCAATCTTTTCATAACTAGGATGGAAAAATCCTACAGATTTTTAACAGAGAAAGAGGGATGTTTGACCAAACCTAAATACTTCAAAATCTATTTTTATTATAGGTTTTTCAAACCATTTGACTCCCAAGGCAACGAAACCAGGTACACACTAGACCAGTAGTTCTCAACCTGTGGGTCCCCAGGTGTTTTGGCCTACAACACCCAGAAATCCAAGCTAGTTTACCAGCTGTTAGGATTTCTGGGAGTTGAAGGCCAAAGCATCTGGGGACACACAGGTTGAGAACCACTGCACTAAACTGATAAGATCCTGGAAGCCAATGTGGTGTAATGGTTGAATGTTTGGCAAAGACTCCATGAGACTGAGTTAAACCCCCACTCACCCATGGGAACCCACTGGGTAACTCAGGGCAAACAATGTTGTCTCATCCTGGCAATGGCAAACTCAATTTGAACAAATCTCGGCAGCAAAATTCCCAATAAGATTGACACAATCAGAAATGTCTTGAAGGCACACAACAGTCACAGCAAGGGTTAAATCCAATATTGGACCTACTATGAGAAAGCCTGTTAAAATTAATATGACTTGCTGACTACAGCTAAAGTTCCATTTATTTTAATGGGGATATTCTAAGGAGAACTGCCATTCAATCCAGGCAACAAACAGGAAGTTTTGCCATTATAGATTTAATACAATTTAAAACGGTGTTCATATTAAACTGAAGTTCACTATTTATGCAAGAATCTGTTTTATTTTATTCATATAACTTGGGGTAATAACTGAATAGTACTCAAACATTACAGATCTATGTTTATAGTGAAGACATGCAAATAGTAGGCATATAAAGACAGCTCTCCACCCTACAGCAAAGCTGTTTTACATATGAAAAAAATAAATACAACAAGAATGAGTTCAGACATGTCTGTTTCTGTTTCATAAGGTCTGTCCTGGAGCTAAATGACAATAATAAAAAATGTTATTACAGAAAGGGGCCACCAAAGAGGGGTAGCCCTTACAACCTTCAAGGTCTAGCAGCAAGCTCTGCCTTGAGATTGCATTTTAATAAAAAGCAAGCATGAGTTGTATTACACACTCTCAGCATCCCAATATTCTGCTCACTCCACATGTATCTTTTTAACATGTGGTTTCCTGAATTAAATCTTCCCTGAAGCACAGAAACTGGGATGGGGAAAGGGGGAACAGCCTTGTATGGTGGAATAACTGTTTTGAATGAGTTGCAGATACCAAGAATGAATGACACGTTTTGAAGAATTTTTTGATGAGGTGAGGGGGGGGGGGAGGGGGGAAGAGTAAAGTTTAATGTGCATTACTGCACTCTCTTTCCAAAGCAGGGGTAGTGTTTACTCTGGCAGATGTAGATTAATAGCCATGCAACTACCTAAAAACCTAGTTTGGTAGTTGGGTAAGTTCCATAGTGGAAAGAAGCCCTATTTGAGTTTTAATTTTTATAACTGTGTAGACATTGTTTGAAGTGCATATTTCAACTTTATCTTCTCCATTTCCAACTCCCGTATTGACAGGAAAGGTCTGAAAAGAAGCTATAACTGTTCAAGTGAACATGTGGTGCATCTATATTGTAGAATTAATTCAGTTTGACACCACTTTAACTGCCATGGCTCAGTGCCATGGAATCATAGGAATTGTAGTTTGGAAAGACAACAGCACCTGTTGGCATAGAATGCTAAATATCACATAAAACTAGAAACCTTATGATTCCATAACATTCAGTATTGGCAGTTAAAGTTATTCAAACTGCATTAATTTAACAGTGTAGATGCATCACGGCTACATAACTCAATGTGACAGGAAGTTCAACCATGTTATGATTCCCATTAATGTGGAAGTCTAATTATATTCAGTTATTAAGTCTCCATCTTGGAAAATATAGTATGTGATGTGTGTGTGTGTGTGTGTGTAGATATGCCTAAGTCGCCTGTTGACTTTTGGCAACCACAAGAACTCTATAGGATTTTCTTAGGCAATGGGCTGTGGCGGAGCTGGCTAGTAACCAGCTGCAATAAATCACTACTGGCCGAGAGGTCATGAGTTCGAAGCCCAGGTCGGGTTAAGCCCCCGACCATTAAATAGCCCGGCTTGCTGTTGACCTATGCAGCCCCAAAAGACAGTTGCATCTGTCAAGTAGGGAAATTTAGGTACGCTTTATGTGGGAGGCTAATTTAACTAATTGACAACTTCATAAAACTGCCAGCAAAACACGAGGAAAGGAATGAGGAAGTACAGCCATTAGTGGACAGTGAAGCAACAGCTCCCCCTGTGGCCGGAATCGTGAAGCTGGAAAAAAATGTTAAATGCCTGTGTCTGTCTATATATGTTGTTTGTCTGTTGGCATTGAATGTTTGCCATATATGTGTTCATTATATTCCTCCCTGAGTCCCCTTCGGGGTGAGAAGGGCAGAATATAAATACTGTAAATAAATAAATAATAAACGAGTATAACAAAATAGTTTTGTCAGAAATATATCCTACAAAATTCAGTATTTCTTAACAATCTCTCATCCGACTACTAAGCAGGGCTGAATCCTGCTCAGCTTCCAAGATAAGTCGTGACCAAATTACCGGGCGGGGATGTTGCAGCGGCAGGCATCCTCCTGCCCACCACTGCATCTGGGGGGGCTCCTTCTTCCCAGGAGCTCCCTGTGCCGGGTATGCTTCCCCTGGCATGGCTGGCCGGCCAATCACCAGCAGGTCCTGCCCTGCCCCCTGACTGGCTGTGCCAGGCCACTCCTCAGCCAGTGCATCTTTCGGCTATCCCAACCCACCCACCCTGCATATTTGTTATGTTATTTGGTGGTTTTGTTGGAGATTTGTCCCTTCATCACAACTTGCCAGAGCCCCAGTGACACAATGGGTTAAACCCTTCTGTCAGCTCCAGCTCCCCACCCGGGGACATAAGAGAAGCCTCCAACAGGATGGTAAAACATCAAAGATCTGGACGTCCCCTGAGCAACGACCTTGAAGACAGCCAATTTTCTCATACCAGAAGTGATTTGCAGTTTCTCAAGTCGCTCCTGACGCGAAAAAAATCACAACTTGCAGGCGTTTGGCATAAGCCCTGGATCACCCCCTGGCATTGTTAAGTAGTATCGGTCAGTAGTGAACTGTGTGATTCTTAATCCAGGGCCCATGCATGATGGCCAACCCTGTTTGTCATTTGTAATCAATAAAGAAGTTGTAGCCTTTGGTATTCCCAACACTGAGTATTTGTCATTCTTGGGTTCTGTGACAGAAAGTAGGTAATCACCCATTTCCATGCAAAAAAATGGGATCTTGTTCCTTTTGAGTATTAAAGGTTCTATGTGATACATTCTTGCCAAGAATAAAAAGATGAAGCTATAAGAAGCATGCATTGTGCTAGGTGGAACTTGGGGAGAGATTTTTGAGCAAATGTATATATTATTTTAAACATTTAAATATATTTATTTTCCCTCTCGTGCTTAATTTATTCAAATACTTTCTCCATTCAGAGGATTAAAATTTTCCCCCAAAAAAGGGGGTATTGTCATATTTGTGATCTATGATTCTTTCTTTCCATGTATTTATTTATTTGACTCTGCCGTCTGTGTTTTAACATTCAGCACTGTGTTTGCATTCCTGGCTAATAATCCTAGCTTGTATCATGAAGTGTAAAATGAGACATCCTTTTTCTTCCTAAAGCCAAACAAATTTGCAAATGACCAAATAACACTTCCCAACTTTATGTTTTCTCTCATTGTCAAAGTATAGCAAATCACTGTGTGAAATAAGAATGATTAAACCTTTCTAATTATTGCCGAGTTTATCATATCTTGCCCATCTAAGCATGCTTTAATTGAAGGACAAAAGCGATCTCTAGCTGATAATATATAGTTTTCAATCGGCAATAATTATCATACTAGGTTCTGGGGAGAGTGCTTTCTAAATCTCAGCATATGTCTTTATGTTAAACAATTAAACTGCATCTGGATATGGAAAGCAGATCAGAACATCCCTTGGTGAGCTGTGCAAGGGAAAAAATTCATCAGTCTGAAAACTCAAAGACAGCAGGGCAAGGGAGAGAGAGAAAGCTATAACCTTGGATGGAAGTGAATTCTGAGATTACAAAATGAGCAGGTGCTTGGAAGCAAATCCCCACAATGAAATATATAGTTTTAAACTGGCAAGGGCATTTAAGCAATAATGAGGAGGTTTCATGCATTTTATGCAAAAGCACCAGAGGGAAAGATTTTGCTACAAGAAATTATATTCGTATTGAGATTTTCCCAAACTTAAGTGCATAGCCTGAGGGTCCCAACATTGACTATGGTTTCCCTTGGAATGAGGATAGCAATAAGAGATGGAGTAAATATGTGGCAATTTTGTACAGAGTAGATTCATATTTGAGAAACAAACCAGCATGCATCCATAGCTCTTTGGTTACATCCTTGATTTCTTTTATTTTAAGCAAAAAGTGGGTAACTACCAGGGTCAGCTCCAGCAATTCTGCTGCTGGAGATACCAATAGGATGTCCTCACTCAACCAGGTCAAAATCCATAGCAGAGAAAGCAAATCAGGTTGTTTTGGCTCATGAAACAGCATCTGTGTACACCTGGCAATAGAAATCTAATAACTACAATATCTATATATGCCTGGCAAAAAATATAACTACCAACAAAATCTGAGGCATCAAACTCTCCCTAATGTTAGAGAGTGTCATGCTATTGCTGCAGCTGAAATCATAGCAATTGTTTGTAAGTAATTGCAAAAGAAATTGACATGCTAAAATAGCTGTAAAGAAAAATGCAATACATTTAAAAGTAAACGTGCTCTCTTTGAAGTGAGTAGTTACAACAAAGTTTGTGGCTATAAACTATCTCATGTCTTCAGTGCTAGGAAGGATGGAACATGCTTTCTACTATATTAATTCCATATGTACCAGAGATACATACTTACTGCGACAATGCAAACATGAGCACACCAAAATGCACATATATAAACAAAATGTCAATTGCATTAAAAACCACCTTTGGGGCAGTTAAATCCTGAAGAAAATTGGTTCTACTTGCCAAGAAGTTTAACAATGAGGCAAGAGGTTTACCTCTTCCCAGAAGGGAGTTCAATGTTTTCATTGTCACTATGAGAAAATTTCTGTTCCAAGTCACTGTCTCCTGTAGAACAAAACAAGTAAGTGTTTTGAAGCAGATCTCAAAAATCTTTCTGAGATTATAACAAGGACCTGCTATCTAAGATAAAGGTCCTTTGGGTTTCCTAAATGCAGACCCTTGAAAATGGCGTGGGACCTTCATGATCCTCAGTTACAATCCATACACTAAGGTCCACATTGTACATATGAGATCCCCATTGCCAAAAATAAATGTTTGGCCTCTCCCAAAAAGGAGGGCCACATCCCATAATAATAATAATAATAATAATAATAATAATAATAATAATAATAATAATAATAAAAAAACTTGATTTATACCCCGCCACCATCTCCCCAATGGGGACTCGGGGCGGCTTACATGGGGCCATGCCCAAGACAATACAATATAACCATAACATAATACAATTAAATAATACATTACATAAAATAAACAGTACAACATAAGATCGAAACAGCAATATAACAAGAGCAGGCCGCATGAACACTACATTTAAAAACTAGATTAAAAATTAAAACTCTGGGTGAGAAAGGGATCAGAATAAAAACCTTGAGGGACGGGACATCAGATAGTGAACCAGTCTAGAGGATAAATATTGGGGGGGGAGTAGCATAGAACATTTACTCTCCGAAAGCACACCGGAAGAGCCATGTTTTTAAATCTTTCCTGAAGGCTAAAAGGGTGGGGGCTTGCCTGATTTCAATGGGCAGTGAGTTCCACAAGCGAGGGGCCACCGCAGAAAAGGCCCTCTCCCTTGTTCCTACAAGGCGGGCCTGAGATATAGGTAGTGGCGACAGGAGGGCCTCCCCTGATGATCGGAGAGGTCGGGCAGGTTTATGGTAGGAGATACGGTCACGATGGTAGGCGGGTCCCAAACCGTTTAGGGCTTTATAAATGATGGTCTGCACCTTGAATTGGGACCGGAAGATGAACGGCAGCCAGTGGAGCTCCTTAAACAGGGGAGTAGATCTCTCCCTGTAACTCGCCCCCATTATTAGTCTGGCGGCCGAACGTTGGACCAACTGTAACTTCCGGGCCGTCTTCAAGGGAAGCCCCACGTAGAGCGCATTACAGTAGTCCAGTCTAGAGGTAACTAAGGCATAAGTCTCCAAACAGTGAGATTCTCCATTTGAAGAGTATTTGAAGGATCCGCTTTTTGTTTTTTGCCTCTCAAACAACTGTTGATATATTTTCAGAATTCAAAATGCACTCCTAGTCAATCTGTTTTGAAAAATGCCATAGGATTCTGAAGAAAAAGGAATGGTGGTTACATCCCCCTGATTTTAAGCGGCTACCCACCCCTTCTTTGGGGTTTTAAAAGTAATGGCTTGCCCTTTAATTTTGGATCTGGAAATAAAATGGGAGCCAATGTAATTCCTCCCCAATTGACATGATACACTTCAGTAAACAACCTACCACCAACCCCTTTTGATGCCAGCTGCAACATATGACAATTGTCTGAAAGGTATTTCAAACAGAAGGAACAATCTTGTTAATAACATACATAAGTTGTACTACATGAGTGGGACAAATTAGTTGACATTTTGCAATGGTTGTTGACCCCTAAACATGGCAGAAGATTGAGTTGTGCATGTGGCACCATAGTGTAACATAGTGCAACATAGTGCAAGTGGATGCATAAAGAGTGTATTGTGCAATGGAAGTGCACAATGAAGTTCATTCTTGAAAAAGTGTTGTCCAATTGTGAAGGTAGTTAGACCATTGTGTATTACAATGACCAAATCTGATTATGACTAAATCATACATACTTTTTATTCAGTCCTTTTTATCTAGGCAAGTGGACTCACTAATCAATATCCAAAAGCACTCCAGAAATGTGCACCAAAGACTTTAGGATAATTCAAACCCGACCAAATTAGTTTTGAGCTATTCTGGTGCCACAAAAACATTCACATCCACCAGTGTTTCCATATTATCCAGATTAAATTGCATATGTTTGTTCTTTTCAACTCCATCCGAGCTACCAAATACCCATTCAAAAAGTGATTATCCACATTGAAAGACACAGAAAATAGACGAAACTGCATTTCATGCCTGTAATGATGTAATGGCAGCCCAAAACATCATCTAAATGTTGAATCATTTGTAAGAGAAGTGTAGCATTATCTGTTGTGGAGATGGAGGAAGAGTGGGTGTTATTTTGAATAATTAATGTAGTTTTTTACTCTGCCCTACAGCCAAAATGTCTCCCAGGTGGGGTTCTGTATATTTAATAGAACAAGAGAATTTTTGCCTACAATTTTATACTCACTACAGATCGATTCCAAACTCCAACACGATGAGGTGCTTTGGGAGAAGTTTTGCTTTTTGTTGTTTCTGATTGAGAAATTGCCAGTGTTGATGATGCCAGGTGCAATGTGCCATGATACCAATGATTTTGGGATGAAGCTAAGTGGTTATTAGCTCTGTATACATTTCTTCACTTCCTTTTGGACAACACAATGCAGGTAGTGGGGATGAAGGCGAGGGCTCTAAAGCCCTATTTAGGACCTGAGATTTTGGGATTGACTGGGGGTTTGCCCTTATTTGGGTCTGCCTTCCCGTAGATGGCCAGATGGAGACCAGTACAGCTATTGGGTTGCAGTTGGGTCACCCAGGGGAAAGCTGAGGAGGATGTCAAGGGGTGACACTTGGCCTCAGATGATCCCACACTGGGGACCATTCTTGCACCTTTTCAAATTTAACTTGGTGTTAGGTTAAACAAATTCACCTTTCTAAAACCCAATTTTTGCTATTCCATGGTTGGCCAGAAAAACACATGACATGAATAGAAAATAAATAGTAAAATAAGAGAAAAAACGCAAATCTCAGTAAGCCCTTTCCCACAAAATAAACAATAGTAAATATGTTGTTGAAGACTTTCCTGGCCAGAATCACTGGGGGATTGTGTGATTTCCTGTTTGTGTGGCCGTGTTCTAGTAGCATTTTTTCCTGATGTTTTTCCTACATCTGTGGCTGGATCCTCTGAAGATGTCAGCCACAGATGCAGGTGAAAGATTAGGAAAAAATGCTACTAGAACACAGCCATACAACCCGGAAACCACACAAGACCCCAAACAGTAGTAAACAGTAGAGTCTCACTTATCCAACACTCGCTTATCCAACGTTCTGGATTATCCAACGCATTTTTGTAGTCAATGTTTTCAATATATCGTGATATTTTGGTGCTAAATTCATAAATACAGTAATTACTACATAGCATTACTGTGTATTGAACTACCTTTTCTGCCAAATTTGTTGTCTAACATGATGTTTTGGTGCTTCATTTGTAAAATCATAACCTAATTTGATGTTTAATAGGCTTTTCCTTAATGTCTCCTTATTATCCAACATATTCGCTTATCCAACATTCTGCCAGCCCGTTTATGTTGGATAAGTGAGACTTTACTGTATTAAACTATTTGAGGAGGAGCTGTGGAACAAGCTTGCTTTTTATCTCCCTCTCCTTCACTTGAAATAATCGCTGGTCTCAGGTGACAATTAAGAGAAGAACCCAAGATATCTGAAAAATGCCAAGACAGGGTGTTCATAATGCTTCCTTTACCAATGAACGCTAGCCTCCAGGACCGGCCCAAGGGAATCTTCAGGGGTATGCAAAAAAAATTTTGCACCCCCCCCACCGTGCCACGGGAGGCGTGGTCAGATCTGGCCCCGCCTCCCACACCACGCGCGGGTGCCCTGACCCCACCCCCATGGCATGGGGCAGCGCGGGAGGCATGGCCAGACCTGGCCCCGCCTCCTACGCTGCGTGCGGGCGCCCTGACCCCACCCCCCACAGCGTGGGCAGCTTGGCCAAGGCGCGCGCGGCAGAAGGCAAGGCCAGAGCTAGCCACACCCTGTCCCAGGCAGGCTGCAGCGGGAATCCGGTCCTTCCAGCGCATGCCCGCTGCAGCTTGGCTGTGACAGTGTGCCCGCCTAGGGAAGTGGGGCTGGCCACGCCTCCCGCGGCGGGCACCCTGTCCCAGCCAAGCTGCAGCGGGCGTGCGCTGCGGGAGGCGTGGCCGGCCCCGCCTCCCGCGGCAGCCACCCTGTCCCTACGGCAGGCGCCGCAGGAGGCGGGGCCAGACTTGACCACGCCTCCCGCGTCGCGTGGCCATGCCTCCCACAGCGCGGGAGGCAGGGCCAGGGCGCCGGAGGCTGGGCCAAGTGTGGCCACGCCTCCCAGGGGCTCGATAGCGCCCCTGGGAACATGGCGCCCAACGCGGGGGCGTGGCTAGCGTCCCGTGTTGGGCCGGGCCTGCAAGCATCCTAAATTAATCTTTGAGCTGATTCATATATTCATGTTCATCATCGTCATGAGATTACAACGAGTACAACATCAAGTAGGGCTTGCCCATGTGTGAATGGACCACTGCAGAGCAAATGACATGAAGAGAAATTTCATATTATCTCATGTCACCACTCAGACATGTTGCCTTTTGATTTGGCAAGGGACAGAAAAATAGTACAGGTCAATAACTGGCTCAGAAAATGGTGTCAGGAGGAATGCTTTGACTTCCTTGACCATGGCCTGCTTTTCAAGGAGGAAGGCCTACTGGCAAGGGATGGGGTGCATCTCACACAAGTAGGAAAACACCTTTTTGCTCACAGATTAGCAAACTTAATCAGGCGCACTTTAAACTAGGTCAGCCGGGGGAGGGGGACAATAGCCTTGCGAGCAGCATTTTACCCATGACCACAGGGAATCGCCATAAGGCTAAATGGAGGGTTGCACAAACACCAATTACCAAGAACACAGTAATCCCAGAGGTACAGGGGAAGGTCCCAGGGGCTTACATGTTTTTACACTAATGCACAGAGCATGGGGAATAAACAAGATGAACTCCAACTTTTAGCACAACACCACACTTACGATGCCATAGGCATCACTGGAACGTGGTGGGATGACTCCCATCACTGGAATGTAGCCATTGAATGCTATAATCTCTTTCACAGAAACAGAACAAAGGGGAGAGGAGGGGGAGTAGCCCTATATGTCAAAAACATTTACATTGCAGAAGAGATGCAAGATGGCAATCCAGCGGAAAACCAGCTTGAAAGCATCTGGATAAGAATCAAGGGAACCGGGACTCAAAAAGATCTCGTTGCGGGTGTCTACTACAGACTTCCGAACCAGGATGAAGAACTTGATGAAGCCTTCTGTCAGCAGCTGACCAAACACGCACAAAGAAGAAATATAGTAGTCATGGGCGATTTCAACTATCCTGATATCTGCTGGAAAACAAATTCGGCCAAGAGTACAAAGTGAAACAAATTCCTCGCCTGCCTTGCAGACAATTTTCTGGTCCAGAAGGTAGAAGAGGCAACAAGGGGATTGGCTACTCTTGACCTCATCCTAACAAATGCAGAGGACCAGATCAATGCAGTTGAAGTGGTTGGATCCTTAGGGGTAAGCGACCATGTGCTCCTGCAGTTTGTGATACAAAGGAAGGCCGAAATGGAAAAAAAAAAGTCAAACCCGCATTCTGGACTTTAGGAGAGCTGACTTCCAAAAAAAAAGAAAAGAAAAGAAAAGAAATACTGAGCGGCAAGACAAGGGAGTCAAGGATGGATGGGAGTTTTTCAAAAGTGAAATACTCAAGGCGCAAATGCCAACAAAGAATAAAAACAAGACAAGTGCAAAGAAACCAGAATGGATGTCCAAAGAACTTCTAACTGGTCTAAGACTAAAAAAAGACATGCACAAGAAATGGAAAAAGGGAGAAATCACCCACAAAGAATTCAAACGAATAGCCAACTCCTGTAGGGAAAAGGTTCGCAAGGCCAAAGCGCAAAACGAGCTCAGGCTTGCCAGAGACATTACAAACAATAAAAAGGGCTTCTTTGCTTACGTTGGTAGGAAAAGGAAGAACAAGGAGGCGATAGGGCCTCTGCAAGGAGAAGATCGGGAAATTCTGACAGGGGATAGGGAAAAGGCAGAACTATTGAATGCCTTCTTTGCCTCAGTCTTCTCACAAAAAGAAAGCCAGACTCGACCTCAGTAACATGGAGTGGATGAAGGATTGGGGGAAATCCAACCCCAAATAGGGAAAGAAGTCATCCAGAATACCTGGCTGCTCTAAATGAATTTAAGTCTCCAGGGCCGGATCAACTACACCCAAGAGTATTGAAGGAACTAGCGGAAGTTATTTCAGAACCACTAGCAATCATTTTTTTAGAATTCTTGGAGAACGGGAGAAGTCCCAGCAGATTGGAGGAGGGCGAATGTGGTCCTTATCTTCAAGAAGGTCCTTATCCAAACAATTACTGTCTGGTTAGTCTCACGTTGATACCAGGCAAGATTCTGGAAAAGATCATTAAGGAAGTGGTCTGCAAACAGAAACAAATGCAGTCATTGCTAATAGTCAACATGGATTTACCAAAAACAAATCATGCCAGACTAATCTGATCTCTTTTTTTTGATAGAGTTACAAGCTGGGTAGATGGGGGAAATGCCGTGGATGTAGCCTATCTGGATTTCAGTAAGGCCTTCAACAAGGTCCCCCATGACTTTCAGGCAAACAAGCTAATCAAATGTGGGCTAGGCAAAACTACGGTTAGGTGGATCTGCAATTGGTTAAGCGAACGAACCCTAAGGGTGCTCACCAATGCATCTTCTTCATCTTGGAAAGAAGTCACAAGTGGAGTGCTGCAGGGTTCCGTCCTGGGTCCGGTTCTGTTTAACATCTTTATTAACAACTTAGACGAAGGATTAGAAGGCACGATCATCAAGTTTGCAGACAACACCAAACTGGGAGGGATAGCTAACACTCCAGAAGACAGGAGCAGAATTCAAAATGATCTTGACAGATTAGAGAGATGGGCCGAAACTAACAAAATGTAGTTCAACAGGGACAAATGCAAGATACTGCACTTAGGCAGAAAAAATGAAATGGAAAGATACAGAATGGGGGATGATGCCTAGCTCGACAGCAGTATGTGTGAAAAAGACCTTGGAGTCCTCATAGACAACAAGTTAAACATGAGCCTACAATGTGATTTTGGCTTACATAAAGAGGGGTATAGCATCTAGATTAGGGAAGTCATGCTACCCCTCTATTCTGCCTTGGTCAGGCCACACCTGGAATACTGTGTCCAATTCTGGGCACCACAGTTGAAGGGAGATATTGACAAGCTGGAATGTGTCCAGAGGAGGGCAACTGAAATGATCAAGGGTCTGGAGAACAAGCCCTACGAGGAGTGGCTTAAAGAACTGGGTATGTTTAGCCTATAGAAGAGAAGGCTGAGAGGAGACATGATAGCCATGTACAAATATGTGAGGGGAAGTCATAGGGAGGAGGGAACATGCTTGTTTGCTGCTGCCCTGCAGACAGGATACGGAACAATGGCTTCAAACTACAGGAAAGGAGATTCCACCTGAACAGGAAGAACTTCCTCACAGTGAGGGCTGTTCGGCAGTGGAACTCTCTGCCCCGGACTGTGGTGGAGGCTCCTTCTTTGGAGGCTTTTAAGCAGAGACTGGATGGCCACCTGTTGGGGATGCTTTGAATGCGATAGGAAAGCAGGCTATGTGCATTCATTTGGGAATGTGTCCTCTCTAAACATTATTTGTATGTGTGTATACCCCCATTTTCAACTCTGTAGAAATATTGCAAGAATAGAAAAAGGCACTCCACCTGAACAGAATTTTTATAAAGAATTTAGGATCTATGAAATTAAGTACATCAGAAATAATACAAGAAAAAGAACCATCAGACAGACTATAAAGTATCAAGGACAGGACTATATAAAACAAAAATATTTTTGAGCAGGTTTTTATTCACACATTTGGGAGAAATGAATACTGTCTCTTTTTTAAAAAAACAGAATAGTAGTACCAGTAAATGATGGGAGATCCTGGGGACAGAAAAAAGGAGTTATACCATTATAGATTTTTTTAAAAAAAATGTTCTAAATGCATTGCTAGTGGCAAAGCTGGGTGATGCTTTATACTAGTTAATCTAATATGATAGAAAGTATATTTAATGGTCACCTTACCATTTCTCTTAACCACCATGAACAATGGTTTACATTCTTTATACAAGCCAATTTATTTCTGTTGGTGTCATAACATTTTAAATTCTGTATTATAATGTGTGTGTTTTCCATAAAGAACTATTTAATTCAATGTGGTGAAAAACAAATGGTTAAGATGAGTTCCATAAAACCAAGCAGACGTACAAAAAAGAATTCAGAATTGCTGTTAGGAAAAATATACAGAGAGCAAAAAGAGAGAGAATAATGGTCTCCAAGTCTTGAGGAAGAGGGTTTTTCAAAGAGAGAGAAGTACAACTAAAGGCAAATTGTACCAACATTTAAAAGTACACAAGAGAGAAAAAGACTACAGAAGAGAGTGTGTTGTTTTTCTGGTGAAAAATGAGATTCACAACACTCAGCAAATCAAGGTTAAACATCAAGATCTAATTTAAGAAAAACACATGAATATTTGCATCCATTTTAACATATTTTGCATAAAATATCAATTTTTGTATGTATTTTATTCTAAACTAGTTGTGCCCGGCCACGTGTTGCTGTGGCTTAGTCTGGTGGTGTTGGTCAGTCTACATTAGGTTGTATTTATGCTGTGACCTCCACACTTCTTTATACTCACATTAGTAGTAGTATTTGAAGTCTGTTACCTTCTTCAATTTTTGTGTTGATTGATAATTGCTTGAGATCCCTGTTGTCTTTGGTTTGTGGTTAATCGTGATGTCTGATTCTGCTGAGTGTGGTTGATATTTTTATTGTGGTACAATAGTCTTTTTTTTTTTGCCTGTGTAGGTGTTTATTATTGTTGTTGTTGTAGTGGTCATGAAGGTTGGATAAGGTAGATGCTACTGTATTGTTTTTTTGGAGGCCCAGTGTAGCACTGACTAGCCTCTCAGCCTCAGTGCCTGGCTGCTTCTTGCCTGTGATGGTGTTGATTCTTATTGTTGTTGTTGTCATTGATATTATTGTAATTGGGTTTTTTGGAGGCCAAGTGTGAATGTAGGGATTGGTGAGGTGGATGAGCACTGAATGGCCTTGTAGCTTCAATGCATGGCTGATTCTTGCCTGTGTGGGTGTTTATTCTTAGTGGGTGAGTGGATGGATAGATGAGTGGATGGATAGATATAATGGGTGCTCTCCTTGTTTCCTTTATTCCTATGCTGTTCCCTTTCTCTGCTCCGATCCTGAGCTCGCTGATAAGAACATACTGGTCAGAAAGGAGGGTAAATATAACTGGATCAATGGTCTTTCTCTCCCTTTTGCTCTTGGCCTTCCGGGCAGTGAGGGAGGGCTCTTGTCCTTGTCGTTTCTTCACTTCCCTTCCCTCCCTCCTTCCTTCGTTCTATCCGTCCCAGTCTTTCCTGCCTGCGGAGCCATGGAACTGGGTCAGTGGGTTGGATGATGGGGAAAGGGAGAAGGAAGAGGCCTCTAATTGAAATGCATGGACTCCATGCCATGGGATGCTGGGATATGTAGTTTGCATCCAGTCCAACCCCTTTCTTTCTTTTTGTCATGGAGGAAGACCCCACCCAAACCCCTCAGACAAATGGCCATCTGGTTTAGTTGTGTTGTATAGTCACAATGCGTTGTTGTGAGTTTTGTGGGTCCGGATTGTGGTTTTGTGGTGTGGTTGTGTTGTTACAACTGGGAGGCAAGGCTTTTGTGTTGTGTTGTCAAGTTTTGTATTTCTGGGGCGTTTAGTTGTGTGCCAAGTTTTGTATTTCTGGGTCATTTAGTTGCGTTGTTATAGTCACGATGCATTGTTGTGAGTTTTGCGGGTCCGGATTGTGGTTTTGTTGTGTGGTTTTGTTGTTACAACTGGGAAGAAAGGCTTTTGCATTGTGTTGCCAAGTTTCGTTTTTCTGGGGCGTTTAGTTGTGTTGTTATAGTCACAATGCGTTGTTGTGAGTTTTGTGGGTCCGGATTGTGGTTTTGTGGTGTGGTTGTGTTGTTACAACCGGGAGGCAAGGCTTTTGCATTGTGTTGCCAAGTTTTGTATTTCTGGGACATTTAGTTTTGTTGTTATAGTTACTGTGCAAACAACTTTATTCTTTTATATATATATAGATGGTGTATTGTGAATTCTTCTTCCTATCCTAAAATTGTTAGCATTTCCAATCTTTGCAAGTTTATACTCACAAATTGCTAGTGTGAATGTCATGTTTAAAAAGTATTATTTATTTATTTATTCCCACTTTTCTCCCATGGGTGGGATTCAAAGCAGTAAACAGCAAAAATACACATAACATAAAGAATTCACCAAAACAAAAACAAAACATCATAAACAAAATGAACAGGTAACACACAATACATACTATGCTTAAACAAATTAATAAGTTAAAAAGTTGGTCATTAAAATTCCCTAAATCTCAGGCTACTGAGGTTTTTCCATATTGAGCTCCTAGAAAACCATTTTTTCTTAGGCCATATAAAACATTGCCAAGTCTAAAATAGTGTATTGAATGTGGAATTACCAGAGCTGTCTGGCCACTGTCTATTTGGGGTTGTCAGGGAAGCCATTGGCCCACAAAAAGATTTTAATCTGTGAGTGAAAGGCCATTAAGAAGGAGGCCAATCTCATCTCTCTAGGAAGGGAGTTCCAAAGCCGCAGGGCCACCACTGAGAAGGGACCGAGAGAAGAGCCTCTCCTAATGATCTCAGGGCTAGTGTGGGTTTGTAGGAGAAGAGGCAGTCCTTCAAAGCATTTAAAGCTTTATAGGCTAAAGTCAGCACGTTGAATTGCAACCGGAAACAGTGTGAAAGACAGTGTAGCTGCTTCAGGAGCAGGGTAGTTCTTTCCCTATATCCTGCCCCTGTGAGCAGTCTACACACTGATCTTTGGACTAGTTGAAGTTTCTGATCATTCTTCTAGGGCAGCCCCATGTAAAGTGTGTTACAATAATCTAATTTAGATGTGACTAAGGCATGTACTACCATGGCTGGATCTGACTTCTCAAGGAATGGACACAGTTGGCACACGAGCTTTAACTGTGAGAAGGCCCTCCCGGCCACCACTGACACCTGGGCCTCCAGGGTCAGAGCTGAGTCCAGGAGGATCCCCAGATTGCAAACCTGCGCCTTCAGTGGGAGTATGACCCTATCTAGCACAGGTTGCAGCCCAAGACCCCCATCAGCCCTATAACTCACCAGTTGTACCTTTGTCTTGTCTGAATTCAATTTCAATTTGTTCATCCACATCCAGTCCCTCAACGCTGACAGACACCAGTTCAGGGGCAGGATGGCATCAGATGGAAACAAGTAATAGAGTTAGGTGTCATCTGCATACACATGGCACCGAACTCCAAAACCCTGGATGATCTCTCCCAGCAGTTTCATGTTGATGTTAAACAACATGGAAGACAGAATTGAACCCGACAGGACAACAGCCATGGGGCTGAGCAGGAGTCCCTCACTGAAACCACTGTAGTACAATGCCTCCAAATCCCATTCTCATGAGTACTTTCATTTCATTTATTTTACCATATTCTCTCTCTTCATGCATCACTTTAACCAGAAGCCATTTTTTTCTTTCTTCTCTATCCCATTATACCATGTTTTTGATTATGGGCATGCATTTATAAGTAAACCTATTTTATATACTTTACAAAGAAAACTAAGCTTGTTTCTTTCTTGGCTAGACTCTGTGTATAAAGAGTGGGTATGGAAATAATTATTGTTCTGCTTTATGAATTTGAGAGATCTTGCATTGCCTCTCACATTTATTACTTATTTTAACTAAAAAATACCAATGTTATATGTATTTAGGTGAGGTATTTTGAGATGACATCTTACCTTAACATCCAAATAGTATAAAAACTGAATGGTTATTTTCCAGTTTCTATATTCATTCAAGAATCATGCATTAGGTCCATCCCCTTAATGATAAAGACAAAGTGCTATTCTTGAGCATTCCTAGAATTAGGTTTAATTCTTGCCCTTTCCTTGCTACATATGCCCCACAATTTGTATTTAATATGACTCAGAATCAGACCCAACAGCTCCTAGAACAAATCATTAATTGTTGTATAGCAATGTTGTATATTAATGTTGTATATCCTGGCAAGCAAATTTTCAGATCAATAATGTAATAAACCATAATGCCTCATTCAGCATTAAGCCATTATTATCGATTATGCAACTCTGTAAGCTATGACTCTAATCAAGTAACTGTAGCCATTATGTCTACAGTGTCGGTGAATGGTGAGAAAATGTTGAATACAATATGATCCTCTTAACCACGGTTCCGATATCAACACTTGCACTTACCTGCTCCAAAAAATATTCCCTCTGGAACTGTCGCTAAGGCCCAAACCACACAGCTGAATAAAATCCCACATTATCTGTTTTGAACTGGGATATATGGCAGTGTGCACTCAGATTTTCCAGTTCAAAGCAGATATTGTGGGTTATTCTGCCTTGATATTCTGAGTTGTATGGCTGTGTGGAAGGGCACCAGGTCCACTAGTGGAATGTAACCCCTGTGGATATGAAAGGCCCATACTTTTCTATAAAAAAGAACCCAATAGAACATATTCCATGTTTGAAGTCTGCAGTAAATATGCTGAAAGGAATCAAAGCCGTAACTGATTTGATTTCAGGAAAATACAGCCTAACAACCCTGCCCACAATTATATATTTTAAAAGTAAAATCCAGCTTTTCAATAAGCTTTTATTAAATCATTACAATAATTCCAGCTAGTCTACCAATTTCTTTAGCTATGCTGAACTTCATTATCCATCAATAAAGGTTAAACATTTGCAAAAATTGTGGCAGTAATTAAAACCTGCCGAGACTCACACACCATAAAAATCCAACAGAAAAAAATGCACTTTGAACTTACCCAAAGAAATTGCAAATGTTCTTAATGGGTTATTTTCAAGCTTTGACTATGAAATCAGCTTTTCAGTATAAAACATAGTTTGCCAAGTTTGAGCTCAGGGTGATGTTTTACAAGAAAGTTATAAAACTCTTAACTATGCCAGCAGGAATTATAATAGAAAAGCCCACAGATATTTGGGTGATGCATTTATTATATCTTCACTTGTAATTTATATGCCAAAAAACCATAGCAAAGCTTGTTTTCTAATTCTGTAAGCATAAAGTTCAAGCTGTTGAGACTTTTGACTAAACCAAAATTGCACCTGATAGAAATTTGGAGTGGGTTTTTTTTTTTCATTTTACAACCTTTGGATTTTCTTGAAACCCCAAAAAGTTTTGATGATATTACTTAACATTTGGAGGCAGTGACTTTATGTATTTCTGTTTTTATTGCATTTTTCCTAAACAAATGTTCAGGTCCTCTTTAGGTGAAACATGAGGAATTTCAAAGAGTTTCGGTAAAGATGGCAACAATTTACACCGACTTCTTTTCAACTTGTAGAAGGGATATAATTTCATCCCATTTAAGCATTTTAACATTTTCAGTGTTACATTAATAGTAATAGTAATATAGCAATAATAATATACCCAATTTGGAAAAGCACATTAAGATGCAGGTCTTTACATTCTAGAAATTAAATCCAGTTCAATAGGATTTATTTCTGAATAGACGATGTAGGACTGTGCTCTTGATAATTGCTTTTGATTAATTATTGATTAATTATTTGATTGAAACTTAATGGACCTCATCATATTGATGCCCCCTTCCTCTGTTTTGTTCTATTTCACCAGCAATCACCAGTGAAACAGAAGGTGCATGTGGTGACTGGTGGCAGCCCGCGTGCCCTCCCTCCTTCCCCCATTGCATTGGGGTATCGGGGCAAGGTGCATTGGGACCCTGACTGGCTCCCAATGGCTGCATTGCCATTTCCCCCATCAGATGGGAGGAAAGACCCAAAACCCAATTTACCTACCACGGTTGGCGAGAAAGCGTCAGCCATCAATGGGACAGGGCCCTATGTGATGAAGTTGAAGGTATTCTCACACAACACAAGTATAACATATGATTCCACTCTAAATGTCACAGTTAAATCCCATTCAATTGTAGTTTGGTGAGGCACTAGAGATCTCTCAGTGATAATTCAAAATATCTTATCAAACTTACAAATTCAAGAATGGAGTCAAAGTGGTCAAACTGAAACCATATTGCTATCATTATGTAATGTGAACGGGTTTTAATTGGTGAAAGTATATTTACAAGGTCAACAGGAAAGGAGAGTATCACTATAAGGATTTGAAGAATAATGGGTTTGAATAATAGATGGAAGTACTTTTATATTTTATACTAGGTTTGCCTAGCCACATGTTGCTGTGGCTTATGGGAATCATTTGTTGGCCAGGTGGAATATTAGTGAATAGCCTTGCAGCCTCAAAGCCTGGTCATTTTCTGGAGTAGCTGGAGTAGCACCCTCAATCAAAGAGCCGCTTTGAAGCTGGGCTATTTCCTTTGTAGGGGAATAATTGTTTGGCCAGCTTGAATTGCACTGAATAGTCTTGCAGCTTAAAAGCCTGGCTGCTTTCTACATAGGGCATCCTTGCTAGGCCAGGTTGAATGGGATGGAGTAGCCTTGTGGCTTCAAAGCCTGGGGGTTTTTCACGTAGGGGAAATCTTGGTTGGCCAGGTTGAAAAGAACTGAATAGCCTTGCTGCTTGCAAGCCTGGCCACTTTCTACCTTGCGGAATCCTTGGTTGGCCAGTTTAAATAGCAATGAATAGTCTCGGTGTGGCAGGTATGAATGCTGCAATTAGGCACCTTGATTAGCATTAAATGGCTTTGCAGCTTCAAAGCCTGGCTGCTTCCTGCCTGGGAGAATCCTTTCTTGGGAAGTGTTAGCTGGCCCTGATTGTTTCCTTTCTGGAATGCCCAATTTCCCTGCTTTCAGATTATTGTTCTTTATTTACTGTCCTGGTTTTAGAAATTATATTGTTCTGTATTATTATACCACAGTAATTATTTCATATTATATTTATAATCTTATATTATCTGCTTAGAAGTGGATTATATGAGGCCCCTTCTACACAGCTGTATAAAATCCACACTGAAGTGGATTATATGGCAGTGTGGACTCAAGATAATCCAGTTCAAAGCAGATAATATAAGATTATAAATGGGTACTATAGTTGTGTGGAAGGACCTTGAATCTACACTGCCATATAATCCAGTTCAAATCAGATAATCTGTATTTTATAGGCAGTGTGGATCAGTCCTAAGTGAACTCTGCCTGTGTCCTGGGTGCCATTTTGGCTGAGGGAGTTTCTAGGATACGAAGGGGGCGGGGCCTAAAGGCAGCCGGGGGAGGGGGGCTAAAGGCAGCAAAGCCTACTTTTCTAATTACATCCTCTGTAATTTGGACTATTTTTCTAGGGTTTTCTGACTGAAAAACATATTTTGTATGACTATGTCTTTTGTGGCCAAATTTGGTGTGATTTGGTTCAGTGGTTTTGTTGTTTACTCCATAGTAAAACAAACATTACATTTATATATATATAGATTTAGAGGAAGTAGAATAAATGAAAATGATAGCCATTTGTCTCCCCCTTTTTGTTGTTTGTGTTTTTTCATTGCAGTATTTTAGTGTAGTTTTGTTACTTGTAGATATAATTTAGTGATTTTATATCATGTTGGGTTTTTTTGGTAATGTTCTTCTTAAATGTTGTTTTATATTATACATTTTAAAAAGGAAGTATGTTTACACAGACAGTAGCTGATCTATAGAGTAAGAATTATATAAAGAGCAAGGATATGATTTCACAGACATTCCAGGTGTATCTGAAATCAGAAGTTAAGGAAGAGAATATATATATATATATATATATATATATATATATATATATATACTTATCCTGGTGATTTTCAAGAAAATAATATCACTCCAAAAACACTTGCAAAGAAGAAAAATAATACATCTAAGAATATGTATAAATATAAGTAGCTCTAAACCAAATGAATGTGCTTGTATATGTTTGTATCATATTATATTGGCCAAGTGTCATCGATTTACAATTGTGCCAGGTAGTGAATGAAGTACTGTATCATCAGTAAACTACTTGATGCTATTTCATGTATTTTAGTGACAGTTAACTCTTTAAGCAGTAGTAACTGTCATTGTCAATGGTAATAGCTATTTTCCAAATCACCAGGAAATTAAATTTCTTTTTCCTTATAATAAAACAAGTTTTTTTTTATCTCATATTCCTCTATATTGTAAATTAAATGTGTTGACTGAATAAAGGTTTTCAGTTAAATGAAGTACAAAACCGATAGGAATATTAGCTGGAAATCTGTTGGGTAGTCACAAATATAAAACCTATAGTTACACTTTTGTGAGTCTTGTGTGTGATTCCATCTATGCCCCTAATGTAGGGGGTACATTTGGGAGCTGTACTAGTTTAGAAGCTATGTGGTGACTATGAAAGTCCCTTAAACTCCATTTCTTGGTGATCAGCTTTTCTCTGTCAATCCATAAGTGCCTATCCTAAGCCACAAAGTACTCTGAAGTTTCCAGGAAACTCCAAACTGTTGCCAGACTTTGCCCAAAGTGGGACAAAACCAAATGAAAGCTAAACATGCCCATATGAAGTAGTTGTGATAACATAAAAATTGTGAAAATTGTAACTTTTATTTTTTGCACTTCTCATTATTTCCCATTATCTTTCTGTTAAATTTTGAAACACAGTAAAGAGAACTGGACTTCTACATATAGGGGATGTTGTAAAGTATGTTTTCATCACCAGAGAACTCTGTCTATCCAACTTCAGTCCTATCCATCTTTGGCTCTTATACCATACACAGCTGGAATGTAGATCAAATAGATTTTAGCAGAGATAATCCTAAAAGGAGGTGCCCCATTTTATATGATTAAAGTCCTATTTTTTTCTGAAGTACTATACTTCTGGTTGCAATGTAATAACATAATAGTGTCATCTTGGCCAGCTTATAAAATCCTTATTTTAGTTAATTCCACTGGATGAAACAAACAAATCCTCTCTTCTGCTCCATAAGATGTTCATAAAATTATGCCAGGTTCCTGTAGGGAATGTAAGAGATAGCATTTAAAAACACATTTGCCCTCCTCAGTGTAGTGCAAAGATTTCATGCAGTTTTCATAAGACAATCCCCCAAGAGTTTTCTGAAAAACAGAGGTACTTAATAACCATCCGGTTCATGCATACAAACTTCCAAATTTATATGCACATGCGACTCATGGCTGAATGATGTACCATGTGTGCAAACATAATAATGCACACATGTGTGCTCTATGACTTCATGTGCAGTATATACTCTGTTCAGGAGGGAGTGAAGAACTTAAGCAACGCCTTGAGTTTATTTCTGAAGAAAAGCTTATGGGTGCAATGTGGGAGCATGCAGAGCATCTTCTTTTGGGATCAGCATTTTTCTCCAGTTGCCAAGGACTGGTACAACATTTGTGCCATGGATTACAGTTGTTTCTTTCTTTCCTGGAAATTTAGCAAATGATGGCTTGACCAAGGAACCACCATTTTGAGTAGCATTGGTGTAGTAGCATAGGGTTGAGCTGGAACTAAAGATTTCTACATTCAAGTCTCCATCCAATTATGAAGCTCACCTTAATTCAAATTTTCTCCCTGCAAGAGGGAGTGTGTGGAGGGTCCCACCAAAGAGTTGAAAGGAATAGTTTCCTTCAAAACAAAAGAAGGAAGCAAAGACGGGGACGCAAAGCTTGTGCCTAAACAGCTGAGGGCTAATTGGAAGGGGAAAGGGTGGAGCAGAGGATGGGAGATAAGAGGGAGAAATGCGGAGGAAGAACAGATTACTTTAGATTTGTCTTTTCTGCGTGTCTCATTAAAGAAGCTGTCATGAGTGATTTGAGCAGCCTGTCTGTACATTTGAGTCTTCTTTTCTGAAGCTTGTACGAAACAACAGGCAGCTAGCCATCACTTAAGGAATGGATGGCCAGGCTTATGCTGTCCTGTTACCTATGGATGAACAAAAACATGCTCACACTGCCTCATCCTGACTACTTTGTTAGGATTTTGTGCGGGGAAAGTGAGGGGAGTGGAGCCACATACAGTGTCTTGAGCTTATGGGAAGAAAGGGAGGCTGCACATGCAACAAATAAACAATTAGTGCTCATTTAGCTGTCAGATTTCTTCTGGTAGGTCTTTCTACAGTCCTGGGGTAGCTGATAAAAAGTTTCTCTGAGTGACAGTTGGTAGCCGAGTTCTAGCTACTTGAAGTAGTCCCCCAGAAGACCTAACTGTATGGGGCAGATCATACACAAGAAGGCAATCCTGCAAGTGACCTGGACCCAAATGCAGGGCTTTAAAGGTCATAACCAAAACTTTGTACTTTTTCTGGAAATGTAGTGACAGCCAGTGGAGTGATTTTAGTATAGGTACAGTATGCTCACTCCTGGGTGTTTCTATGACCAATCTGGTTTCCATATTTTGAACTATCGGGAGTTAATTCAAATATTATATGGTACATTGTATAAAGTGTAAATATACAATGTCCTCAAATGAGCAACTTGCCTTATCTCTTAGGATGAAAGATGAAACATAAATGTAACTAATAAATGAGGATAATATTGTTTGGTGTTTATATTTATGACTGTGTTGTTATTGCCACAATCACAAATAAAACCTCACTGCACCTACCTTAAGAGCCAGAGGCTCCACTGAGTGACAGAGTTCTGTTTTGTTGGCAATCAAGGTGCAACAGGATAATGTTTCCAGCCCACTTCCATCTGTTAACAATCTGAAGCAGGTCCCCTGTTGCAATTCCACTGATAGGAGGGGGCTAGAAAAGCCATTCTCATGTACCTGAACCCCTGCTAAAACAGAACTGTCACTTAGTGTGGCTGCTGGCTGTTAAGGTATGAAATGATCCATACTGCATGTATTCATGTATAAGTCCAGAAATGTTAATAAAAAATTCAACCCCAAAAAAAAAACCTGGATCAAGTTATCTGTGGGTACTTTAACTTAACTTGTATATAAAAAAAGGAATTGTCCCCTTCTCTGAATAGAGTGGCAAAAAGCAGAGCTTAGTCTGCCTGGGTGAGCCTGAAAGAAATACTGATCTCTTCTACTCTTCCTACTGTGTTGCTGTTTCATGTCATGGAATTTGCTGGTCATGAAGTGATTTATTGTTTCCAAGTCATAACATTTCTGATCCACTGCAAGCTGGATAGAAAGTGTCCCAAAAACAAGCAAAAATACAGCAGAGTCCTTTCACAGCAAAAACATGCTTCTCCCTGTCTATCAGCAGAGTCCAACTGCCAGGATCTGACCTTATCTACACACACAGTTTAATAAACTCACTGATTCAGGTTTTCATCCAAAATATCTGAAGGCTTTAATCTTTAATGTTGCAATATATACAAATACACAAATAGGATATGCATATCCACTTTCCTTGTACTTGCAATCAATCAAAATCATCAGATAGTCACATACAACACATAGGCAAATGCTATTGAGTTACAAAGCAAAACAAAGATGGATTATTTCATCCTCCTTATATAGCCACCTACTGATAGGTCATCAATAAGGGATACTGGCTGATGCAACCCCTTTGCAATAATCTTCACATGGTTATGACTCAGCCATGACCACACTCCTTAGGTATTGCATCGTAACATTTACAGTCACTATCCAGTTGCTATTAACCAACCACATGGTCATCAAGCGGTATTTTCTCTATGATTAGAAATGCTGTGACATTTCTATCTAACATTTCACACATTTTTAATGTTTGGGTAGAAAAATGGCAGTGGACAAGTATCCTTAAATACATCTGTGATATAGCCATCATATTTAACCCAAAAGGCTTTGCATTACTATATAGTTAATAAGTTCCTGAAGAAAAAGCCATATAGCTTAATGGGGGGGGGGGGGGGGGAATACTCTCTCCCTGCCTACTCTAATACTTAAGATAAACTTGTAAAATACGAATAATATCATAGTGTAACATGCATCTAATTAGTTTATTTAACAGGAAATATAGAGGTATAGCTAGAAACACAATGTGATTGTAGATGAACAATGCCATTTTTGGAAGCAACATGCTACAAATTATTGTAATCACAGCTCTGTATGTAGATGAGTCTGAACACAAAGGGACCTGCAGAAACTTTGTTGTATTAAGTACTTTACATTTTTAAAAGCACACTTCAGAACATATTCTTCCTGACATGATTGAATTAATTCTATAAGCAACATGCCATTTCAATGCTAATGCAAATGGCAAAATGAAAGCTACGGGTCTTTTTTAAAATTAAACAATGTAGAAAGGTACAAATATGGATTTATTGTAACAAGGGAAAGCTGGCTCAGGCATTCCAACTCTCTCCAGTATGCATCAACTTAGCAAGTATGGTAGGAAACCTCTGTCTAGTAAGCGAAGCTGGCGACTCTTTTGACAGCATACCAGCAGTGGCATTGTTGACATGCAAAGCTCTGTACTAGTAAAGTCACCTCCCTTTATATGTGCATCAATGCTGGTCAGAAATAGTTTCTGTTTTTGTTCAGTAGGAGAATAGCAAGGAAGAAAGAAAACACAGACGTTTCACTCTGTATACATTTTGTTGTCTTCTTTTCACAGACATTCTTTGGAAGACAAATACATGCCTGCCTGTAAGATCATTAAGGCTTTCTTGTAACACAACTTCCAGAAACTCTGTGATGGGGATTCTGGGATTTGCAATCCACAAAGTAACTTCTCCAAGCCCTGATGATCCCAGGTAATGTGCTAATACAACATCAAGAAAAGAGATGTTGGTCTCCATGGAACCCGGTAATGAAATGCTTCTGTTCTACTCACTACCAAGAAGATTCTTATCATTTATTGATTTGATTATCTCCTGCGCTCCTCCCTGGGTTGGGATGTAAGACTGATTTCAACATAATTAAAAAGATTCCAATAAAAACACAATAAATTATACATATTACAATGCACATTAATTAATGATACTTTTATACAATTAAAACCACTTTAAAGCATCATTCTAATACTACATAAGCAGTATATTTTAAAAAATAAAACAGCACATTCAGTGTAAAACATCTGACTATAATATGCAGTGAGCTGATAATGATTGTCCTTAATTGAAAAATATTTGCCTGGTGGAGGAAGGCCAAAAGAGTGGACTAATTTAACTGTTTTTGGAAGGAAATTTGATAATCCGGGACCTGTCACTAAGAAGGCGCTGCATCATGATTTTACCAGATGGGCTTCTGAAGTAATGGGACTTTAAAAGGGGTCATCTTTGCCTGTCTCTAAATCCATCCATGTTTATA
This sequence comes from Anolis carolinensis, assembly GCF_035594765.1. Classification (NCBI taxonomy): domain Eukaryota; kingdom Metazoa; phylum Chordata; class Lepidosauria; order Squamata; family Anolidae; genus Anolis; species Anolis carolinensis. The sequence continues at coordinate 157,461,280 of NC_085844.1, read as the reverse complement.
TGATAAAATATGGTCTTTCGGATAGCCTGGAACTGCTCTTATAGGACTATACAAACAACTCATTGAGAAAGTGGTTACATGTACACTAACATCAGTCTCCACTTGGCAAATTGTCATTCCTATTCATTTATAAACATTCCCAAAATTTGGTAACTTTTCTTTCATTACTAGACAGGATAATGTAGTCAGGGGATTAATAACTGCCAGTTGACATTGATGTTACAATATGTTATCAGCTAGTAAATGGTTTTTTATGCAAACCAGTCATTTCTAGCCAGAGAACAGGTTATCCCTTTATTGCTGTTATTTGACTTCAAGTGAATTGCAACTTAATGGTGACCCTATCATAAGGCTGGCAAAGTTTATTAAGAGGAATTTACTCCTCTTAGACTGAGATCTGCCCAAGGCCATTCAATGCATGTCCATGACTGAACACACATTCAAACCCTTGGCTTCTGGAATTCTGTTACAACACCTAGCCTGTTCTGCCCCTTAACTACTTGGGAGGTGAATTGTCTGTGCAAGGAACAGATTGGAGACTATAAAGTTGAATCAAACAGGAATTTATTAACTGACAAGAGTTTTAGACCTTCTCTCCTCCTGAGTCCCACTACAAGTCTTTATGAGGAAAGGTAAAGTCTTTGAGAGATAGACACAGTTCTGGCCGAACTGAGGCTCTTGAATCTTTATTTCTTCTTATTGTCTCTTTCTTGTATGGTGTTTATCTGTCTCTAAAGTGGTCTCAAAATTTAACTCTGACTAGATTTGAATACAGCTCTAACTGGACGTGCTATTTTGTAGACCTTCTGGCTTTCCTCTCTTTTCACCTTCCAGTCACGAAAAAGCTGACTCTTTCAGGAACCAGAAGTGCCTTGCCTGAGACTCTGCACCTGAAGGGATTCTTAAAGCAGCAGGGCAATGGAGGCTTAAAATGTAAAGAGGCTATCTAAACTGACCCCCCAGAAACTGTACATAAAATATTAATCCCTCTAACTAAAAAAGGCTTAACTAGGGGTAAACAGTGAGGGTCTTCATGGGGCACGGCACAGCCCATTGTACAATGCTGACTCCCTAGGTAATCCCTAGAGATGTGAAACATTTCAATGCCATTGTTTTGTTTTGTTTTTCAAATTTCACCTACATTTTCTTCCTGTCATTTTTTTCCTTGGTGGGCTCCATTTTTATTCTCACATGTGTAATTACCAGCAGTGGTAGTGGTGGATTTCTTCTTACTTCTTACACTGAGTCTGGCAAAGTAAAAAATGTTTACCTTTGGTAAAACTGCCAAATTCAGTGAGGCTCTGCCCCATCCTTAGCTACCATAAGGATAACATATAGTTGAAAACAGCAGAGGTTTGCCAGCTACAGTATATGCAATCAAACTTCAAACTATAGTCTCTTGGGCCACCACTAGGAAAAAATCCTGTTGCTGAATTCTTTTCTCAAATAAGGACAATTTCTAATGCTGAATCCCATGAAAACTGTCACAGCCATTAATTTACTTCAGTAGCTCCCCTGAGACATTTTCCTTCCCTGCCTTTGTATTATATATGTATGTGTGCATACATGCACTATAATAAAATCCTGGCGCTCATTAAAAGTGACAGAACTTCAGATTGTCCATTTCATATTATTTTCATATGTACCTCTTATTACCTGTTATTAGGTATTACCCCTTATTATCATCTGGACATATGGAGCATGGATTATAGCACATCCATATATCAAAGAACAGACTCCCAATTAGAAATGTGAATGGTTCAGTTCTATCTGCAATGTACATGGAGTCTGCAACTTATGAAAGTCTTGATTCTGCCTGAAGGCTGCCAGTAGCCAACCACTTCCCTAAAGGCTTATGAAGCTAAAACAGAACAAGTCGTGTCTGTTTTAACCTAGTCCTCTTTATACTCCAGCTAGCAGCAACTTTCCAGCAAAGCTCTTTCCCAGCCTTACTTTCAAGATCCTTTCTAAAATAAGGGCAAAGTTTGAACTTTGTACCTTATACATGAAAAGTATAGGCCCTTACCTATTGAACTATGGCTACATTACAAAGTGCTTTTAAAAATGCAAGCTAAACTGCCTAATCTCTCACTTTATTTCCATGAATAATCAACTTCTATTTGTCCTGGTCTTAATATGTACAGTACTATGCAGATCTGCACTATTATTTCACCTGGACATTTTAAAAGAAATTGTTTTTATTTTAACACATTAAATTATTTTTATTTTAAAGATGTGTTGGGTTTCTTGGCCTCCTGGAGCCCAAGAAACCTGGGACAGCACACACACCCTCCCCAAACTCCTTGAAAAACACCTTTAACTCATCCAACCGCCATTGCCACTTCTCCGGAGATCTCCTGGCACATACCAAATGAACCGACAGGAGAGGGGGGAAGGAGAAAAATTGCTCCTGGCCCTCTTTCTCTTGGCACATCATTGATACAAGCAAGAAGAGCTCCAGTGAAGGGGAAATGGCAGGTGAGTCATTTTCCTTTTTAAGGCTTTTCAAGTGGTTTTCTTTTGTGTCCCCATGCTCTGCTGGAAAGCCCGGCAGAGCATGTGGACACCCCCCCCCCAAGAAAAGAATGCACTTTCGGGTGGGGGGGAGGTGGACTAGAAGCCAGTCACAGTTGTGTTTTTAAAACATGATTGCTCCTAGGTTAAAGGGTTGTGTGGAACCACCCTCAGTTTTCTACACCCATTTAGTGAAAAGGAAGCATTGGTACATCTCATACAATAACGCTCTTCTAGTCCAAAGAAACAGTGATGGGGATTTGGCCCCATCTTTGCTGGAGGAACACAATAAATGGTCCCCAGTCTTTCTTAAAGTTAGAGATTTCTCCTTCATCAATGTAGTATTTTTATCCATTTCTGCAAGTTCGCTTATTTGCATAAGACAATCTTCTTTGTGACAGAATCATTGAGCCTTTCTATATTTGAGCATAGGTAATTCTTGCTGCCGTTATCATGTATAGCAATAACCTTCCTCATTTTCTATCAATTTATCTAACATCCCAAGCAGATAAAGTTCTGAGGCTTTTTACATGACCACCACATTTGATAAAAAGTACCCACCTTTTCCCCACATTTCCAGCAATCACCAGAACTATTTTTATACATCTTGGCAATCATTTCTGTTGACAGGTACCATCTGTATATCATTTTATTAAAATAAATATTTAAAGTAATTACTCAGTGTAAATTTCAAACTCTTTGTCCTCTATTGATTTTATTGTAGGCTGGTTTCTTTTGAATACACTGTATTGATATACAAAGTTACTCAGGTGAAATGAAATTAATTCCTTTCTAATCTTGTTGACAGTACTATGCACTTGGGAAATTAAGTTGACTTCCCTCCCATTCCCTTCTTCATCTACTTCTAGCAATTGTGATTTTGTGGGTTTTTTATGAACTTCAACTGCATCTTTGTCCCACACTTTGTACAAGGTTGTGAGACTTTTATTTCTCTGTGGAAATTTTGAATACATTTCTACCACATGCATTTTTCCCTAATTAATACATTTTGTGTATTTCTTCCCCAATAAAGAAGTGCTTGGGAAATTGAAAATCCACTACAAACTTTGCTTTTTCTCACAGAATGCTATGAGAGGCATTAAATGGATAATTTAGTTCAGAATCACAAGCCTAACAGATCTCTTTTCCTACATTAACCACTAGCAGCTGTTAATTCCAAATGTAAGTTGGATGGTGAATCAGTCCCAAATGTTACTCCAGATTTTAAAAAAGCAACCTAAGGTTTTGAGCATTACCTACTCAATAGGTTTAGCTTTTTCAACAAAATCATTTAAAATTCAGGTTAAACATGAGAAGATTCAGGGCCCTTCCACATAGCCCAATATTCCAGAATAACAAGGCAGAAAATACCATAATATCTGTTTTGAACTGGGATATATGGCAACTGGGAATCTGGACTCAGATAACCCAGTTCAAAGCAGATATTGTGGGATTTTCTGCCTTGATATTCTGGGATATAGGGCTGTATGGAAGGGCCTTCACTGTCTCACTGACATAAGAGTTACCTGTCACATTTGTATCTAGAATATTTAACCAAATAACAGATATTCCACAATGCTTCCTTGAAAAGGATTGACACTAAGCAACAGAAAGGATAGACATTTTTAGATGGCTAGCACAGCCTCAATATTTTGTACAACTAAGCAATACTTGTACTTTATTTTGAGAACCATTAAAATTTTTAGGTAAGTACCAAGAGTTATACTTCATGAAGTGAATCCCAAACATACGTTGAGCCAAACATCAATGATTGCTTATTTTCTACAAAGAAAAGTGAAGGGATTTTTTAACAAAGAATAATCTGAACCTGGTGCTTTACCAAAACATCATCTGGATGTTGTGCAGGTCACATAGTCTTAATAAATAACAACACATTTTATTTTGGTTTACTAAAAATTAACAGGGCATTTGGGAAAATGCTTTTATTGCAAACGCCTGTTTTCCATTTGGCTTGGCAGGATGATTGCTGTGTAAGTGGGAAAACAAGGCAACCAATGGGGCTTTCCCCCCTCTGCTGTTAGTATTCAAAGAAAACAATGCAGCTGGTAACATTAATGATATCCTATATCCTCAACAGAGATGAAAGACGTCGAGCATACTTGTAATGGGCTTAGCCATATGAAATAGTCATACTGAGCTGATTAGTTTTGCATTCAGACATACTAAATCCATTTTTTCCAAACTATATTCCATTGTGCAGTCCAAAAGGTCTGTGAAGCTTCAACTTTTAAAAAAAGTATGGATAATGACAGTTTTGTTAATATACTGAGCTCCGGAGCAAAATGTAAAGTTCCCCATCCCAGCAACAACCCCCCCCCCCCCATTTTGAGCCAGAAGGGGATCTTGCTGCTGCCATTTCATTATTTTGGGGCAATCATCTATTGTTCGAGTATTCTTGGCAGCTTCATTTTGCAGACTTGGGTTTTCAAAAGTTTATAATTATAACTCCATTTTATAAATGTGGTTTTGGTTCCATCTCCCCCCAAAAATCTAACAAAATCTCCTATTCTCTGTCTCTCTCTATTTGTGTGGATGTGGATGAGCAGAGAGTCTAGATTTTGCAGAATAAGACATTTAGACTGTGGAAAACAACCCCTAGTGGATTTCGGGTGGTTTCTGCTATTCCTTTGTTCTTCTAATGCAATATCCACAACATAATGAAATCTATACTAAACAATCAGGTTGACTGATGCTCAGTTTTGCCTCCATCCATTCTGTAACTCTGGCCCAGCAACAGAATCCTACAAGCAGGAAGGAAACTGTGATACTGATTTTCCCTGACTATGCAATCAGTCTGTAGGAGAAATTTGAAAGATGAGAAGAGGGGTTTTGTATGCAAAGAGGCACAGCAAAATGTAATTCGTGGCCTAGGGGGATGTAGAAGGCATAGAGTCAAACTTTTTGGGGAGAGTAGGAGCTTGCTCACATTACAGTTATAGTTCTATGATTTCATTTTAATTCCCACAACCCTATCCTAGATAATTCTGGGCTTGTCATTTGGTGAGGCACTAGAGCTTTCTGGCCAAGAATCCTAAGGACCTCACAAAACTACAATTCTCGTGATTCCTTAGATGGAACTAAGGCAACTAAAGTGAAATCATTTCACAATAACTGTGAAATATGAAGGGGCTTTTAGGGTGACTTTATTAGGTAAAATAAATAGAGCCAAATTCTCCAGGACTTGTACTGCTCCATATTGATTATGTAGGACAATGTATTTATACCTGTGAAGAATAGGAAGAAGATGTCCAATTAGGACATTTCAAAAGTGAGTGTATGGATTGTTATGTTGTGTTACATCGTATAGGTTCTTCAGCTTTCTAGAGCTCCCTCACCACCATACACAAACATTTTGTGAGACATTAAAGGCTGCTCTTTGCCATCTTCCCAATGAAGCTGTTCATATAATCAGACCCAGTCATATGTGTTCTCCTGCTAACTTACATTTGCCTCAGATGGCAGAGGCTGGGAGGCAACAGTGACAGTTTCTAGCTATTCCTTCTAAATCAGTGTTTCTCAACCTGGAGTCCCCAGATGTTTTAGACTTCAACTCCCAGAAATCCTAACAGCTGGTAAACTGTCTGGGATTTCTGGGAGTTGTAGGCCAAAAACATCTGGGAACCCCAGGTTGAGAACTACTGTTCTAAATCTTTCTGTGTCTCCCTGTATTGGCTCAATATAGCCTATCCACAGCCCCTAAATTTGCCAACTGACTCAAGTATGGTAAATAATGCAATCCCATCAGTTGTCAATTCACTCAGCTTCTGTACATTTAATGTGGAAAGGTCCAATCTAGTCCGTTGTCTGCAAGAATATGTCTTAGTCTGGCCATATTCAATAACATCATAATGGAAACGTTCCCACCATCAGCAGCTGATAATACAGAGTGGGAGAAGAGATTTTCAGAATGTGAGATCATCACAGGGTTATGTTATTTTATGGAAGAGAAGGAAAAAAATAAATATGAGAATAATGTCCCCAGGCATTTGCAATGTATTATTTCAGTCCCATTTTTATATTATTCCATTCCAGAATTCAGAAGGAAATATTTGGCTAACTTCCATCTTTGTTGCTCTTTGAGTTACATATTTTTACCACAGCAATGTTGGTTTGGCTATGAATGGCTTTCCCCGTCTGATAACACCCACGCATGACATGACAAAGACATTAGGAATAAAGAGAAAAGAACATTCTACTCCAGCATGAAAGGAAGATAAGCAAGGGACTTTTAATCCAGCAATAAAAGGAACTGCCTCCATTAGCATTAAATAAATAACAAAACACTGCTCCTTAGAAGTCAAAGCATCAATGACCTTGAGCCCTGTGATCATGGCTTGGGATTTGAGGAAAGAGTCTTTTAGAGTGTCTTGTAATCCCTTACAGTCACATGTCTGTAAGACAAAAGGAAAACTCTTGTAACCCAATAGAAGGGTTTATAAGCACTTTTACTTTATCCTCATTTATTTACAAAATAGCTGCATAAATTTATTGCAGACACTGACAAGAGCAAATGAAAAGCAAAACTTCCCAAAAGGAATATTTGTTAGGCTCTTTTTTATGAGTTATTCTTTATTTCTATAATCCTTGTGACAATGGGAGTGTCTATGATCAAAGGCATACCTACTTTTCTTCTTCCTCCTAAGATAATGAGAATTTTATTTTCTATGGAATCACTTAGTATAGAATGGAAGTGGGGTGAGCTGGCATGGAATGGAAGTGAGGGAAGCATGTTTTCACATCATATGTTTAAAAATAAGTTATAGCAGGCTGAGGGAGGAAGAAAGCCAAAGCCAGACCCCCTAACTGTGTACATGATAGATTATTTCACCATACAATTTATCATATTGCACCAGCAATATCCCAGGTTGCCTTGTTGCTTTCCTCATTCATCTTAAAACATCTGTATGTTATGCCAATGTTTCTCAAGGTGTTCCAACTTTTAAAAAAATCCTTTCCAAGCATATTCTACTTTGCAGGACATCCCTCTATACAAATGTGTGCACACACATACTCATCCAGCTGTTGTGCAAAAGAATGTGTGCATACAGAGATTAATTAAAATGTTATTGTTGAAATAATTCTCTATCCAGTTTATATCACAATGCCTCATTTGTCATTCAGCAGGTGCATCATAACAGAGGAAATGTTATTGAAGGTTGTGGGATTTATAGCAATAACTTGGTTTGGTTTTTAAGATCCCTGCAATGTTACCCTTGTCCTGGAGCATTCATCAGGGAGAAACTATATCTTAATCATCCCACTGCTTACAAGGTTATTTTTTCTCCTGAAACAAGTTAGGCAACCCCCACATACAAACATGCACACTTGCTCCAACTAAGACTGAAAAAGGAGTGGAAGAGATGGCACTACTATCAACAACCTTACATGATCCATCTCAAAATATTGACAGTGGCCTCTTATAGGAAAATATGAGTCTAGTCTACAGATGGAGTTTTGAGGTTTTCTGAAAGCCATAAGAAAAACCAGAATAATTGCTTGAATTGATTAAGGCCCCTGGAACATAGTTCCCAAGGCAGGAGGGAAGAGATAGGTTTCACTTTAATCATACTTTAAGTTTTCAAGAGATGTTGCTAAAACTACTGGTCCTCTTGTTCCCTCTGTGAGCTGCATTTTGAACTACTGATTTAATAAACTTCTGTAGGGAATTTGTTGAGAAATGTAGTGCTTTAGGGACAAGGCTGCTTAAAAAAATAGCAGGAAAGGTAATACCTCTCCACACAGGTGATTTTAATGAAGTCCACATTGGGCTTCTTAAGGAAGTAAAAAAGATCATGGCATCTTTGTGGTTTGCTAGGAGTTTGCTTGTTTGTTTAATGTTTGTTTCTGGTGTGGTCTGTGATGTGGGAATTCAGCAGGGGGTTGTTTATTCTCCTGCCAGCTTCCCTGGAGCAATCACAGGCTCTCACTTAGAGACATAAACATCCTCCTATATTCAAGAAAGAACATTTAAAAAAGAAAATACAAATTTAGTAAAAGAAAACAAAGTTCATCCACCCATCTACTTCCATTCAGCAGCTCATGGAATTAAGACATAAAATGCATTGGTATACGCAGGGTGAATTATGTAGAATGGGATTAGAAGTGTTGGAGCATAAGACATAAATGTTTCTACGCTGCCAGCATACTAACTGGTTTCAAAAACTGTTAGGAATGTCATAATCATTAATTTTATTATTGTGCCAGATACATAATACCTTACAGTTTGACACATATTACAAATTATGGAATCATTCATCTCCTCTAGACATAATTGAATAGAACAGCTAGTAGCCAGAGAAGTCAGGTGCTGATGACCTTCACATATGTGTTACAAAATAGGTAAAAATGTGTACCCAATGGTGTAGCTGGAAAGGTAGATAGATGCTTCATGAGATGTTTTCATTTTAACAAGGAAATCACTTTGCAAACATTTTGCAATTGACCATGGACTATATCCATCGTAGAATCTGTAACGAAAACAGAAACAGAATTGATTTTGATCAGAGGAGGAGGAGGAGGAGGAGGAGGAGGAGGAGAGGGAAGGCAGGAAGGAAAGGCAGGCAGGCAGGCAAGCAGGCAAGGCAGGCGAGAGAGAGAGAGAGAGAGAGAGAGAGAGAGAGAGAGAGAGAGAGAGAGAGAGAGAGGGAGAGGGAGAGGGAGGGAGAGAGAACACAGGACTGAATACCTACGGGAGAACAAAGACTCCTACTAATTTTAATTAGTAATGCATCTTCTTTCCCATATGGTTAAATAGCAGTCAAATTTCTCTATACAGTAGAGTCTCACTTATCCAACATAAACGGGCCGGCAGAATGTTGGATAAGCGAATATGTTGGATAATAAGGAGGGATCAAGGAAAAGTCTATTAAACATCAAATTAGGTTATGATTTTACAAATTAAGCACCAAAACATCATGTTATACAACAAATTTGACAGAAAAAGTAGTTCAATATACAGTAATGCTATGTAGTAATTACTGTATTTACGAATTTAGCACCAAAATATCACGATGTATTGAAAACATTGAGTACAAAAATACATTGGATAATCCAGAACATTGGATAAGCGAATGTTGGATAAGTGAGACTCTACTGTATTTCCAAATACAATGGCTGCAATCTTGCCTCAATAAATCTCCAACCCTGCCCAAAGCCCACCAGTTTTCAGCTGCAGCCCCTGGGGCCAAGCAATTTCTTCCTCATCGGAAAGCAAGTGGCTATCTATTATACTTGAGATGGATTTATAGCAGTGGTTCTCAACCTGTGAGTCCCCAGATGTTTTGGCCTTCATCTCCCAGAAAACCTAACAGCTGGTAAACTGGCTGGGATTTCTGGGGATCCACAGGTTGAGAACCACTAATTTATAGCAACAGGGTCATTTAGAGATTCCTGCCAGTGACGTCATAGCTCTACATTCAGCTATAGGAATATAGCTAGACTTTCTCTATGGTACTGTGACCCTCGGTATTCAATGAGATTTGGTTCCTGGACTTCCCATCGAAACCAAAATCTGTGGATGCTAAAGTCCTATTATATACAATAGCAAAGTAAAATGTTATCTCTCTTATAAGATTGCAAAATCAAGGTTTGCATTTTGAAATTATTTTGAAAAAAAATTTCACACCATGGGCGGTACAATCAATGGATGCAGAATTCAGGGATATGGAATGAGGATTTTAATTTGTTGAAACTCCTCTGAAGAGACATTTCTAAGCACTCAAATTCCTCTGCCTGGAGAGGTGGATGTATCAGGTTTTACATTTTCCTATATTTTCATATTTTGTCTTCATTGATTTTATGAAGAAGTCTGCAAAATTTGGAAAAAGTAATTTAAAAAATGTCTAACCATCCTCGTCTGAAAACATATTTCCAGCAACAGAAGGGACTGAAACCTTCGTCTCTCAGCTGCAATATTGAAAGAATTGACACACACATAGTTGTTGCACGATTAATGTTGGGAGAAATGCCCACTGATTTCAAAGAGTGATTTATTCCTCATAGTAATCACTGTATTAGATACAGATTTTCATCAGTATTGCTACTTGCGAAGGGAAACCTATGACGTCATCAAATGAAGTCTTCTCACAGTTTCTCCATGCTGCTGAAATGGAGTACTACAGAGCCCATCACATGACGCAGGGCAATTTTGGTGGGATTCTGTGAGCCTCTATTTTGGCAGCATGGAAAAACAAAGCCCAGAGTGCCTCTCCTTACCCAATTCCTAATGGCACAAAATGGGGAAATGTGGCAAAAAGACAGACCTGAAGGGAGAAAGGACCTGGAATGGCAGAAGACAGACCTGGTCAGGAGGGAACAGTGTAAGATGGTTCTTTCCACTATCCCATGCTTTCCCCCTCTTTTTCCCTGCCTATCTGATGAGGTCCTTAAACCCATTTTCCCCATGTTCTGTATTTCTGAGGACAATTTACCCATTACACCCAGCTTTTTAAAAATTACAATCAGATTTCTAATTACATCATTAATGAGACGCATACTTAGGTCGTAATTCAGCAGCCTGCAACAAAAAGAAGTGAAAGGTATTAGCACTTCGAGAGTTTGGTTATGGTTAATTTACAACTAAACAAAAATGGTGTTTAGTAGAACAAAAAAGGTCATTAGTATCTTACTAGGAGGCAATTAAAAGAACAGATCACAGCTATATATCAAATGCCAAAACAGATGCTGAACTTTACTGTAGAAAATCAACGCTCAATGATGTATATAACAACTACAGAGATTATGCTCTGGAGAGAAAGAAAAAGGTAGCATTGTTATCTTGCTTTATATTGTCCATTATATTATTGCATTCCTGTTTGCTGAATTTAAGCAAAAAAACTCATCACAAAGGTGATGGAACATTTTAATTTTATCTACGGCATAAGTATAACCTCGGTTCCTTGGTTAGATCCAGATTGTTCTTTTTCCCCATTTGTGGTTATTAGTAGTAGAAGTATTTCTACTTGGCTTTTACTCTCTGAAAGGAGACTCAAAGTGACTAACACTAAAAATCATACAATATGTAAATTAAAATCCAAGGACACAAACATTAAAGTAGAATTAATTACAAATACATAGTTAAAACCATTTTTAAAACCTGTTAAACTACATAAAACACAGCACTCCCTGGCTCAATCTTAAGAACTTTCTTCTTTAAAAGTCTGTCTGAAATGAAAGGTTTTAGTAGGCTACTGGAAAGATAGCAGGGCACTGAGTTGAGGGGTAGCCACTGAGAAGGCCCACTCTCTCATTTTCACCAACCAATCTTGCAATGGTGGTAGGACTGAGAGAAGGGTATCTCCTGAGGATTTCAGGGCCGAAGCAAGTTCGTACTGGGATACATGATATGCCAAATAGCTTGGATCTGAGCAGTATGATGCTTTATAGGTCACTAGCTGTGCCCGGCCACGCGTTGCTGTGGTGTTGTCTGGTGGTGTTGGTGAGAAATTGTTGAGGTAGTGGTGGTATTGAATGTCTGTTGTATGGTTGTCTTTATGTTTAGTATGCATTTGGTTGTTTGTGTACTGTGAAAGTGGTGAGGGTAGAGGGGGTCTATGTCCCTATGTAGTATTGTATAGTATTTATATGTTGTCCATGTGTTGTGAATGCTTGGATTGTGTCCTGCTGCATAGTAGAAAGGGTTGGGCTGGATGGCCCTTAGGGGTCTCTCCAAACTCTTGGATTGTATGCTTCTATTATTATTATTATTATTATTATTATTATTATTATTATTATTATTATCATAATCATCTTCATCATCATCATTACTATGTAGAGGCTGGATGGCCATCTGTCAGGAGTGCTTGGATTGTGTCCTCCTCAGAGGCGGTCCAACCATAAGGCGAAATAGGCATTTGCCTGTGGCGCCATCGTCCCGGGGGCACCATCGTCCTGGGAGGAGGGCACCACTCTCCACCTCCTTCTCTTTCGGGCCTTCCAGCGGTCGCGCTGGGCCTTCCGGCCAGCGCAGACCCACCTTCGCACCACGCAAGCCCACCTTTGGGGCCTTCAGAGATTGTGAGGTCTGTGGGAACTTGGAAGCTAGGTATGTGGGGTTTATATATCTGTAGAAGGTCCAGGGTGGGAGAAAGAACTTTTCTTTGAAGCAGGTGTGAATGTTGTAATTAATCACCTTGATTAGCATTTAATGGCCCTGTGGCTTCAAGGCCTGGCTTCTTCTTGCCTGGGAGAATCTTTTTTTGGGAGGAGTTAGCTGTCCCTGATTGTTTACTGTCTGGATTTCTTCTGTTTTCAGAGTGTTGTTCTTTATTTATTGTCCTGATTTTAGAGTTTTTTTTAATACTGAGGGCTATCTGGGTTATCTAAGTCCACACTGCCCTATATCCCTGTTCAATGTTTAGTGCTAAATTTGCAAATATAGTAATTCCTACATAACATTACCATGTATTGAACTGCTTTTTCTATTGATTTGTTGTAAAACATGATGTTTTGGTGCTTAATTTTTAAAATCATAATGTAATTTGATGTTTTATAGGCTTTTCCTTTATACTTCCTTATTATCCAACATTTTCGCTTATCCAACGCTTTTATTTTTCAGTGATTGGTTTGGGGGGGGCGCCAAAATTCTGTTCGCCTACACTTGAAAAATACCTAGGGCCGGCTCTGGTCCTCTTGCATGGTAGAAGGAAGTTGATCTGGATGATCCTTAGGGGTCACTCCAAACCTTAGGATTGTATGATGATGATGATATTATTATTATTATTATTATTATTATTATTATTATTAGTAGTAGTAGTAGTAGTAGTAGTATTGAGAGGCTGGGTGGCCATCTGTTGGGAGTGCTTGGCTTGCGTCCTGCATGGTAGAATTGGGTTGGACTGATTCGATGTGTATTATTATTGTGCAGATATTGGGTGGCCATCTGTCAGGAGTGATTGGAGTGTGTCCTCCTGCATGATATAAGGAAGTTGAACTGGGTATCTGCTAACCTTAAGATTGTATGATATTCTTATTCTTATTCATATTCTTATTATTATTATTATTGAGAGGCTGGCTGGCCATCTGTTGGGAGTGCTTGGATTGTATCGTCCAATGGCAGAGTTGGGTTGGACTGGATGGCCTTTAGGGGTCTCTCCTAACTATCTGATTCTATGATTCGATTTGTATTATTATTGTGCAGATCTTGGATGGCCATCTCTCAGGAGTGCTTGGTTTGTGTCGTCCTGTATGGTAGAAGGAAGCTGAACTGGATGATCCTTAGGGGTGTCTCCTAACCTTATGATTGTATGATCTTATTATTATTATTATTATTATTATTATTATTATTATTATTATTATTATTATTGAGAGGCTGGGTGGCCATCTGTTGGGCATGCTTGAATTGTGTCCTCCATGGCAGAATTGGGTTGGACTGGATTACCACAGTAATTGTTTCATATTACAGTAGAATTTCACTTATCCAACATTCGCTTATCCAGTGTTCTGCATTATCCAACACAGTCGGCCTTTTAGTAGTCAATGTTTTTGTAGTCAATGTTTTAAATTCATTGTGATATTTTGGTGCTAAATTTGTAAATACAGTAATTACTACATAGCATTACTACGCATGGAACTACTTTTTCTGTCCAATTTGTTGTATAACATGATGTTTGGTGCTTAATTTGTATAATCATTACCTAATTTGATGTTTAATAGGCTTTTTCTGAATCCCTTCTTATTATCCAACATATTCACTTATCCAACGTTCTGCCGTTCTGTTCTGTTTTTAATAAGTGTGTTTTTATTCTTTTTGGTTAATGTGCAAATATTACAATTGGTGCATGTTATTGTTTATTGATGTATTGTATATTGTTATTGTTTTGCATTTGTTAGTTCTGTGAGCCTGCCCAAGTCCCCTCCGGGGGAGATGGTGGCGGGATACAAATAAACTTATTATTATTATTATTGCACAATATTAGCATTATATATTACTATATTGAACTATACCACTATATTGTAATATTATATGTAATATATAACATATAATTAATATTATTATTTGGTATTATTATTAGTATTATATTGTATAAATTATAATATTATTATCAATATCATATGTATATACAATATATTATATTATTAAAACTGATATAAAAATATTATATTATAAATGAGGGCGGGAGCCAGGTAAATGACCTTGGAGGGCCGCATCCGGCCCCTGGGCCTTAGTTTGGGGACCCCTGCTTTAGCCTATACTAACTAAGCTAACTAAACTGTTCTTCACTGAGGACTTGAGACATGGGCATGTGGAGTTCTACCCACCTGCATTTCTATTTCTAAATATTAGTTTCCCATCAGCTCTTTAGTTCCCCAGTGTCCATTTATTTATTGAAGGAATGACAAGTCTGGGAGGGATTGATTCTGGTAGAATCACTGTTCTTTCTTGCTTGTGATAAGCCTTTATTGTGTCCAGTACTGACCTCCACAGCTTACTCTTGCTTTTAAATGCACATGTGTATTGTTGTTTTCCTTCACCTGAGGACATAGGAATTTTTAGTGTTTCTTCAAGAATCTGCTCGACTCTATCGTTACATTGTGAGATTAAGAATCATTCAAGTTTATGATAGCTGTCTGCTGATATTTGACGCTAAAATTCAGTTTTCTTGTTTTTGTTTGAGTGGACCTATTCATTGAAGTAAACAACATTAGAAGAATCAACCGTTCTTGGAAATATCATAGGTGTATCAGGTTACTCTCTGCCCATTCATTCTTTATCTGCATTACTCCTTACAGAAGAAAATGCTACAGATAGGCTGGATCCAGATGATCTGAAAGACTGTTATCTACTGCTGTGAAGCTGTGCTTTAAGATCCTTTCAGGTGGCCTTTTTCTCAGACTCACTGCCATGATAGGCATGGTTAGAAAACATACAGTAGACGGTATTTTCTTCTGGCTGTGGAATTGCCTATCTCATAAAGCTACATTGTCCTCTTACTGCTCTCTTATCACCAAGAAGGAAACAATTTTTTATTTACTTTAGATTGTCAACTGGAAATCTTTCAACTGAGACATGCCATACTCTTTGTCATCAAAATCTATTTTAAAATGCTTTTTAAGTTGTTGGAAACTGTTGTTCTAATTTAATTGTTTACTATATTATTTCTAACTTAGTATTGTTAATTGCCATCAAGTCAACTTTGAGTTATGATGAACCCCTGAATAAGAGACCACCCAATCATCAATAGCCTTGCTCAGCTCTTGCAGAGGCAGAGTCATTATTTATTTTATTGAGTCTATCCACCTGGAATGCAATCTCGTTCTTTCCTAATGACCTTCTACCTTACCAAGCTTTATTGCCTTTTATACTGAGCCATGTTTTCTCATGATATGGCCAAAGTATGACAGATTCAGTTTAGTCATCTTGGCCTTTAGGGAGAGTTCAGGCTTGATTTTCTCTAGATCCATTTATTCATAGTTTTAGTAGTTTCTAGTATCCGAAGAACACTTCTCCAGCACCACACTTCAAATTAATTTGTTTTTTCCTGTCATAATCCAGCTTTCACAACCATAGATAGAAATTAGAAATATGGTGGCAATGTCAATCCAAAGTGTGATATTAAAATATATATCTTTACACTTCAGGATCATGTCTAGTTTCTACAAAACTGCCATTCCAAGTGTTAGCCTTCTGATTTCTTGACTGCAGTTCTTGGAGAACGGGAGAAGTCCCAGCAGATTGGAGGAGGGCGAATGTGGTCCCTATCTTCAAGAAGGGAAAAAAGAACGACCCAAACAATTACCGTCCGGTCAGCCTCACATCAATACCAGGCAAAATTCTGGAAAAGATCATTAAGGAAGTGGTCTGCGAACACTTAGAAACAAATGCGGTCATTGCTAATAGTCAACACGGATTTACCAAAAACAAGTCATGCCAGACTAATCTGATCTCTTTTTTCGATAGAGTTACGAGTTGGGTCGATACAGGGAATGCTGTGGATGTAGCATACCTGGATTTCAGTAAGGCCTTCGACAAAGTCCCCCACAACCTTCTGGCAAACAAACTAGTAAAATGTGGGCTAGACAAAACTACGGTTAGGTGGATCTGTAATTGGCTAAGCGAACGAACCCAAAGGGTGCTCACCAATGCGTCATCTTCATCATGGAAAGAAGTGACAAGTGGATTGCCGCAGGGCTCTGTCCTGGGCCCGGTTCTGTTCAGACGAAGGGTTAGAAGGCACGATCATCAAGTTTGCAGATGACACATAACTGGGAGGGATAGCTAACACTCCAGAAGACAGGAGCAGAATTCAAAACGATCTTGACAGACTAGAGAGATGGGCCAAAACTAACAAAATGAAGTTCAACAGGGACAAATGCAAAATACTTCACTTCGGCAGAAAAAATGGAAATCAAAGATACAGAATGGGGGACGCCTGGCTTGACAGCAGTGTGTGCGAAAAAGACCTTGGAGTCCTCGTGGACAACAAGTTAAACATGAGCCAACAATGTGATGCGGCTGCTAAAAAAGCCAATGGGATTCTGGCCTGCATCAATAGGGGAATAGCGTCTAGATCCAGGGAAGTTATACTCCCCCTCTATTCTGCCTTGGTCAGACCACACCTGGAATACTGTGTCCAATTCTGGGCACCACAGTTGAAGGGAGATGTTGACAAGCTGGAAAGCGTCCAGAGGAGGGCGACTAAAATGATTAAGGGTCTGGAGAGCAAGCCCTATGAGGAGCGGCTTAAAGAGCTTGGCATGTTTAGCTTGCAGAAGAGAAGGCTGAGAGGAGACATGATAGCCATGTACAAATACGTGAAGGGAAGTCATAGGGAGGAGGGAGCAAGATTGTTTTCTGCTGCCCTGCAGACTAGGACACGGAATAATGGCTTCAAACTACAGGAAAGGAGATTCCACCTGAACATCAGGAAGAACTTCCTCACTGTGAGAGCTGTTCGACAGTGGAACTCTCTCCCCGGGGCCGTGGTGGAGGCTCCTTCTTTGGAGGCTTTTAAGCAGAGGCTGGATGGCCATCTGTCGGGGGTGCTTTGAATGCGATTTCCTGCTTCTTAGCAGGGGGTTGGACTGGATGCCCCATGTGGTCTCTTCCAACTCTACTATTCTATGATTCTATGATTCTATGATTCTATGCAGTCTCCCTTCTGATTAATGACTCCAAATATTCCATTCCTGCCTATTTAGCCTGCTTGCCCCAAGTATTTCGTTTTGTTTTATGAGGTCTGGCTTCTCCTGATTCGTGCTTTTCACATTCCATGTTCTTATATATGTGTTGTGCTGCTTCAGCCTTTCCTTTTACTACTTAGTATATCTGCAGCTAAATGTGCTTTTAGTTTGAGTCCCGTTGCATTGTTAGCTGCAGTGCTACTTGCTGTCCCCTGCTCTGATCCAGTAACTTGTTCAGTGCCATTCAACCAGGGAGACTCAGCTTCTGGCACTATCTCGTTTCATTTTGTATTGTCTCATCTTATGGTTTTTGTCATAAAAGACATTCAAAGGGGGTTTACCATGCTTCCTTCTGTATAGTATTAAAAGTGTTAGTTATGATTCTGTTGCCATTGAGAGATCCTCTGGGAATATCACTACTATTATCTCTGTCCAATGGTTGTTTGGCACATTTTATCTGTTGGACTTACAATGAAGAGTCATTCTGAGATGGCAGGAGGAGCAATCCACGCCTGCCCTTGGAATTGAAAAAGTTAGGATAGGCTAAGCAGAAATTAAGGAAGTATGAAGTAACTTAAAAGAAGAAAACTGGATCTGGTTCCTCATTAAATATTTATCTGATACTGGAGATCCTACCAGTAACACTGCTGCCATTGGCATAACCTCTTGCCTCACAGGATCATAGATAAGAGAAGTTTGATACCACACAGAGCCATGGCCATTAAAGTGATATTAAATTGTTATAACTATGTAGCATGGATACAAAGCATGAACCCATGCATGAAATCAGCATGCATGGAATCTAGTTATACATGCAAGTTATTAAAAGGAAGGGAAAGATAATGAGACAATTTCTGTTAATCTTTGGCTAGGATGGTCTGGGACAAAAGTCCAGTTTTGCAATCCTTAAGAAAGAAGATCTGTGTTTGAAACAGAATGGCCAGATACAAGAACATTTCTTGGAATTGAAGACTGAACTAATGGGAAAGATTCAGCTCACGTTTTAAAGTAGCAAAATCAGAAAGAATACTCTATGAGAAAATAATCTAAGAACACTAGGCAAAAGTTAAGCTTAATTGACAAAGCATGTGAGCTCAAATTGAAGATTTGGTATAGCCACAACATATGTCACTCATTCAATTGTCAGATGTTAAAAACAGAAAAAATAAAACCCACCTCATTAGAGCTGATATGGAAACTTTTAAATACAGTGGATCAGAACAGGACCTCAGGATCACACATGATGTCGGAGCTATCTACAAGAGATACAGAAGACATCTGTGAAGCAATAACTTCCTTGAACAATGACCGATGAAACAACTGAGAAGGCAGATGTACCTACCTCTGACACACTCACAAGCTGAGGAGTCTCAAGGCAGAACAAATGAACTATTATAGTACAAAATGGGATTGTAAACAGGTTTTGGATACAGATGGCTGTGACTACATCACAAGGCAATGTGATAAGAAAACCTGTTAGATTAAGAAAGTATAATTATGTTCAAACAGAGATAGAGAGAGCAAAACACAGGAGGAGAATGATAACAGGAATCAGAAGGTTGGATTCCAGTAAGACTGCTGGCAGAGTGTACATTTTAGTCAGGGGTGTAAATTTTACTCCAGTGCTTGGAAAGGTTAAGTTGCTGCTGATGCTTCTCTTATAGGTACAGAAGGACAGTTGGAGACTTCTGGGAATGGTCTACATAGTACTATTTTGTCTCACTGTCCTTTCACATCCTCAGGAGTAGAAAAACAGTCATCTTCTCCAAACCAGATTGAAAGCTTCTTTTTCCTTATCCTAAAGTATGCAAGGTCAGTTGAGCAACCTCTGAATGCCCCTCTTCCTCCAACCCAAAGGGAGGAAATTCCAGCTGCTCAGGAGCAAATGTATTGCACAAAGAGATACAAAATACTGCATTCTACAATGTCTTTTAAAGTATTTGCATTGAAATAAGTGAGGCCTACATCAGTGTAAGCCAGTAATATGATTCTAATCTAAGAGGAAGTATGGAAGGAAACAGCTCCAGAAACATGACTGGGAACTGAAACTTTAAAGAAAAAAAAACATGAGGCAAAGATCCCATTCTGATTATGCCGTCAAGTTTGGTGCTATGCTGTGTATACTATTAGGATTTTTTTTGCATCTTTGTGTATCACTTTACATCACATGTGGGAAATACTAAGACATCATACTTTTATATTCAGACATTTTGTCTTCTAGTGGCAGTTAAGATCAGAACTAAGAAAATTTAATTTTTGGAACTACCATTCCTGGAAATAATTTATTCAAACAATGATGGAGAGGTACATTTACCTGGACAACATGAGGTCAGTTGAAGTTATTCATCATTTACAATATGTTATGTGTGTTAACAGTCCCTACTTCTGCCCTCAGGATGACTTCTCTCCCTCTGCACTAATTGGCAGGTCAAGTCCTTCCTAGTGAGGCTTCCCTTCTGTTTTCACAATTCTTGTAAGTGGGCTGGGAGTTTGTTGGAGGAGTGTTCTTAAGCAACTCAAGTGGAGATTCTCATTAGCAGATATCAAATGGAAATGTGCTTTTTATTGTAAGCCTTTCTTTCCCACTGAAGCTCAGGATTTGTAACTTGGCGATGAAGACTGCCACCTACTGAATCATTACTATGTCTCCCTTGGCATCAAGCTCAACCCTAGATGTGATCTGTTATCCAGCTTTGGGTCACATTTGAAACTTTTCAACTTAACAAGAGCAAATGTCTGCTTCTTTTTTAACCATTTCTCAGTACTATGGAAAAAAATATCACTTTATATCCTCACCTAACTGGGAAACCAGGCAGGCAATTGTTGTTAGTCCAACTCTGGAAGGGAAAATCATTCTATTTCTGACCTATCTCACTTTTACATCTGTTCACCCAAAAGACAAGTTCCACATAAAACTATATTGATTTTTTGATTTTAATCTGCATGAAACACAGATTTAAACAATGATCATTAAAATTGTTGACCAGTATATACCAACTAAAATGTATTTGATGTCAAAATATAATTTGGATAGTTTAGACTATTGGATAGCTTTTAAGGCTATAAATTGTATCAGAAATATGGAGAAATATGAAGGCCAGAGAATGTTTGAAAGTTGTTGAGAATGAATATTACTTCTGTATTTGTATTTATCTCTATTTGTATATATCCTCTGAGTTGCAGCTTCTTCTCTTCAAATCACTTCTGATTTACAAAGACCATGCTACTCAAATGCCAGCATGGTATAATGATTTAGATCTTGGACTATGATTCTATCTCTGCCTGACTATGGAAATTTACTAGGTGACCTCTCACTTTCAGAAGAAGACAATGGCAAACTTCTTCTAATTAAATATTGCCAAGAAACATGTCCTTTTAATGACTGCCAAAGTTGGTAAGAAAGGGGGATCATTGTATCTTCATCTCTCCTAAAGACTCAGGAGGAACCAGAGCAGATCTCCTTTACCAACCAAGTGTGGCAGCCTAGAGATGTGATTCCAGAGTTGGTTGGCAATGGTCCCCCCTCTGCAGTTTTAGGAGAAATGGAAGAATAGTGAGCCCACAAGGAAGCTTTGCCCAGCCCCTGGAAATATTTGCAGTTTTTCCACTTTCACAGGATTCCTGCATTTTTCATTCTACAAATGTTGAGGGTCAACATTTGTAGTAGCAGTAAATATACAATAGTAGTAGTAAATATACAATATTACTTGTATTACTACTAATTACTACTATACAATAGTAGCAGTCATACTAATACTGTCATTAGTATTAAATAGAGGGGGAGGAGCATAATAGTAGTGAGCTAGCATAGCATAGCATAGTTTGAGTGTTGGACTAGAGACTTAGGACCTCATCACATTGATGAGGTCCTCCGGATCAATTTGCCAGCCTTCGTGCCAAATCGGGAGGCAGCAGGGCAATCCTGGCACGCTGTGTCCCACCTTGCTGGCAACTGACACTTCCCCACCTCACATATGGTCATGAAGCTTCCCCCACAGTAGCTCTGTTGTTCCCAATGGAACACAAGGAGATTCCCATGTTGGCAGTGCAGCATCATAGAACACTACCACCTCACCTGAGCCATGGAGCCCTACCGGAAGTGAGGCTATATCATGTGATGGCGACATGGGGTTCCATGACTCATCTGGGGCAGAAGCATCCAAGGATGCTAAAATTTCCTTATGTGGTGAGATCATTAAAAAATGGAGTTTGAATCCTTGCTAAATCATGAAAACCCACTGGTTAACCTTAAACAAGTGACACTCACTCATCCTCAGAGGTAATAGCAACCCCGCTCTGAACAAATCTTGCTTTAGGGTCACCATGAGTCAGAGCCAGTATACATGGACCTATACATTCATACATTCAGTGGACCTTCTTTGAACATGCTACCACCACCCAAAGTACAGATACTTACTCATCCCTACATGAGTATACAGAAGAAAGGTGGTGCTGAAGATTTTAACTCTATTCCATTTTAAAGTCCTTGGGTCTCCCCTTTTGGGTTGACCTTGTGGAAGGGTTCTATGTTAGGATCAAGGTTTTACCTGTGCAAAATTGTCTTCCCAAGTTTTGGTGTAATTCTGCATCCTTTAATTGGTGTTTAGCCCATTGTCTTGTCCTTCAATTGCATCCTCTGAGTTGCTTCAGCTTTATTCTTCACTTCCAGCCATGGATCCTTTATACCATGGCTTTTTGGACTCTGGCTACTGGCTTGATTTAATCTAATTCCCAAGACCCAGTCCAGAAAACATTCAAATTTCAATCTACATATACTTCAGGAAATCTGGATCAAGCCATTTTGTATTGGAGTTAAGGGTGGGCATTTTCCCCTTTTTTCCATTACTCAAATTTTGTGACTTTTTGACACACACACACACACACACACACACACACACACATATATATATATATAATATTATATTAAAAATGATATGAAATGAAATTATCACCCATTCCTAGATTGAATATAAATGAATCCATCCACACAGGTGTAGAAAAGTTTTGTTTCCATAAAGATATCGTGCATTTTTATCACTTTCATGGTTAAAACAAAAGCAATCCTGATTTTTTTCCCCTTCAGTAATCCAGTAAGTAAATCCTCTTCACTGAAGTGGCTCATTTATCTTTTGAGCTGATTGCAGAACCAAACAGCTCATTTGACACTCAGATGATTTCACTCACATAACAGAAACAGACAATAAAAATATTCCACATCTCTTTCTAGACCATATTTTGGAGAAGGATCCAATTCTCCTTTCCAAAGAATGATAAAAACATTCTGCTGTGTTCAGGTAACTTCAAAATTGTGCAACTATTGTAATGTGTTCAACAAGGAGCTATCTGAAGCCACTTAGAAACCATTGTTAACTTGAAATAAATTCATGCCAGAATTAGGAAAAATTACTTTTCTGAGTGGCAGCTCCCAGAATCCTCCATAGCCTTGCTAGCTGGCATGTACTCAAGAGTTGTAATCCAGAAAAAAAATACGCTTCTAGCTCTGGCTGTGACAGCATTAATTGAGACTGGGCACTAGAATCACATTTAGTTTTACAATTTGCACTGGCTTCCAATTAATTTCTGGGCTCAATTTAAAAATATGCTTTTGAGTCTTTGATGTTTGGAACCTGAAAACCTGAGGTATAATTTATCTCCACATGCACCACCACGTGGTGTGTTGCTCAACAAGGCAATATTTTGGGTGTGCCAGGTATCTGATATGCCTTAAGACCTTGAAAAGCTGTTACTAGTTAAAATATGCTGGTCTATAAAGAGTTAGGGGATCAGTGGAGGTATATTCAGCTATTTTCCTGTAACTCAGTGATTTCCAAACTTTAGTCTGGACTTCAACTCCCAGAAGCCTCAGCTGCCTTGGTCAATGATTAAAAATTTTGGAAAGTGTAGTTCAAAACATATGGAAAACTAAAGCTGAGGAAACACTGCATAGATACACTGCAAGGATGTCATTTACAGAGCCTTTCTGAAGACCCCTGGAGCACACTGAAGATTCAGCATATCCACATACAGGAAAATAGTTGGACTTGTCCCACTGACTCCCTGCTCTCCAACAACATGAAAATGCCCACATTGGGAAGTGCACTGCTTAAAATCTGGGTTTGGGGGTAGAACTGTGAGACGTAGCTACAGAAACAACAACAACAACAACTTTATTCTTGTACCCTGCTTCCATCTTCCCGAAGGGACTTGAGGCGGCTTACATAAGAAAAACAGTCCATAAATTTAAAACACAATATAATAGCATAGTTATAAAACAACATAACATGACAATTATTAAAACCAAGGCATCAATTGCTATGTACAGAGGGTGATTAGTGAGTAAAGTCCATGAGTAAAATAGAGATGGGTGGGGAGAACAAGGAACCAATTGCATTAAAACACAAAAACCTATACAATGGGGGAAATATTAAACTGCAGCACAGTTTGAAAACAAGATACATGGCTGGTTGCCTCTTCACTCAAAAGTGCACTACTACATCCATGTTTTAGACTCCAGCAGAAGGTGGACAATGAAGGAGACAGTCTAATCTCCCTGGGAAGCGAGTTCCAGAGTCGGGGGGGGGGGGGGCACTACCGAGAAGGCCCTCTCACTCGTCCCCACCAACCATGCTTGAGACAGAGGTGGGAGCGAGAAGTGACTCCCTGGAGCATCTTAGGGCCCGTGAAGGTTCATAGGGGAGGAGGCAATCACGGAGATAAGCAGGTCCCATACCGTTTAGGGCTTTGTAGGTGATAACCTTCACATTGAATTCGGCCCGGAAACTTATCAGTAGCCAGTGGAGCTGCTTAAACAGGAGAGTTGACCGCTCTCTGTAGCTAGCTCCAGTTATTAATCTGGCCACTGATCTTTGTACCAGCTATAGTTTTCGAACCATCTTCAAGGGCAGCCCCATGTAGAGCACATTGCAGTAATCCAGTCTGGAGATAACTAAAGCGTGGACCACCATGGCCAAGTCAGACTTCATGAGGTATGGTCACAGTTGACGCACAAGCTTTAACTCTACAAAAGCCCTCCCAGCCACCACTGACACCTGGACATCAAGCGTCAGCACTGAGTCCAGGAGGACCCCCAGACTGTGGACCTGCATCCTCAGGGGGAGTGTGACCCCATCAAGCACAGGCTGCCACCCTATGCCCCGATCGGCCACACGACTGACCTGGAGGATGTCTGTCTTGTCAGGATTAAGCTTCCGTTTGTTGGCCCTCATCCAGTCCATCACAGTGGCCAGGAACTGGTCCAGGATTTGAGGGGCTTCCTTGGAATTTGGTGGAAAAGAGTAGTAGAGTTGAGTGTCATTTGCATAGAGATGGCACCGAACTCCAAAACTCTGGATGACCTCACCCAGTGGTTTCATGTAGATTTTAAAAAAGCATGGGAGATAGAATAGACCCTTATGGGACCTCACAGGTCAATGGGCAGGGGTCCGAGCAGGAATCTTCCAGCTTCACCCACTGGGAATGGGCCTCCAAGAAGGAGCGGAGCCATTGCAAAGCAACACTTCCAATACCCATTCTGGAGAGCCGTCCCAGAAGGATACCATGGTTGATGGTATCGAAAGCTGCTGAGATGTCTAAGAGAACCAGCAGGGTCACATTCCCCCTGTCAAGTTCCCATGAGCTTATCTTCTCTCTTATCTTCCATCTAGAAATGTATGTCATCAATGTAAAAGACCATGCAGATCCTGAATAGGTCTTCACAGTTATTTACAGACTCACTGTCAAGACTCAGCTTCTGGAAGACAATCATACTCAGCCACAAGTGATTACACATTATGACAATGAAAACTGTGCAAAGTTCTTACTAGTCTATTCTCCTCAACATAGTTTCTCAGTTGTTGTGAAACCTTTTTTTCCAACATGGGAATGAATATTCTTTCCATCCCTTAGATATTAGCTACACCAATTTTAGATGTTTAACTTAAAAAGCCTGGGGATCATGTTTTGCCTTTATTGTTTTAGTTTTTTGCTGAATTAATTCAGTGCTCTCCTGTCCATAAAAAGTGAAGTTTTCTTCTAAAAGTGGAATCTCAGGGCCCCTCCAGCCATGTAACCCAGAATATTAAGGCAGATAATTCACAATATCTGCTTTGAACTGAATTATCTGAGTCCACACTGCCATATAATCCTATGTTTCCTTCTCCCTTAATGCAGAAGAAATCCCAGATACATCTGATACCAGTGGCATGATTTTTTTTCCAGAGCAGTCAATTTAAAATTTGTGTATTTCTTTTTAAAGCCATTGGTTTCAGAGACAGGATATAAGATGTGCTTTCTCCCCTTCCTCTGCAGGAAGTTATTGCTTTCTGCTTGTGTCTCAACCTTCTAAATTATTTTATCGAGAGCATGAAGCTGGGATTTTTTTTTTGCTTATTGACTGCCATCTTGTATTTCAAGCTAGTGATTGACAGAGTAACCAGAATGTTCAAGCAGAAAATCAATAATGCAGGACCTCTAGACACTCCACCAAAGCTCTGAAGAAACTGGTTTACTGGTCACAGTGCTAGTCGCTGATCAGAAAATGTAAAACTACCCAGCCATGAACAGAAAACAATGTAAAGACAGATGCACTGTTCCTTTGCATGAGAGATTTTTTATTAGTTTCCTGTACTTTAAATTCTGTAATATGTTAAAGAAAGGTGGAGTAGAGAGGGAATGAAGGAAACAGGCAAGAGGGTGGGTGAATGAAGCACAAGGGAAGGGCAAAAAAGGAAAGCTCTGACAAAGCTATCCGATAAGGAGTGTTGGTTCTCCTCCTTGCCTAACCAATTTTCCTCCAAACCCGAAGCATTGGGAATTCAGGATATAATTTTATCCTTCTGAAACATCACATTTTACTTATTCCTATATAAGTGACACTCATGTCAACATGAAAGATTCTGAAATTATTACTTGCAAGTTAGCGTTTTGCTGCTAATATGTTCCGCCACCCTTTACCTTCTAGTTTTATGGTGCTCTAATTATAGCCTGCAGGCTTTCTGTGGTCTTCTGCCTCTTCTGTTGGAGTTCAATTCCAAGTGAATTCTGCCCGTTAAGACCTCCTGCTGGGTTATTGATTATTAAAGTAATGCACTTTTACGATGGCATGTTAAACATGGAAATAGAATAATGAATGGCTTGTAATAAGAGCCTGTGCTGCCATCCTATCTCCAATCCTCTTGACCCATCTGCTTCCCAAGAGAGAGGTCTCTAGATCTTTGAGAAATTACCTTAATGCAAAAAATCCTGCCCAACTAATCAAGATGACTCCTTCCTGTTACAATCCTATGAACCCCTGAAAAGATGGCACTAGGTAAATAAACGTTTAGAAGAAGAAGGCGGAGAAAGGAAATGTATTCCTACTGAAGCAACTTTTTAAAAGTTCTATAGAAAGTTGTCTGAGACTGTATTTTTCTTTTCATAAGCTAAATAAATTAATAAATAAAATGTGTAACCTTGGTGTTCATAAAACGTTCTGCTTAAGAATATCTGATCTATAGAGGAGAACAAAAGAAACCAGAAACTCAAGGGTTTTATTTATTTATTACTGCTACTTAGGGAAGGGAAACAGCTCAAGGTGAATGCTACCCTGTATGTTTGGTATTATGCAGTACAAAAGCTTACACAAGGAAAAAAATATGTGCAGATGGCAATGAAGAGGACTGCTGTGAATGCATCACCAGTAGCAGATACTTTGATGACCCTGCAAGATGTAGCCTTTGTCTAAGAAGCTTAATTTTTGTTTTTCATTTACATAGTCCCTCAAATGACAGGGCCTGATGGTATTGCTGCCACAAGACAATTAATGGCACCAACCATCAAGTCCTCACCACTGCAAAGTGCCTATTATGCACATTAATATCTATGGAGAAATATACTTAGAAATAGATATAACAAAAATGCAAAATCCACAAATGTGTTATAAGATCTGAAAACAGACATGAAACCAACCTGCTGAGGGTCTTCCTTTAAAAAAAAACAAAACAATGAGAGCTAGTTTAGTTGTGTGCTGTATAAATCAAGCATTACCGTATTTTTCACTTTATAAGACGCACCTGATGATAAGACGCACCTAGTTTTCAGAGGAGGAAAATGGGGAAAAATAATTTGAACTAAAAGATGACCTAGAACATTTTAATAAAATAATGTAACAGTAAGGGAGAATTGGGCGATCTGGGCGATCGCCCAATTCTCCCTTAGTTCCTTGACGCAGGCGCAGATCGCCCGGGCGATCTGCGCCTGCGTCCAGGAACTAAGGGCAAAATGGGGGGATCTGTGCTGTGTGCGCACGCGCCCCATTCTCCCTTCCTGGACGCGTCCGCAGATTGCCCTGGTGATCTGCGTCCAGGAAGGGAGAATGGCGATCTGCGGACGGCACAGATCGCCCCATTGATGGCAAGGCTGGGGTGACTTACTTGAAGTGGGGACAAACTTAGTAGATGTGGGTGAAACGTCAGTATTTTAAAAACTCTAAAATCAGGACAGTTATTTATTTCGTGTCAAAAGCATTGTACATTTCAAATAATGGAATTAAAAAGAAAATTAAAAAAAGAAAAAAAAAGAAATCACAAGCAACTAAATAGTTTTCGACCAAAAGCGGGCGACAGCAACCGCATTGTCTGTAGCTTTAAACAACTCCTCCTCCGTGCATGAGGCAGGGCATTGTGGGCAAGCATACGTATGCTGAGTTGTTTGTTCAGCTCCACAGTCACACAAGGTGGAGGATTCCTCCAGGTAGTGCCACCTTGCCAAGTTGTCTTTTGATCTGCCCACTCCACTTCTGAGTCTGTTCAGGGACTTCCAAGTTGCCCATTCTTGGTTTGCCCCTGGAGCAAGACCCTCTTGGAGGGGGGGCATCCAGTTAGAATTGCCAGGTTTAGCTGCCCAGAGGGACACCCTTGCTGTTGCTGGAGGAACATCAAGAGGAGTGGTGGTTCTCATGAAGCCCTTCCTTGATTTGAGTCTGGTGGGAGGAGGCTGATAGTCATGCAGTGGGTGGCTTTCACAATGTTCGACCTTTTTTCTCTCACCGTTAGCAGCAACTTCCCGTCGCACGTCAGGAGGGGCAATGCCAGCTAACTTGTAGAGTTTATCAACAGGTGTAGGTTTAAGGCATCCCGTGATGATTCTGCATGTTTCATTCAGTGCTATGTCCACCTGCTTCACATGGGCAGACTTGTGCCAAACAGGACAGGCATACTCTGCAGTTAAGACAAGGCCAGGGCTGAGGTTCTTACTACTTGTGGGTCTGCACCCCATGTGCTGCCAGTCAGTTTCCGCAGGATGTTATTGCGTGCAGCTACTTTGTGCTTGGTGTTCATGCAGTGTTTCCTATATGTTAGTGTTCGATCTAAGGTGACACCAAGGTATTTAGGATGGAACCAGTGTTCGAGCTCTTGGCCTTCCCAAGTAACTTTCAGTTTCCTGTTGGCTTCACGGTTACATAGATGGAAAGCACACACTTGTGTCTTGGAAGGGTTGGGCTTCAGGTGGTTCTCTTTGTAGTAGCTGGAGAGGTCTTTCAAGGCATTGGTGAGTTGCTTTTCAACTGTTTCAAAATCTTTTGCTTGTGTTGTAAGGCCAACACAAGTAAATAAATAACATCACTCAGAAAACTGAGAAATTCCAGGCAGGAAACAATCAGGGCCAGCTAACACCTCCCAACAAAGGATTACCCCAGGCAGAAAGCAGCCAGGCTTTGAAACTGCAAGGCTATTTAATGCTAATCAAGGTGGCCAATTACAACATTCACACCTGCCTCCAACAAGCAAGAGTTCTTTCTTTCTCCCACCCTGGACCTTCTGCAGATAGATTTAACCCCACTTGTCTAGTTTCCAAGAGACCTCACAACCTCTGAGGATGTCTGCCATTTAATTATTAATAAATATAATTATTTATACGTTATATTATATAATATATTAATATAATATAATTAATATTAATAATAAATAAATAAATAAAATTAAGCTGCGGGAGGGAGGCAGAAGAAAGGAGATGAGGAAAGAAGGAAAGAAAGAGGAAAAGAAAGAAAGAAGGGACGAAGGAAGGAAGGAAGGAAGGAAGGAAGGAAGGAAGGAAGGAAGGAAGGAAGGAAGGGAGGAGTCCCTCAAGCCTGCAGGAAGGGCCCCTGCCTCTCACCTGGCCTTCGCCCCAGCCGAGGAGGAGGAGGAGGCAGAGGAGGGGGCTGCTGCTGCTGCTACTGCTTGCTGGCTTGGCTCCCCCGCCTCCCTCCTTCCTTGCCTTGGAGAGGACGGAGAAGCGCACCATGGTCCAGCGGCGCCATCCCGCCTTCGGGGCGGAAGGGAAGGCGAAGGTGGCGGGGAAGCAGGCATTGTGGCCAGGTGGGGGCAGGCACTGGTCAGGCAGGAGCAGGCATCGCGGCCAGGCGAGCAGCCGGCAAGGCTGGCAAGGCGGGCGAGAGGCCGCAGGCCTGGGAGGAGGAGGAGGGGGTGTGCAGGCCAGCAGCAAGAACAGGCCCTGCGGGCAGGAGGAATGGGAGCCCGAGAACCCTTTCCGTCCGCCCTCTGAGCCTCACGTGACACATCGGAGGCTTCCTTGCTCAAGCACACGCACAGGCCCATTGACGGCCAGAGCGATCTGCGGACGCGTCCAGGAAGGGAGAATGGGGCGATCTGTGCCGTCCGCGCGTCCCCATTCTCCCTTCCTGGACGCAGATTGTGTTTATAAGACGCACTGACTTTTTCCCTCTATTTTTTTTTTGGGGGGGGGGGGGGAAGTGTGTCTTATAAAACAAAAAATACGGTATATAGGTCAATGATGGAAGGAGAGCATTATGACATTGTGTACACCAGAAGGCACAAATATAATGGCAAACATATAATGCATCTATCTGTAAATTATTCTATTTCTTCTACTGCTTCGTCAGATAAGTTTCCAATTGTTGTCACTAAAGTGTGTTATTCATATTTGGGAAATGTTATACAACTTTGCTGGAAACAAAAGTGGAGACTGCATTACTAACCAGAATAATTTAGGAGGAGAACAAAACTGCTACCCGCCTTGAGATGTGATATGATTATTAGCTGATTTCATGGATAAATACTCCTAGAAGAAGAGGACAGCAAGTGAGACTGCAACAGTCAGAAGCAGGATCCCTGTTACAATTCCTTATTGCATCACAAATCACTAGTGACAGTGCCATGATTGGGAATATATACTATTAATGTGCATCTACACTGCATAATTAATGAAATTTGACACCATTCTAGCAGCCATGAATCAATGCTATGGAATTTTAAGTATCATAGCTTTGCAAGGTCTTTAGCCTTCTCCACCATAGAGTCCTAGTGCCTTACCAAATTAGAAATCCCAGGATTCTAAAGCATTGAACTATGGCAGTTAAAATGGTGTCAAACTACATTAATTCTACAATGTAGGTGCACCCTTACAGCCTCATCACATTGAGATGGGAAAGTGCAGGTGACCGTCTTTTTAGCATAAAGAATTACCCCTCTAGACAGTTAGCCATCTCATTTTGAGTTCTACCTCCCAATCACATTCACATGTGGAAACCTTAGAGCTGGAATACATTCTTCTTACATTCATCACAAGGTCAGTATTACTTATTTTTAATCAGGAAAAACTACAATATCCAAAAGCCAAGAGATCATTTGCCCTGCTTAAAACCCCTTACATTAAAGGAGACAGTGCTCCAGTTTAAAACCACTTCTTTCAATGGAATAAAATTCCTCTGCCCCAAACCCCATATGATAAAGGAGACAGTGATCCAGTTTAAAACCACTTCTTTCCATGGAATAAAATTGCCCTGCTCCAAACCCCATATGATAAAGGAAACCGACAGGGGCGGGCAATGAAACAGGATGGGAAACTTTTCAGCTAGAACCATGGGGGTAACACGCTATAGGAGGTAGGAGCTCTGAACATGACCGATGGCCCGTGTTCAGAGTGCCCTTCTTTCAGGACATTTCTGCCTTTTCAACCCAGGATATAATTTAATGTCAAGTGATAAGTTCGGTGCCTCTCCATGCTTGAAATGAATCTGAAGTATCCTATGAGGGGGAAATTTCTCAATGTGATGAGGACGATTGCTGGAGTTCCCTCCTTCCAGGACACTTCTGCCTCTTTTCAACCAAGCAAGGCTATACATGATGGCAGGAAGTAGTTTAACATCATGTGATGAGTTCCGTGCCTCTCCATGCTTGAAAAGAGGCTGGTGTCCTACGACGGAGAAATTTCTCAATGTGATGAGGTCCTTAGTGAACTCAGGCCCCTTCTATACTGCCACATAAAGTCCAGATTATCTGATTTGAACTGGATTATACGGCAGTGTGGACTCATATAATCCAGTTCAAAGCAAATAATGTGGGTTATCTGCTTTGATAATCTGGATTATATGGCAGTGTAGAAGGGGCCTCAGAGCCATTACAGATCTGTAAGTCAAGGTTACATAGCTATAACTGCAACATCTATTAGTCCTCAACATTGCCAAAAGCAATAGATAATAGCATTATCTATCAGCCTCATTATAATTCTATTTTGAATGTTATTAGGTTCCTTTCATTGGGATATTTTAATCTAATGATTTTATCTTATATTGCTGCTATAGTCCCCCCCCCCCACCTTTGAAGTTGACTGAATTGCATTGGTGGTTGTTTGATATTATTGCTATTGATATTATTACTGTTGTATAAACCTTTGTTTTAACTTCTGTTTTATCATCTTCTTGTGTTTTAAACTGTGTGTATTGTTTATGTATTTGTGCTGTTACTTTTGTAACATTGTGAGCCGCCCCGAGTCCCCACGGGGAGATGGTGGCGGGGTATAAATAAAGTTTTATTATTTATTTATTTATTTATTTATTTATTTATTATGACATACTTTGGTGTGCAATCAGGACATATTGTTACTTCAAAACTCAAACTTTAAATAGTTCTACTTTTGCATATTTCTTAAGTAGATCCCAGAGATGGACAGATCCATATGTTTCCAGTTCATTTAGCCCATTCTTTAGTCAGTTCCATTTCATTTCCATTTTTAATCCACATCTTTTAATGTACTTGCTCGCAAAAATGCACTTTTTAAATTAATATTGTCTAGTTTCATTTCCGAAACGTGTGGAATTTGATGGATTGCCATACAGCTGAAGTGGTATGGAATTATATAACTGTATCATGAAGCTATATTCTAAAAGTTATCTTTTGTTATGTATCATGTGCAAAATAAGTTTTTCAAACTCTTTCTGAACTTGTAGATCTGAAATAAATAAATAAATCTGGAAATATCTGCTCATCTTGTGGCGAGGGGAGGGAGGAAGGAGAGAGAGAAATATGTTTGTCTCTCCTCATGACAGCATAATTCTTCAAAGAATTCAAGAACGGCTCAATGTGGAAGTTTTAAACTTTAAATTAGGTTCAGGTTTTGGCCAGCACAGCCATTTAGGCATTTAAGTATGAAAAGCTGACAAAAGCAAGCACAAACAACATGAAAGAAGAATACATTTCCAGAGGCTGATTTTTCATTCTTCTGTGACTTTAAGGTTTCAGCTGTCTCACAACACCCATCATCTCAGCTACAGACCTTTAAGAAAATGATATACGTTTGCCAAATATGCTACATACTTCTTTCACAGGGAGTGATTATAATGCAAACAGCAAAAAAAGAACCATCCTGCACACCAAGCTGAGAGACAATGTGATCAGATTGGAAATAGACTTCAGTTAAAATTGTTTTTTTTCCCTTTCATCTATCCCAGCTTAAGAATACTAAGAAAATACTTTCAAGTATTGATCATGTCAGACCCGGAAGCTAGATTTATGCCAGGTTACAGTCAGGATCTGATTTTGTGACAAGTTTGGCTACATTACTTTATGGTGGCACAATGGGTTAAACGCTTGCGCCAGCTGGACTGCTGACCCAAAAGTTGGGTTGCTAACCTGAAGGTTGCCGGTTCAAATCCACGAGATGGGGTGAGCTCCCATCTCTCAGCTCTAGCTTGCAGGGACATGAGAGAAGCCTCCCAGCAAGATGGTAACACATCCGGGTGTCCCCTGGGCTATATTTCTGTAGACAGCCAATTCTCTCAGATCATAAACAACTTTTTGTGACAAGTTTGGTTACATTACTTTCTGGTGGTGCAATGGGTTAAACCCTTGTGCCAGCTGGACTGCTGATCTGAAGTATCTCTGTTAACTCATTTCTTACTCTGGGTTCTTTGGTATTTTATATACAGCATATCTATAGAGTACTCCCTGAAGAACCTCCCTTAAACCTATCAACACTCACTTTTCATTATATGAGAAAGACCCAAAATTATGCCTCTGTGTATATTTGAACCATACACAGCTGAGGTTTGTCATTTTTGTTAACCATTTGGTAGAGGAATGGTATAGGCTGTTGTACTCTCATCTGCAATTTAATTTGTTTTAGCAGTTTATACTTTTTAAAATTACTAATTGCAGTAGAGAAATTCATGGTGTAAATTTTCACAATAAATAAATGTTATGGCAAACACAATGGTCAATTGAAACATAATGGGGTTGTTATCAGACCTTGAATGTCTTTGATTGCAAATAATGTTGCCTGTTAACATGTTACATTTGTGGTAATGAAAGCATAAGAAGAGGTTAGCAAATGCATGTTTTTCATTACTGATAAAAATTGCTTTTGAGAAGTCATTTTCACCATTTGGATTTTGGATTTATTTTCTATAAATGTGATTGTAGAAAATAGCTTTTTTAACATTTTTACATTTAAATACAGGACAACTTCAATATGTGTGAAGGATATATTCTTCGACTTACCATGGAAACAGGAAGCTGGATCTTAGAAAACCTACTGAAATGAACAGTTTCCACCAAAGATTACCATAGAGTCTCACTGAAGTATTTAGCAAATTCAGTTACATCTTCATAGAGAATTTGCTAAGTCTTCCAGTTAGACTGTATGATAGCCTCCAGCAGAAGCACACTGTAAAATCACCTTGAGGACCTAGAAAATTTTTAGTGAGAACATATTCTGCTGGATTCAAGTAAGTGAAACTGCAGGTACCAGTCATATGGATACAGAGATTATACAGTTACAGTAGAGTCTCACTTATCCAAGCTAAACGGGCCGGCAGAAGCTTGGATAAGCAAATATCTTGGATAATAAGGAGGGGTTAAGGAAAAGCCTATTAAACATCAAATTAGGTTAGGATTTTACAAATGAAGCACCAAAACATCATGTTAGACAACAAATTTGACAGAAAAAGTAGTTCAATACGCAGTAATGTTATGTTGTAATTACTGTATTTACGAATTTAGCACCAAAATATCACGATATATTGAAAACATTGACTACAAAAATGGCTTGGATTATCCAGAGGCTTGGATAAGCGAGGCTTGGATTAGTGAGACTCTATTGTATCTGCTTCTTAAATTGTGGATCTCGACCCAAAATGGAGTCCCCTTAGCTCAATGCTGCAGTCACAAAAATGGCAACAGTAAATGGCTTCTGAATGCTACCTGTTTACACAAATTTGTTAGCAACAATGTGCAGTATTTAGATTAGACTTTCCAAAAAAATGCTTCAACTGTGTTCCAAAACAAGGGAAAATCAGCCTGTTTACTAGCAAGCCTTACAATTGCTGATTTATTATCAGTTTGATTTTTATATCTATTTTATATACCTGGGATCACCTAAAAATTAATTGGGCAGAAAGGAATCATAAATGAAAAACATTTAAGAAGCTCTGTTATAGACAACCAAAATATAACACATGTTACTAAGAACTCTTCAATTAACAAGTTAATCCATAACACGTTATTTTGTAAAACTATAACAACAAATTAGAATACCTTTTTAAAAAAATGTTGCAATTTTAGACTATTGCAACACACCTTCTTGCAATCCCACTTTGTAGCATTGCTCATAAGACTATTTTCAGGGTTGGACCTCACGGGAAGCTATATTTAAAGGAACCAGGAGTTTTCAACCAAAGCATAGCACACAAGAAGAGGAAAGGCATTGAGAAGGAGGAGGCAGCACTTGAGATTATCACTACCATGTCATCACATTGAGGTCCAATTTGTGGATGATAGTGGGGGGATTCGCCAGGCAGCATGGCGAATCCAGCAGGCATCAGGGGAAACCATTGCTCCGGGCCCCGCATCGCCTGCATCAGCACTTTCCCCATCCCATGGCAGAAAGCGTTGCTGCCTGGCTTATCTCAGTTCTTCTCAATGAGAACACGAAAAGCCTCCCATGTTCTCTGGCTGCATCCTAGGATGCTTGGAGGACACTGAGAGGATGGAGCCCCACCAGAAGTAGCTGTACATTGTTGGATGGGATCTGGAAGGCTCCATACTCCCAGCATCCTAGGAAGCTTAAATGTAATGAGGTCCTAATTCATTTGTATTCCAATGGCAGACGTGTTACAATGACTGTGTATTTTCCACTGTTAGTGTTCATTTCAAGTAGGAAGAGGACTTTGGTAAAGCTAATGGGACCTAACACCTATTCAATACCAAGAAACCATAAAATTTGGATTATCAGTGGACTACATCATAACAAAATATTGATGGTGACAAAATCTATTCCTTCCCTACTGCCCAGGAACTGTGGGGATCTCAGCTAAACCAAGAGAATATTAGATAATTACATGAAAGGGCTGATGATGGCATGTCTCCAGAAATAAAGAAAAGACCTACACTTTTAATGCTGATGCTCCGGGCTCCACTAGACCATTTTCTCCTCCTACAGCATATTCATGTTGTTCCAATCAAATCTACTCGATAAATATTCACAAATGTGCCACACACATTTTTGTGGGAACACTGGTATAAATATAACCATGTTTGCCACATAATACATATTGTCAATCTAAGTTTCATCAGAAATGGACGCTAGGATCAAAAACAAGAACTGCATCTCTCCTGTCAGTAATGCTTATACATGGCCCTTTCATCATTTCTTGTAATGTCAAAGCAAAGATTTTATCTGAATTTATTTTTAAAAAATTAATTAAAAATACTGTAAAATGCATCCTTTGTTTTCATGAATGTGCCCTGGCCAAATGGATATTGGGCAATGGGTTCATATATACAGAATCAATAGCAGAAGTAAAGATTATTTCAAAAAGCATGTAAAGTGGTTCTTCCTAGCAGTAAAACCCTTGAATTTCTGTTTAGGATGATATTAAAAATCTCTGAACTGCAAGACACAGACAGGCCGGCTCCTTCGATGGTATGTGAAGTCAGCATAGATTCATTTTGCTGAACATTGACACTGCATGGCTTCCACACACAAAAAATCCCATCTAACTTTACATTATTTGATGACTCCAACATTCTAATATCTCTGCCTTCCTCACATTAATTGGCAGAATGTCGATCTCTCTGCCATATTGAACTGTACAGTTTAAAATCCCATCACACTATTTCTAGTTGCTTAAAGTACAGTCTCAAAACCACAAGTCAGACCTGATGGATAGGGGTGCATTCATTTTTAACAAGAGAAATCAAGTTGTTTCTATGACTTTAGAAGTGATTGCTCACAAGTAAGGCTTTGCAAAAAAAAAAAAACAAAAAAAAAAACCTCACAAAGACAAGGGGAATTTGCACTTATGTGTGAGTTCCTGAGCTTTATAGAATTATTTTTTCCCCGTGGCTTAAAAGTGCAGTGTTCAGAACTGTGACCAAATATCCACAAATAGCTGTTAAAGATGGACCATATAAGAACAGCTGTTAAATGCTTTTCCTTACAATGAACTTTTGTTGCCTCAGACCACCAAGATTTAGCTCAGACTTTAAAGTTCATCAAATAATGATTTAAAGTTGATCATCAAGGGCCCCCTGATTTGGAAAGAAGAGAAAAATTAGTAAATTATAATATTTGTATAGTAATGATTCCATGCAAATTTAGAAGAAGTAGGAGGAGGAAGAGAAAGAGAAGATAAAGAGGAGGAGAGATTTCTGTACTTTTATAAAAGAGAAACAATGACAACCCAGTTACGAGGCTTGGACCCAGATCAGTTTGACCACAAGTAATTTATAATATTCGGTGGTCCATTTTGTGTAATCCTCTGAAAACAGAACATGGAGGAAGAAACAAAAAAAGCTGGGGGAAATGGATCAAGAGAGCTGGATTTATTGGCTACTGAAGAGTGTGGAGTTAAGTCTCCAATATATCTGAGTCAGGGGTCTGCCACGGGGCTCCTGAGGAAGATGGGATTACCTGCAACATCTTTTTTCCCTCCCTGGTAGTGAAGTGTCCATTTCTTTTGGAAAGGTTCCCTAGGATCTGTGACAGGATGCAAATCACGCGTAGTTCACCTTTGACCAGTCCACACACTGTCTTGCCAGAGAAAAGATATGCCATGCAGATCATCAGTAAATAACAAGAAGTTTACTGTTCAAAATGCAGAGCAACATATATACAGTCATTTCAACAGTTGCATTAACTCACACAATATCCTTTGAGGGAGATTCAAATGGTTTTTAATTTGTCCATGTAAAATGTCTTCCTTCAGCAGCCCAGGAGCAAAAACCTCTCCTGCTAAGCTCCTGCACAGAAAGCTATCTGCAACTGTTGCCAAAACTCCCAGGCTCAGCTAGCTCCCTGGGTGTGGCCCAAACCAATCAGCTTCATGCTTTACATTTTTGGTTAACACACACTGATTTTTACATGTCCCAACAGGCTCCTCCTCCAGAGAGGACCCTACTGGGAACTCGCTTTCCCTGCAGCATTTGCATGGGACAGGCATTGAAAAGTCTCTGAGTTCCACTCGGAGCATGATGGAATTTGAAGTTTTTTCTCTTTCTCTTTTTCTCAGCCAATAAAAGGTCCGGTTGTGTCCATGCTCTGATTGGCTGAGCATGGACACAACCAGCAACTACAATTTCAGGGTTTTGAGAGGGGGTGAACCCTTTCAGGGAGGGTTGAACCCTTAACCCCCCCCCCCCAGCTATGGCCCTGATTAGACTGGATGTTCTTATGTTACTCTATTCTCAGAAAAATACCCATGTTGATTCAGCTTCAGTATCAACAGTCCTCTGGTATTAAACTGGGTATTGGGAGGGGGGAGAATGAAAACTGCAGGAGAAAAGTCTTTTTCATCCTTTCCTCCCTCAAATGACCAGAATATGTACTTTGGCATTTTCACTGACTGTACACTGAATTCCCCATAGTTGCCAAACAACATGCTCAAGGCCCAAGAAAAAGCAGATGGTGTTAAAAGAAGTTCTTCCAAAAGAAAGAAAGAAGGAAAGAAAGAAAGAAAGAAAGAAAGAAAGAAAGAAAGAAAGAAAGAAAGAAAGAAAGAAAGAAAGAAAGGCTCAACTGTGAGTCCCTTGAAGGGAATGCATCACCTCAGAGGTAATGCCTTTGATCTGCAATTGGTAGCACTAACAGAAACACACATGGCACTTTAAATATTGATGAGATATTTGCAGAGCCCCCATTAGAAGTCGGGGCTTCACTTGCTACTAGAAGTGGGGGGGAAACATGAACTTGAAAGAATCTACAGGGGTCCTGATGTCAAGAGCCTTTAAAGCACCTGAAAGTATATCAATCCAAGGGAAGGGAGTTTGCCCTAAGTTTGATATGTTATACTGACAGTTGTTAACAAAGAGATCTTTGGAAAGACTACAAGTGTCATAACTTTTTCTGTAGTATTAATCTTTGTTCTAAGAAATAAGATGAAGTAGGTAAAAAGAAACAGCGGTACTGTGAAAAGTTGCATTAACTGATCTCATTTGTATGACAAATTCTGTCTGCATGTATTTTCATCCACTAGTCATGTGTGATGGCAACTTTTGTCTTAGAAGTGCATTTTTACACTGAGTGAAAGCAAAGTAAATGGATAAATAAGCTTATTAAAGATTATGTTCATTTTCTCACCTCTGCAAAAAATCAAAATCAAATGAGACTACATCCTTCTGATCTCACCAGTTACAACCTCTTCACACGTGCTGCCGAAGACATTGCAGATCACTGTGTCCTGCCAGCAGTCATGCAGGGGGTATGGTGACCTGTCTCTCCATGCCCCATTCCGTCACGGCTTCCTCTCTTCCTCATCACATGGGGGGAAAGCCGTTTTTCGGCTGCTCGATCCAGCTTTCCTTATGGAATGACGGGGAGCCTGCTGTTGTCTGCCATTGCCATTTTTTCGGCGGTGGTAGCACTTCACCCATGCAACCGCCCCAAAAGTAGTTGTTTTCATTGTAATGGGACTAGCATCAGGCAGCAAAAAAAAAAAAAAAAAAACATGTGAAGAGGTCCCTAATCAATGAAAAGTGTAATCTAACAGCCCACTTGATGCAGCTAGTATCTTAAATATCCTAGGTATCTTAAATATAACTTTAATTAAAATATTATATCAAGTTTTCTTGGCTATCTCTCCCTGGATTTATCCATATATTCACTTAAGCTCTCTTAGTCATAGGCATAGAACAAGGAGGAGACAAGCACACATTGCATAGCGATTATGACATCAAGGATAACATGAAGAATATTGGTCTACCAACCATGTTTCCTCAGCTAATTCCCTAAAAGAGTTCTTGTAAAGTAAAAGAATTAAAGGATTTTTAGAAACTTAGTAGAAAATTGAGCTGTAGTTTAGTAGCACCCCCAAAAACGGAAGAACAGTAATGCCTTATGTTCTAGCATAGGTTTTATTGATCCTTAGCATTTATGGTTAGATTATTTGAATATCATTTTAAGCTTCCAGTCTAACACAGACTTACACACATTTGTTCCTTGTGACAAATCCGCTGATGTCACATCTTTTTGTTTTAAGTATATAATTTATTCATTTTGATGCAGAGGGAATAACGGCTATGAAATGTTACTCCTGACCCCATGTAACCATAAATTGTCACAGCATTTTAAAAGGGATCAATTGCAGAAAGCATAATTTGGTTGAAACCACTGCCTTCCACAAGGCAGAGTGTGATTGTACACTCATTTTCTCATTGTTACCTATATAGCCAAATTACCAATCAATACGTTTGCATGTAAGCATTGAGCACAGAACATTAACAACTGACTTGAAATCCAGGCACTGCATATATTAAAAAGATTACTATCATTTCAATCATGCATAAAACTGAAAACAGGACAACCAAAATATGTATTTATCAAAGCCATCAGTGCCTGCTGCTGGGTTCAACAAGAAATCTACAGCAACAAGAAAATCGAAAACAATACCAAGATAAGGATGGCAACAATCCAGTTTTGTAAAGAATGTATTCATTAACTATCTGGCATGCTGACAGATTTACTTACCAAACATTACTTTAATTCACCAGCTTTATCAATCTACTGTCAGCAAATTATCTAGAAATATTGTTTTATTTTATTATGTAATTCTTTCTAGTGTCACTCTGAGCACGGTTTACTGCAAAAACACAATATACAATAAAGTGATGACAATGATGATCAATCATTTAATGACTGATATATTATTCTCTCTTCTCTCTGATATGGCATGTAACAAAAGCAACTTTACAATATTTAAGTGTGGTAGCATTATGGCTGGATTTTTTCAAGGCTCAACTAATTTTGGAAGTAGTTGTTATTATGAGGAAAAGTCAAAGCAGCAGAACTGGGAAAAGTTACTTTGGATGTATTGGCCATATGAGTTAGTGGATTCTGGGAGTTTTAACATAAGTGTTTCCTCCAAAAGATCCTGCAAATCTCTTGGGAAGACATGTGGACAAATGTCAGTGTGCTGGAAGAAACCAAGACCACCAGCACTGAAGTGATACTCATACGGCATCAACTCTGCTGGACTGGTCACGTTGTCCTAATGCCTGATCACCATCTCCCAAAACAGTTACTATACTCCCAACTCCTGGAAAAGAGAAAAAGAGATTTAAAGATGGGCTCAAAGCCAACCTTAAACACTGTGGCATAGACACCGAGAACTGGGAAGCCTTGGCCCTTAAGCACTCTAGTTGGAGGTCAGCTGTTACCAACACTGATGCAGAATTCGAAGCGGCACGAATGGAGAGTGAAAGGGAGAAATGTGCAAAGATGAAGGCGTGTCAAGCCAACCCTGACCAAAACCACCTTCTGTCCAGAAATTGGTGTCTTCACTGGGGAAGAACATGCAGATCAATAATAGGTCTCTTCAGCCACCTACACATCCACCACCAAGACACTACGCCTGGAGGACCATCATCCTTGAACTACAAGAGATCTCTTAAGTAAAGTAAGTAAGGGAGTTTTAAACAGCTGTCCAAGCTCTGGCAAGAAGCAGTGATGTAAAATGATTTGTAGTGTTTCAGGGAGGGAAAGGGCTAAAATATTCTTATGGTTAATAAAAGCAGAGCTGAGATTGCTACCATCCTTTCCTTTCTGCAGGTGTCCATCAATGATCTGCTGTTGTTGCCAACAGAACTCCAGACATTTGAATGTTAAAATGATATCAGGGGCAGTAGTAGCAGTGCCCAGAATCATTTAAGAAGTTAAAGTTTAACCTACAACATGATACCAAAATGTCCAGCCTAGTTGTGAATGGGTTACTGAAATCAAGGGCACTACTTTGGTTTGTTGGATTACTCTGGAACAAGGGTGGCCAAATTTTGATCTGGCAGATATATCTATCTTCCGCTTTCATTATATCTTTGAATTAATTCAAAACAGTGTGTATATGTTATTGAAGTCTTTCTTGTTTTAATATGAAATTACTAGAGGGAAGGGGAAATGTAAGTAGTCTTGGGTCCCTGTACAGATGCTCCCCCCCCCCCTCCCGGCAGGTTGTATCTGTGAGGGTTCAGTCCCAGAATCCACTGTGGATATAAAGAAGCCAAAAATGATCATGCTCCCTGGTGATGATCCTGCAGATCCAGAGGATCCATATATTGAGGAAAATGTGGATAGACATGAATGAAACTATATGAACAAGTAAAATATTAAAAGTAGTAGTAGTAGTAGTAGTAGTAGTAGTATTCAGTATTGTGGATTTTAAAAATAGTACCAAATTGATGTTTTTCTTCCAATGCAAATAGTTGATGTGGGGTTTGCAGTGAGGCAGCAAAGTGTTAAAGTCCCACCTATTCCCTCCCACCCCTAGATATTGATCTATTATAGACTCCCCATCTACCATATACTTTTTAAAAGTCATTCACATAAATACCTCTCCTAATTTGATCTTCAGTTACACCTAGTTTAAAAATCTAAGATTGCAGGGACTATTGAAGGGATTGCAACCATGCACACGCTTTTTTCTTATTTTAAATCAGATCTTGGAAAAAATATTTCTAGGATCATAATCCCCAGACTTGCTTAGTCAGCATGGCCATGATGGTTGGGAAATTCTGAGAGCTGCAGATCCTCCAGTACCTCTTTAAGCTTGACATTTAATGTATGGTGAAGCAAAGAAACAACATCCCACATTTCTGATTGAGTTCTACTGGCTGTTTGTCAGTTTTTCCTTTTCTTGGACTAATGATAGGACTGCGGATTCTTAAAAAACAAAGCTCACCTTAGGATGCACAGAAATATTTTGCAAAAAGTTATAGTTAAAGCTTCAGACTGATGAGGCTGGCTGCGCCACATCAAAGGTATTCTTGGCATGCTCAGTAAACACAAAGACCACATCTTAGGAACAAGGAATATTTGGCTTCCAATCCAGTAGACTCCAGATGTCAAAATAAAGAGACCACAGTTCCTCCTAAATCTTTTTCACTGTGCGTAGATTTAGATTTGGCATTTTTTCCTGGTTCTAGGGCCAAGACCTTTACTATAATTTTATAGATAAGAGCAATAAAAAGATGGGTTTAAAGGGTATGGAGAGGAAGAAAGATATGCCAGTTTTTATGAAAAAGTATGATGTCAGATTTTACAGAACACACTTGTATGCCTTCCATCAAAGGCCCTATTATAGTAATTCATAATAGTAAAAATAGTAATAGTAATTGTGTGTGAGAGACCAATAAATGCCTATTTCCAAGGTCCTGCAACTCCTCAGAATCATATAAAAGTTAAGGTTAAAGATGGGAGGACCTATTTGATCATCTACTACAACAAGGTTCTTTCTTACTGAACATATACTGTTCATCACATAATCTTTTTGTTGGTCAGATTATAAATGGCTGAAGTGTTGCAGTGCCCAGCTATTCTATAACAGAACAGAGGACCCATTTCTTGATGGCTTTCAACCAATCACTGTTACTTTCCCCCATTTCTTGCAATTTTTGTTTCCTTGTCTTCTGTATATCTGTACTCTTCACATTACCCTTGGCTCATCAACAGCCTTAATTGTTCCTTACCAGACATAGGACTAGATATCAAAATTACCCAGAACCATTCTTAATGTAGCTTTCCATGCCATCTTTTAATGCAACGTTTTAAAAAGTGATGCCTTATTGCATGGGCAGTGTTACCAAAAGACTTGTTACACCAAGCCACTATGTCTCAACAACCATGCTAGTGTAGATAATTGATATTTATCAAATTGAGAACCATCAATATTACATTTCTCTTTTTAGAACAACTGCACTGATTTATTAATCTGTGGTCTCTCAATCAGTCCTCTGCACACTCTCTGTAATCCTGCCTTCCTACTCTATTCCCTACTCAATGTGCCTTGCAGCTCATTTGGTTTATTTTTAGCTTTACACTGATGGCACGATTTCTACATTAAAAATATAAAGCAGAGTCACTGTTTTTTTTTAAAAAAAAATCAAAATGGCTAACTTAGAAATAGCGAGGATTAGACTAATGTTTTATTGTAATTGTGTTGTATTTGTGTTGTATTGTATATTTGCTTCGTTTATGCCACAATGAATATTGCCATACTGTAAGCCACTCTGAGTGCCTTTCAGGGTGAGATAGAGCAGGATAGAAATATAATAAATAAATCAATAAATAAATAAAGGGAAGAGAAAGAAAATTCTATCCATTGAAATCACATGACTGCTGGCATGTGGCACAGAAGTGGAAGGGACCTACTGCACCTAGGTAGGTAATAGGAATGCGGTGAGATGGTGAGCTATTGATATTATTACCTTTCAATTAAAAGAAATTTAAGAATCAATGGAGGGAGGGGGGTGGGATGCACACAGTTTTATGTGATCGTTACCATTACCAACAATCATTGTCCAATTGTAATGAAGGGTTTCTTGTCTCTTGCAATAAAGTCCAAAGGTAAGAGGGTCATATCAAGAATGTAGTACAGAGGAAGGACAAAATGAGATAATGTTTTCCCCAATAAGAAATTTCCCACATACACCCAAAATGAAATTTTCTTTGTGTTTCTA
Source organism: Anolis carolinensis (assembly GCF_035594765.1). Lineage (NCBI taxonomy): Eukaryota > Metazoa > Chordata > Lepidosauria > Squamata > Anolidae > Anolis > Anolis carolinensis. Next base: position 157,416,407 of record NC_085844.1, on the reverse strand, counting down.
GCATTACCAAAAGTGAGAAACTGAATATCACTCATAGCTAGAAATCTCACATTTGCTGTGTTTGCATTCCCTTTGTAACCTTGCCTGCCTCTTTTTTTTCTGAATGTCTAAACTGTATTTTTAAATGCTAAATTTGTATCACTGCAATGTTAGAAATTTGGGAACCGAAAGAAAATGTCATATGTTGGTAAAAATTCATATTTTAGCCGACACTTCCTTCATAACACATACATTGCTATAACAATGAACCACCCACAGTTATGAATTACAGGCATTATCAGTTTCTTCCTTGGTATTTACAACAGCATTATAACATTATAAAACTTGATATGTAGCATGACTATCTATCAAAATCATTCTGGCCTCAGACTTTGCAAGAAGGTATTCGCTGAGAAGAAACAAGCATGACAACACATAATAAAAGAAAACCCAAATGGGAAGCTGGAATTTCAAAATGCAACCCCAGTGAAGACAAGCTGCTTTCATAGGTAACTATACAGTACCCTAAATCACAGGGTGCATCCACACTGTAAAATTTATGCAGTTTGAGAGTAATTTAACTGCTATGACTCAGTGTTATAGAATCATAGGAGTTGAAGTTTTACAAAACCTTTAGCAAAGAGTGTTGGTGCCTCACCAAATTATAAATCCCTGGATTTCAAAGCACTGAGCCATGACAGTAAAAGTGGTGTCAAACTACATTACCGTATTTTTCGCTTTATAAGACGCACTTTTCCCCCCCAAAAAATAGAGGGGAAAAGTCAGTGCGTCTTATAAACGCAACATGACCCACGAGCCCTGCGCTCAAGCCGGCTTTAAGGCCTGCCTCCCATTACATTTTCCCTCCGGGTTCTCGCCCGGGTCCTCACCATCCTGAGGGTCGTCTTCGGGGTCCTGCGAGGCGCCGGGAAGCGGGTTCAGGAGCCGCTCCAGCTCCTCCGCCAAGGGCGCCGCCATCTTCCCTGGCCTGGCTTCTCTTCCGCCTCGCCGGCTGCGAGACTTCATTTCCCAGAAGCCCTCATCATTGCAGAGCGCAGCCGAGGCTTCTGGGAGTTGAAGTTCGCATGCTCTGAGGCGAGCCAATGAGGAGAGAGAGCCGTTGCCCCAACTAATTACTTAAAAGGCAGGATTTTAAACAGCCAGTGAAAATTGAAATAGTAAAATTACAGGCAGTTTTCTGACATGATTCCAGTACTTAAATTTGGTTCATACATTTATTTATGTAATGTTGCTCAGTAACCTGCGAAAGCCAAAATTTGGATATTTCTTGTATCATAAATCATAAAGGTCATCTTTTAGTTCAAATTATTTTTCCCCATTTTCCTCCTCTGAAAACTAGGTGCGTCTTATCATCTGGTGCGTCTTATAAAGCGAAAAATACGGTAATTCTATCTACATTGTAAGACAGCAGAGCTCGATACAGCTTATCTTTTTTAAAAAAATCTTTTATTTTTATTTTTGTTGAATGTTGAATGAGAGTGAGAATTCAATTCTCCAGTTAGCTGTAGAAACCAGCTAGGTGACCCTGGGCCATTCACATTATCTCAGTCTCAGAGGAAAACAAAAGTCAAACCTCTTGTGAACAAATCTTGCCAAGAACCACCATATCAGTTTGGCGAAGGGTCACCATAAATTGGAAATAGCTTGAAGGCAGCAAACAACAAGAGAACCTGCTTTATAAGTGTGATATAATTGTAATGCATTAATTTCACTTTCATTCATTAATTTACATGTTGATGCTTTTCAAATTTCTTGGAATCTTATAGGCTCTTTTTATAGGCAATTCGATTGTCATATGCCTTAATTGTTTCCCTTTCTCTGTTTACTCTTTCCACCCCCATTATTTTGACCCACTTACTCCTTATCGTTATTTTTAGATTCTGTCTTACACATGCTAATAAAGATAGGATAAAAATGTGCAACAGTTGTGCCTTTCCTTGCTAACAGGCCACATTTAGTAGAAATTTAAATAAATATCTCCATTGATGATTGGTGAAAGTTATCTTTACTCTCCCATTCAGCTTGCAGGGAATTTTTATCATCTCTGAACTTTACTTTGGATTTACGGAACTGTCTCCTAACAAATTTTCTTCAGGCCATGCATAAAAGTGCGATTGAAATTGTTGTGTTTTGATGAAGTTTTAGCTTTGATTGCTTTTGTATAAAAATCCAACCTAATAACTGCATTATCTCTCACAGTATGTTGCTAGTGATTATCCATTTGTTCCAGGAAAGTTGTTGCAAAGTCTCTTCTGAAATAGTTCCTGTTATCTATTTATAATACGGATGTTGAGATTAAGATTGCATTGTGCAGGCCGTTTACGGATAATTTTTGTCATTTGGTTATGTCTCACAAGCTAATCAATATCTGAAGGGCAACTTCGTTTATGCAGTCTGTTGACTCAGTAAGTTGACAATGCTTATGATATCTGTCATTATCTGCAATCTCAGTGATGAATTTGTCTCATCGGTTTTCAAGGAGGGAAATTGTCAGGCTTTTTATTGTTAAAGTGCAGCAGAAAGTTTTTACCACAGATTTGGTAGCAGATATATTAAATGAAAAGAAAATTTCATTAGAAAAAGCAGAAAAATCCTATTATCCTACCAGGTGGCGGGGCCAAGATAGAGAGCATAAACTGCTCTGCTATTGGGGGCAACCAGCCATTGGGGAACGGCCAGAAACTTTGTATTATATGCCTAATTCAAACAGCCATTTTGCCAGAGGTAGCCAGCATTAGGCTACAAAATGGGATTTTAAATGTGGAAAATGATGAAGCAGAGTCAGATTTGGACCATTTGGATTCAAGGGCTTTCTGATTCCCCTTAACTATGCCAACCACAGATAATCCCCCCCCCCCCAAAAAAGGGGGGCAATCCTTTCTGAATTTCTGTGAGTGTCTTCTCCTTCACTGGATGATTCTTTGAGTCATCTGTGTTTTTGTATCTTTTCAACAAAAAGGATAAAGCAGTAGACAAATTCATGCTTGATTTTCAAAACTTTTTAATTTCCATTCGCTTGTTCTTACTTTTCTTCCTTGTCCTAACTCCTTTTTTCAACAACCCAAAATAAGGAAACACCTATGTAAAAATAGAAAATGTGTTGTATGTGTTCTACTTTAAATAAGGTTTCTAATTATGCTAAGAATTTGGTGGATCTGCTTTATTCCTGGCTAAATCTGACAAACTAATTTCTTGTGGGTTAACCCATATGCCCAAGGATAATATGGGTATTATGAAACAAAGGATTTTACTTGAAAAGGAGGATGCACATATTTACTGATCTGGTGGTTTGAGTGTTGGAGTAGGGCTCTGAGAGACCAGGTTTTGAATCCCTGCTGGATAATCATGGGCAAATCACACCGTTTTAACCTCAGAGGAAGGCAATGTCAATCCCTCTCTGAACAAATCTTGCCAGTAAAACCTCATAATTGGTTTACTTTAGGGTAGCCATAAAAAAAGTTGACCTGAAAACACATATATACTTCAGATGCATAAATGAAGCTATTTGTTAAGATTTGACACAATTCTACAGTTGAATCAGAAACCTGGCAAATCACAAAATTGTTGCATGCTATGGCAATAATAATAATAATAATAATAATAATAATAATAATAATAATAATAATAATAACAACAACAACAACAACTTTATTTGTATTCTGCCCTATCTCCCCAAGGGGACTCGGGGCAGATTCCAACATACAATGGCAAACATCCAATGCCTCCATAAACAAATACTGACATAAAATCCCAGAGAAACCCCACATATGAAAATAACATTAAAACCTAACATCACATTAAAGCCTAACATCAGTAAATTAAACCTAACATCAATAAATGGCCATGAATTCCAGTTGCTTCAGCAGCTGCAAATTTTTTTCACATTATCACCTTTTGTACAGAATCCTGTTGGTGGCTCCCAATTAGAGTAGAACCATTGATACAAATGTTCAATGGTGAGCCAATTTTTAGGTTAATCCCACTAATTCTGTGGCTCTAGCTGGGAGTAATTGGAGCATTGAAACCTCTCTTGAATACCTTTTCTCCTGAAAATGTGCATTTTAGAAGCTGACATTCAAAATGGTGAACATCTTTATGTGAAATTGGCATTGAAACATTAATGAATAAGGACACAGATAACAATGGGGAACAGTTAATGACATTCAGAAAGAAGCATCCTGAGGGGAATTAAAAAATGGAAGTTGCTGAACTACAAAGTCAAAAGAAGAGACCTGAAAGAGACTTCTTTTGTTAGTAATATTGTAATTATTAATAGGCAGAGACTTGGCAAGATCTGCCTGTTTAAAGAGACCAGGGGGAAGGGAAGGTCAAGCAGGTATGTGAATCAATGGCTCCTCATATGCTTTGCTATCATCTCTTCACCTTGCTTTCTGAAAGTTCAACAGGAGTTCTCCTAAGTCTTGGTGATGAGAGAAGACTACTTTCTGCTAATGATTTTAAAGGTTGTTCTCTAAAGTGGAAGCAATGAACTTCCCCATCTGGGCTGGAGGGACTCCCACCTTTATCTTTATTAAACTATAATATCAAGCAAAGGGGAAAAAGGCATCAAAGTACTATCAAATGCTGGGGCACGATGCTGGGAAAGTAGTGTAAATTATAAGTTCAAGAGAACTCTTATGGACTCACAACTGATAATCTGTAAGTGGAGAGCTGCAATAATCATTATGTGCCAGCTTCTGCCATCCTTTTGGTTGAGTAGCCCTATCTAAAGTTAAGCAGGACCACATACAGAGCAAGCAATATTTGCAGTGAGTCAATACAGCAGGAATGCTTCTGCAGTCTCAGCATCATTTAGATGAGAATGAATTGCAAGAGCAGCTGGAAGGGTGATGGGAATTCCATTTTATCCCCATAATAGTGGGGCATTCTCCCTCCATCTGGTTGTATGGATTTCTGAAGTTACAAAAAATATAATAGATCCTCTATTTCATGGTTTTTAAGTGAATTGTGAAATGTCTGCTCCCTTGCTCTTGTGCCAAGTCTGTGTTACATATAAAACCAACTAAGGACCTCATCAGATATGGCACTTTTCAGCTAAATACACCAGTTTCTCTGGTAGACCCAAACCGTTTAGGGCTTTGTAAGTGATGACCTGCACCTTGACTTCAGACTGGAAACTTATTGGCAGCCAGTGGAGCTGTTTAAATAGGGAGGTTGTTCACTCCCTATAATTTGCTCCAGTTAGCAACCTGGCTGCTTACCTAGATGTGTCAGCATAGAAAGTGTTGCACTCCAAAGACTGCCTGAGCACCTCGAAAACCACACTGGAGTCCAGATTATAAGCAATCAAGCAGTTTATTGAAGAATATATATATGTGTGTGTGTGTGTGTGTAAGCAAATAAAGTTCAAAGTCAATAAAGTGGAAGATCCACAGAGCAGAGTACTTAACTGTCTTAAATGATAGTCCAATAAAGTCTCTTGATGTTGTAATCCACAACTGGAGCTATGCTAGCCCCACAAAGTTCCAAGAATAGTCCACAAAGAAATCACTGTCCAAACAGGAATATCCAAGAGTCACAAGGAACAAGAACCCAAAACTCAGGTAGTCCAAGAACTGTAATCCACATGGTCAGGAAGCAGCAAGGTTCCACTGAAGACAAGGTAAAACAAGGCAAGATATACTCAGAATCCACAAGGCAAAGTCTGGGCAGGGAAGTCACAGAGCAGGAGCACGAAAACAAGGATTCTTCTCACATGGAGAGCAAAGTTGACACTGCACAGGGAAAAGGGAACAAGGCATCTTTAAAGAGATTTCAAGGCTACAGTGCAATGAGACCTAGGGAGTGCTAGTCTTCTCATGTGAAAGTCCCTCATTAGTGCGTCTGAGAGCCAAATGCTGACTTCTCAAACCCTCTCTTCTGCTCCTCTCTCTCTGAAATATCCCTCTTCAGTCAAAATCAACAAACTCCTCGGAGCTGACAACCCCATCTGACTGAATCGGCCTTGACTGACCATTGGAATGTCCCCCAATTACCTCTGTAACAACTACTTCAGGCACCTGCAAATTTACAGGGCTTCAGTCAAAGTCTTGGATGGGCTCAAAATCTGATTCAAACTCCATCTCAGGCTGAAGAACAGGCTAAGCCACAACAGAAAGCAGCCATAGAAGTGTCAACTCCAGGGCTTGGAAGAAAAGCAGCCCATAGAAGAGTCTTAACACTGGCTTTTTTCCATTAGCCAGTTTTGGGAGGGTCCTGAAAACGGATCTGGGTGTCCATCAAAATTTGAAATGCGTCATGGTCCAGCCACATTGCACAACCCTAGTAGCAATAGGGTGGGGGGGGGGAGCCAGGCAGCAGACGCTTCCCGCCCATGGATGGGATTTCTTGTAAGTTGGGCAATGTGGGGTGCGGGGTGACAGTTTCCCCATGCCCCCGATGGGCATTGCCTGATTTGCCACAATCTGGGGCGATTCCAGTGGCCAATGTGATGAGGTCATAGGATTTTGTGTGTCTATGGACCCTAAGGTAGACAGTAGAGAGAGACTGGCCAAAGGAAATCAAATGAATTTGCAGTAGTTTGCAAGGGGTGAGAAAATTTCAGTGATCAGGCCAAACTCTGTTGCATCCAATACATTGTTGGGTTTTGCTTTTTAAAAAAGAAAAAAACATACCTTTAAACAACAACATGGGGAGTATTGAAATTAAGACCACAGAAAATGCAAAATGAAATGTAAAATGATTCTCAATGGCTTCCTTATCCCCATCTTAGGAAAATTTCTATGAATCCCAAAATCAAGAGAAAACAAGTACTAATTTGGCTGCAAATATAAAAACATGTACTAATAATAAAATCCCTTGGATACTGGGGGACATATCTGAGCCCCAAGATAGAAAGAAGCTGGGATGTAAGCAAATATAGTACAAATACTAACGCTAATACTAATATTAATGCATGTATTCCCTACTTATTCAATGGGTTAAAGATCAAAACACTATCAAAATTGGAAATAGTTGGAAGTAGAATCCATATATTATATACAAATATTATAAGGACAAACATACATATGAATATTATATTACAGGCACAAATACAGCACCTGGTATTCATTGAGGCCTCTATTCCAGGTACTAGGGCCTTCACATGGCCCTTCACATGCCCCTTTCGAGCTGTGCCGTTATGCCGGAAATCATCGGCGAAAGGGAAGGCGTGCAGGGCAGCTTGTGGCACTCCACATGCCCTCACTTCTTCTCCCATCACATCGTGGGGAATGGGCACCCTGCTCCTATCCCTAACAGATGGGAGAAAGGGCAACAACACAGGGCTTGCCCCCACTGCCCTATCCCTTATATGGGAGAAAGTGGAGGAAAGTGAGGGTAGCTCTATCCAAGCTACCCAAACTACACTTTCCTCCCCTTAGTTGCATTTCCACCCCACTTTGAGAGGAACATGGATGGGTCTGCCGTGCATCATGCCCCATCCTTACCGCGCAACAAAGGAGCAAAATGGGGCAAAAATGCCCTGTGTGAAGAGGTGGAATGACTGACCCAGCTTAGCTTCCAAGATAAGTCAGGATCTCGTGCCGTTAGTGCATTTAGACTTGGTAGTAACTAGAATGGGGATATAATTATACATCAAAAATGCTGCAATGAGCCCTAACTAATAAGATGTAAAAATTGGCATGTAACTAGATCTTGAATGAGAAATTAAAACCCATATTTTCACCGAAAGATCTGCTCCAGGTGGAGATCAAAACTGCAAGAACAAGTTTGGGTTCATGGGCTTCCGAGTAATCCAATCATTTTCAGATTCTGGATTTTCTTTGAAGACCTAACTAAGAAGATTGTCATCACGAGTGCTTGGACATCACAATTTACAACTACAACTCTCCACCACTACGTGTAAAAGGATATGGAAATGGCCATGGAGGAAGATGGGAATAGCACTACAAGAGAAAACTGAACTTTGAAAAGTTATTTTTAGGCTACAGTTCACACAATCTTCCCTTGGCTATACCAGCTGAGGATTCTGGAAGTCGCAGTACATAAAATTAGCCTTTTTCCAGTTCTGCTTTCTGTTGCACTGTGTTCTCCTGGATCTTCAATTTCATTTATTTCAGCATTCCCTGGACTTCTATTAAAATCATTTTGCTATGACTCCCTGGGCCCTTTTCATTTCAGATCATCACTTTTAAAGGCTCATTCCTGTAATTTGTTTGACAGTAGCAAGAATTTACCATGTCATTTTTCTAGACCCCTAAGAAACCTCTCTCTTTCTGTATGCAACTTGGTTTGTGCTGGGCTAAAAAAAAGAAAAAGAAAAAAGAAAGCAGGGTGCCTTTCAAAACTACTTTGGAAACTGCTTTGTTATTATTTTGCTCAGGCACATGAGGTTCGACACTTGGAACCTTTGCAGCTATTTTTCAGCATTGGATAAATATGTTTCCACATTGAACTGAAAAGGCAATGAAGTCAAGCCATGGAATTGTTTTTCATTCCCTATGCAGCCACACTCAGAGTCCTCTACGCAACTCCATAACCAAAAGTCACACTTGCTTTGTCAACAGAAAACCACATTCAGTGTCAAATCCCTGTAAATTTGAACACAAGGAGAGAATTAAAAGGGTCTCCAAAAATGCAAATACCTTTGTGTCAAGGTTAAGAGAGACAGGTGGTGATTAGTCATGTGGGTTGCACAACTGCTTCTGATATTTTCTATCATTATGGTGAAGGGAGGCAGATGTAATTTTCTTTGACTCTGTGAAGGTGAAAGAGTGAATGGTATTTTTATTTTCATCCCAACAGCACACAGGTTTCAAACTCAAAAACACCTTGGAAGCCTCCAAATAGAGAATTAAGGACATTTTCCAGGATACATCGTGTTGTGCCCAGCAGAAAACAAGACACAAAACAGGGTTAAATATCCAACTGCTGTTGTTGAATAGCGCACCCCCTTCCCCAAAGTATTTGTAGTTCACCAAGTCAGATTGGATGAAGTAGTGTTGTTTCCCATACTTTCCGTGAGGTCTCCACAACCCCTTTAGCGAACCAGTACCAGCAGAATCTTCAGAAGCCTATCCCTCAATATATGTGTTTCTTATTATTTGTATTAATAACCCATAGATATATGCTGATTTGTAACAGTGCATGTATGTATCAAATCCACAGCAGCTGACCTCTTGCAAGGCAATAAACCCTAATCTTCTTTTGATAAATAAACATTTGGGTGCACCATTCTAACATCAGCAGAAATATCCATGATAGCCAGAAGCTCTCATGGAGTTCCATGGTCAGCTAAGAGCGTTGGCAGTAGTGGCACTGCTATAATACATCCCCCTTTACTGCACTGATAGGAATCACTGTAGTCACAAGGGTTAAACGCTTGTGCTGGTTGAACTGCTGACCTAACAACATGAAGGTCAGCAGTTCGAATCCACAAGACAAGGTGAGCTCCCGTCTGTCAGCCCCTACATCCCATGCGGGGACATGAGAGAAGCCTCCCACAGGATGATAACACATTCAGGCATCCCCTGAAAAACGTCTTTGTAGACAGCCAATTCTCTCATACCAGAAGCGACTTGCAGTATATTCTCATTTCGCTTCTAATACGATTAAAAAAACTGCACTGATGAGTGCAGGTGATGGGGCCGATCTCCGATTTGGATAGTTAATCAAGTCAAATCAGATTATATCTAGCTCTATAGCCTGACCCAAAATGACAAGATATTTGAGAGTTTCCACACACTCTGGAATATCCCTCGACTTGCTTAATGAAGGACAAAGCCAAATGACACTGTGGGGGTTTTGGGCTTGCGTAGACAAGCCCCTTGTTGTTCTATTCTGCTTCTACCACTTTGTCTTATGCTAACATTAGTTACTGCAAATAGGTTTCAAAGTTCAAAAGGAGTTTCTTCTTCACTCAGCTCAGTGGGAGAAGAAGAGCAGGTAGGAGCAGAATTTTGCCCTTCACAGTAGGTGCAAGCAAAAGAAAAATGTTTTAAAACACCCCAGCTTGTGATTTTTTTTCTCATGCATAATTCATGCTATCTTAACCACACTCTGAGATTGGTTGATCACATATGTCCCAGTTTTCATCTGGAAAATGTTGGAGGGTTGCTTCTGGGGAATCATGGTTCAAATACTAGATAACTGTGGTTTTGAAAGAGAAAAGAAACATACAGGGTCTTCACATATTGAGACCTTTGGAAACAACTTTTTAAATGATACAAAGTAGGGAATAAATACTTATTGCAATTGTAAAACAACAACATCTCTGGGAATTGAAGGAACAGAGGTTCATTGAGCTGTCAAATTAATAAATAAATTTCTACTAAATAAATAAATATCAACTAATATTGCCCAGCCATCCTTTCTGTACATGCATACAACAATTTTGAAATTTTGTTCATGGTTTCCTGTTCTTTTTCCTGGAGACACAAGGCTGCACTAAACCTGGTCAATACTCTGAGGGCAGAACTCTTTCCCGAACTGTTAGCGGACTTCCACATTGCAAATGAAATCATATACAAGCTTTCAGAGGAAGAATGTGATCATGGCTTATGGTTTTCTGTATTAAAAATGCACAGATATTTAATATGCTTTTTTGAATGCTATGACTGCTAAGCTCAAGCATCACCTTGTTCCTAAATTGCTTTTGGGCAACCAGAGGAGCATTCTCATCCCATTGCCTAACACTAAATATGACCCATTGATGCCTCTTCTAATTAAGGCCATTAATAGTTGTGCTTCTTTCCATTTACAGGAATGTGAGCAGAATCCTCCTGGTGTTACCATCACAGTCCAAAGGTCCACAGCTTCTTCACAGACAGACTGTCTACAAGTACTATCCTGTGGTAAGTGAAGCTCTAAATACATTTGTCTGCGGGTCCTAAATAAGTAATATTTCTTCTTCTCCTTCTAAGCAGCACATTTTGCATTGAATTGCCATTGTTATATCTTCAGAATTGATAGAGACAGGTCTGGGCAGGGTTCTGTGTATTCTGCCGCTGCCTGTGTGTCATGTATAGATGTGAAATGTCATCTGAGAAAATCCAGTAAATTGAGTCAATTATGGGATTAACATTTCTCAAGTATTCATAGACAAGCAGGTTGTCATTTCAAGACAAGCAATTATATGTCAAATGGCTGGTTCATGCTGAAGTGGCTTATCTCTGTGCAACGGGGGTAAGAAGAGGTAGCAACAAAAAAATAAAAAAAATTCTCCTGCTGTAATGTATGTAAAAGGAAGGGAGAGAATGAGACCTAAGAAAGGTTTGATTCATTTATAGGCACAACATAATGAATATTTAAACTGCAGTGAAGGTTGAAAAAACCTGGCTTGCCATAAGGTGGTTATGTGTCCTTTATTATAATGCAGTTCAATCTTTGAAGGACTGACAGAAGGTTGCCCTTTGTCTGAAAATGTCCTCTACTTGGAATACGTTCCAATGTAAATGTTGTTTGAAGATAAGGTATCAAAAGGATCCTGAAATTGCCCAACCATCTGGACAGAGGCTCAGCAGGAATGTAAGTTATTTGGTCACCACCTTCCATACTACAAAGAACCTTGTAATACTATGGAAATAATAAAAATATTTTTCATCTTATATCTGTAGTAGTGGCAAATCAGAGAACCTAGTTTTATGAAAACTGGAACCCTCTTCTCCTCTTTTTAAAATGATGTTTCAATGACTCCTCCAGACAGCCATGAAGCTTCAGGCCCTTTCACACAACCATATAACCCAGAATATCAAGGCAGACAATCCACAATATCTGCTTTGAAGTGGGTTATCTGAGTCCACACTGCCATATAATCCAGTTCAATGTGAATTTTATACAGCTATGTGGAAGGGGCCTTACTCCATAATTTCAGGTCAGTTATTACCTCCCAGCCTATCTGACTTCCCATGGTTCTAATGTAGGGCACAGCCACACTCCAGATTTTTTATAGCAGTTTGGTACTACTTTAACTGCCATAGCTTGAGTCTTTGGTGGGCATCAGAGCTTTCTCACAGAGAAGGATAAACATTCACAAAATTACAGATCCCAGAATTTTATAGCACTGAGCTATGGCAGTTAAAGTGTTGTCATACTACTATAATTCTGCTAAGTGGCTATGGCTATATCTACACCAGTGGTTCTCTAGATGTTTTGACCTTCAACTCCCAGAAATCCTAACAGCTAGTAAACTGGCTGGGATTTCTGGGAGTTGGAGGCCAAAACACCTGGGGACCCACAGGTTGAGAACCACTGATCACTGATCTGGAATTCAACCCCTCACTGCACAGGTCTGCAGTCCTCAATGAGGAATAGTTAGTTAACTTAGAATAGGCTGAGGGAAAGCCCTTCCCCCAACTCCTGACTGACAATTGGAATGTATCTATTTCTTCTCTCCTCTCTGTTTCTGCTCTCATTCTGATTGGTTATGTAGAATGGATACTTTGCAGGTGCATGCCTTTTGATTTCTACTTTTAAATCTTAGTGTGTGCTGTGTGTATTGAGACCTCTCTCTGCTTGTGTGTCAGGATAGATGTGTGCTTGGAGATGTTTCCCTCTCTTTTGAACCCTAGAGGAGATTGAGGTATAGAGTAGCTAGGACTCTGTTTTTTTATTATGAAGGAATGTATTTATTATTTTTGTAAATAAACCTTTTGTAATCTTAAAGATTGAGCTATGGATCGTTGCCTCCTAAGCTCTAAATTCTTTACAGCCACATGGCACTTCACACTCTGCTTGCTGTGAGCTGAATGCTCAACTATAAGTGTCCTGCTTTTGTATTTTTGGATGTTCGACTGTATTTTAGGAGTTTTCCCTAACACAGAATCCTAACAATAAGGTAGACTCACTGCTCAAGTGCTATGGGGAGTCTAAATTATGTGTGGCTGGATCTGCGGAATAAGCACTGCATTCAGCCATTAATGTGTATCAAGAGTCTATGGAATTCAATCTGATGCTTCCAGGATGTGTGGACTGCTGGATCAGGTTGAACCTGCTCAGTCCACTGTCCACAGGTCCAGTGGACTCACCACTGCATTGACAGAAACAAGCAGTTTTCTGCCAGAGACTTGCTCACATTGCTTCTGGTGATGCCATATTTGGGCAACATGTTACTAGAATGCAATGTCATCAGCAAGCCTCTGAGAGGGAGCTGTTTGCTGCCAGTGATGTGGTTGTGGCAATGGCCCTAATGCTCCCTTGGTTCAGCCAGCCATGTAGATAACAAAAAGACAATTCACCACGTGTGATGGACATATGAAAAAGTAAAAAAAAAGATGGGTCCAAATATGCACATTGATGCAAAGGATGTTAAGGTTTAATATTTAATTAGAACCAGAACTTGGAAAGTGCAGAAACTGATGGCTGTAATGCTGGAAAATAAGAATGGAAAATTATTAGACTGCAATCACAGCAGCAGTACTACTGCAGGTTTAAAGATGGCAGGATCATTCTTACTGTGACCCAATTGCTGTAACCCAGTGGTGTCAAACTTGTGTCCCTCCAGGTGTTTTAAACATCAGTTCCCAGAATTCTTGGCCATTGGACAAGATGGCCAGGCCTTCTGGGAGTTGGAGTCTGAACATCTGGGGGGCCAAAAGTTTGACAACTCTGCTAAAACCAGTAAAATTGTAGCCAATAAATTGTCAGTGTCATCTTTTTTCTGGCTGCAGTGTCTCGCATCTAACACTGCAACTTCCTTTGCTTTTTAATTTCTATAATTCTTAGTGCATTTCCAAAAAAAAAACTTCAGTTTACCTATGTGAAAAATAAATTAGGATTTATTTACATGTAAGAAAAGTGGAAGTGCAAGTATATTCTTCTTGTTTTTTAGCTGCAATTTTAACCAGAGTTAAAACATCAGCCTATTTTTAAAAAAACAGTGTCAAAGATTTAGTCTTTTAATAGCAATTTCAAGCATCATTTTACAGTCTGTCACGACCCAGGTTGCAAAGGCACCAATAACCAAACACAGAGGCCAGAATCTAACTAATATCTTTATTGAAGGAATATATAAAGTTAATAAAAACAAGTGTAGAAAATAGTCCAGAATTAGACCTTTCAGGAAAGGTCAGAATTAGTCCAAAAAAGCAATGTCAAATAAGAAATATTAAGGTCCAAAGTTGTAATCCAATAACCGAAACACTCACTTTGCCAAGCAAAGTGAGGGGAGATGACAAGGTCCTTTAGTCCATGAAACTTGAGCGAGGCTAGGAAATAACTTGATACTTGAAACAAGGCTTGAACGTGGAACAAGGTAACTAAGAACAAGAACAAGGTCCGTGGAATAACTTGGTAAAATCCGTGGAACAAGGCAAGGATTGATCCTGGGAAACAAGGCAAGGTCCGTAGATAAACAAAGGCTGGGAAGCAAGGCGAAGGCTGGATAGCAAGGCAAGGCTTGAGCAGGAGCGAGGCTTGAATCGGAGCGCGCTGTCCAGACACAACTCGCTCCGTAGGCTGACGAATTGACTCCGCGAAGTTACTACGCGGGCAAAACACCTAAATAGAGTCTAACTTTCCCGCCGAAGCAGTTCTCTGGGAAACAGAACCGAAAGCTAAACTCTGAGACCAGATGTGAGACTCCCCAAAGATTCTCACGAGAAGCAGTCTTAATTGGCCACATTCTTAGCTGCAATCCTCGCACTCCTGCGCGAAGCTGATTCCAAACTTCTCTGTTGTTTACAAAACTCCCGGCGCAAGAACACGGGAGAAGTAGACTCTGGGCTTGTTTGACATACTTCTGGGAGACAACTTTCCTGCAGGTGCAAGGTTCCCAGATCTGCCTGGGAAAGATCTGGCTGAGAGAAATCCAGTTCAGACTGGGAAGGTAAAAAACCCAAGTTTTCATCTTCATCAGGAATTACAATGTCCTGAGCAGGACTACAAGGCCCATGGGTCATCACACTATCCCCCTCCTCAAGGCCCCTCCCAAACTGGGGCCCTCTCCCCGAGGCGCGAGGTCGCGGTTTGGTGGGATAGGTCTGATGAAAGCGACGGGTTAGATCAGGAGCATGGACTGTGGAGGCGTCTTCCCAAGAGCGTTCCTCAGGGCCAAAACCCACCCAGTCAATGAGATATTGTAGGCGGCGGCGGTGAAAGCGAGAATCCAAAATGTCCTCAACCTCGAACTCCTCCTCCCCATTCATCAAAACAGGAGGGGGGGCCGGTTGGTCTGTATCAGGTCGTACACCATCCGCCGGAAGGAGCAGGGAACGGTGAAACACTGGGTGAATGCGCATTGAACGCGGAAGTTGGAGTTTGAAAGTCACGGGGTTTAATTGCGCCACCACTGGATAGGGGCCAATGAAACGGGCATCTAACTTCCGGCAAGGGCGGTGGGAGGGCAAAAAGCGAGTGGACAGGAAAACCCGATCTCCTACCTTGATTTCGGGGCCCGGCTGGCGATGTTTGTCAGCGTGGCGTTTATAGTCCTCCTTGGCTTGGTCCAGTTGCTGGAGCAAAAGTTGTTGCACCGCTGTGAGTTCCTGCAGCCAATCCTCTGCAGCGGGAACTTCTGAAGTTTCAATGACAGGGGGGAAGAAACGTGGATGGAAGCCGTAGTTTGCAAAGAACGGCGTTTCTTTTGTAGAAGCTTGAACTCCATTGTTGTAGGCAAACTCAGACAGTGGTAACAGAGAAGCCCAATTGTCCTGTTGATAGTTTACATAACAGCGAAGATACTGCTCCAAAGTGGCATTGGTGCGCTCCGTTTGCCCATCTGTTTGGGGATGATGAGCTGAAGATAAGCGAGAGTCTATGCCCAATAGTTTTTGTAGTGCCTTCCAAAAACGAGAGGTGAATTGAGATCCACGGTCTGTGACTAAACTCTTGGGCAATCCATGTAGTCTGAAAACATGTTGAAGAAATAGATCCGCAGTTTCTTTGGCCGTGGGGAGGCCTTCGCAGGGAATGAAATGGGCTAACTTGGTGAAAAGGTCCACCACCACTAGGATCGTGGTGAATCCACAGGAAGGTGGTAGGTCAGTGATGAAATCCGCGGAAATTATTTCCCATGGGCGAGATGGGGTAGGAAGGGGGTGTAAAAGCCCTGAGGGCTTCTCCCTTCGTATCTTGGAGCGCTGGCATACAGGGCAGGTGTTGACATATTTTTCCACATCCTTGCGGATCTTGGGCCACCAAAAATCCCTTAGGATCAAATGCATAGTTTTAAATAGTCCGAAGTGTCCTGCTGGTTTGCAGTCATGACACAGACGAAGCGCTTTTTCCCTGCCCGGTCCGGGTGGGATATAAACATGATTTCTATAGCAGAGCAGCCCATCTTTAAGCGAAAAGGGAAAATGCAGACCTTGGCGAAGTTGGTCCTGCGCCCAGGTATCTGCTTGCTGACTAGCCCTGATTTCTTGAGCACAGATGGGTCCTGGAGTAGGGGAAGTTGAACCAATGGGAATGGATTTGGTGTTCCCCACCGTGAGCGTGGCAAAGTTCTCGGGTTGTAGCAGTTGGGATTCAAAGGTCTCCTTGCGTCCTGCAGCGTATTCCGGTTTACGTGACAGGGCGTCTGCTTGCTTGGTTTGGGCTGGGGTCACATAATGGATCTGGAAGTTGAAACGTTCGAAGAATAAAGCCCAACGTTGCTGCCTCTGATTCAGTTTGCGGGCAGTTCTTAGATGTTCTAGATTACGATGATCAGTATGGACTTCAATGGGAAATTTGGCCCCTTCTAGCCAATGTCTCCAAGTTTCAAAGGCTGCCTTTATGGCCAGTAGTTCTTTTTCCCAAATGGTGTAATTCCTCTCTGGTGTGGTTAGTTGACGAGAGTAAAAGGCACAGGGATGGAGGTGATCTCCCACCGGTTGTAAGAGTACCGCCCCAATTGCCACATCAGAGGCGTCCGCTTGCACAACAAAAGGGGTTCCAGGATTTGGGTGCTGTAGAATTGGCTGGGACGTGAATAGTTTCTTTAGTTGCTGGAACCCTTTCTCTGCTTGATCAGTCCAGCGGAAAGGCTGTTTTCCACGGATGCAGCTAGTGATGGGGTCAGACCAGCGGGCAAAATCTGGAATGAACTTGCGGTAATAGTTCGCGAACCCCAAGAAACGCTGCACTTCTTTCTTGTTAGTTGGCGCCCGCCATTCCAATACTGCTGAAACCTTGGCTGGATCCATGGAAAGCCCTAGAGGCGAGATGCGGTAACCAAGGAAATCTACCTCTTGTAGATCAAAGGCGCATTTTTCCAGCTTGGCATAAAGTCCGTGATCCCGCAATCGTTGTAACACCATTTTGACGTGGTTCTCATGTTCTGATTGTGATCTAGAAAACACCAAAAAATCGTCCAGGTAGATTATCAAGAACCTGTCTAGATAGTCCTGGAAAATGTCATTGACAAAATGCTGGAACGTTGCGGGAGCTCCGCATAAACCGAAATTCATAACTCGGGACTCGAATAATCCGAATTTGGTCTGGAAGGCGGTCTTCCACTCGTCCCCTTCCCTGATGCGAACTAAGTTGTAAGCCCCCCGAAGATCCAGCTTGGTGTAAACCTTGGCTCCTCGAAGCCGATCCAGTAGATCCGAGATTAGGGGCAGGGGATAGCTGTTCCGCTTGGTGATATTGTTCAATGCTCTGTAGTCCACCACCAAGCGTAGTTCCCCTGACTTCTTCTTCACAAACATCACTGGGGAGGCGGCTGGGGATTGAGAGGGTCTGATGAATCCCTTGCGAAGGTTTGTCTCTATGAATTCCCTGAGAGCTTCTTGCTCTGGTTCAGTCAGGGAGTAGAGATGCCCTCGCGGGATCGGGGCCCCCTCCACCAAGTCAATGGCACAGTCATAAGGTCTATGTGGGGGTAATTTTTCGGCTTCTTTCTCGTTGAATACATCCCAATACTCGGAGTACTTCTTTGGCAAGGTGATGATGGGCTCGGTGTCTGTGGCATGGCAGACCTTGGCTACGAGGCAATGGTTTTGGCAGTACGGCGAAGCAAACTGCAGTTCTCTGTTGGACCAGGAGATGTTAGGGTCGTGGAGAGTCAGCCATGGAATTCCCAAAATCACAGGGAAATGGGGAACCTCGGTAACAAAGAAGGAAATCTCTTCCATATGTTCCCTTATCCACATCCTGGTGGGTTCCGACCACTGACTTACGGGGCCCGTCTTGAGGGGGCGGCCGTCTATGGCTTGCACCACACGGGCATTCTTGAAATCATGATATTGTAATCCCAGAGAGTCGGCATACTCTCTATCAATGAAATTGTTGGTAGCTCCAGAGTCTATCATGGCGTGGATCATGACGGGTCCCCTTTTTGCTGACCATAATGTGACCACGAGAAGGAACAGGACCCCGGTTGGCGGCTCTTGAATGGATTTTTTGACCGGGTTGGCGAGCCTCTCTACACCCGGTCGTTGGCTTCCCCCGCCGGCTGTGTGCCAGTCGGCTCAGACGCCTTCGTCTCCGTGGAGGACGCCGCCGCAAGACGGGCGGCAGGCTTCCCTTTGGCTGGGCACTCTCTGGCGAAATGGCCCCCATTCCCGCAGTACCAACAGAGGTTTAAGCGTTGACGACGGGCCTTCTCGGCGGCATCCAGTCTGGGACGCACATTGCCCAACTGCATCGGCACCTCCTCGCCTCCTCTGGGGTATGGGGTTGGCGGTGGGGGTCTCCACACTGGACGTGGCTGAACGCTGATGGGAGCGGGGGGTTTTGCCCCGGCTCTACTGCCCTGGCCTCGAACCCACTGTTTCCTGTTGGCAATCATGACTTCAGCCCGTAAACATTGATCAATGAGTGCCTCGAGGGTCTGGGGAGGATCCACCTTGGAGATTTCTTCCAGCATTTCAATGTTGAGACCCTCCCGGAATTGTCCTCTGAGGGCTACATCGTTCCAGCCGGTGTTGTGGGCCAGCACTCGGAACTCGGCTATATACTGAGACATAGGTCTGTCTCCTTGGAAAAGGCGACGGAGTTTGTGACCGGCTGCCTCCAAATTGTCCTCGATTCCCCAAGTCTCCTTGAGGTGGTCCAAGAAGTGTTGCGCTGATCTTAGGTGTGGAGAGGCTTGGTCGTACAGTGCCGTCGCCCAATTGGCCGCTGGCCCGTCTAGAAGACTGTAAACCCACGCCACTTTGATGTCTTCTTGGGGAAACTCGGCATCTCGGGCCTCTAGATAAGCTTGACATTGGCGACGGAAAACATGAACCTTAGAAGCTTCTCCAGTAAACTTGGTAGGCAACGCCATGGCCGGGAGGCGGACTCCGCGCTCCCGCAAGCCCTTTATTTCTCCATCCTGGGCGTTGAGTCTGTCGCGGATGCGATCCACCTCATCCTTGTCGATGGTGTAGGTAAGCGGCTGCCCACCCGGCACGGTTCCGGTAGACATTCTGGCCTTGGTTAATTGGTGCTTATGGGTGGCGGAGTCAAACTGTCACGACCCAGGTTGCAAAGGCACCAATAACCAAACACAGAGGCCAGAATCTAACTAATATCTTTATTGAAGGAATATATAAAGTTAATAAAAACAAGTGTAGAAAATAGTCCAGAATTAGACCTTTCAGGAAAGGTCAGAATTAGTCCAAAAAAGCAATGTCAAATAAGAAATATTAAGGTCCAAAGTTGTAATCCAATAACCGAAACACTCACTTTGCCAAGCAAAGTGAGGGGAGATGACAAGGTCCTTTAGTCCATGAAACTTGAGCGAGGCTAGGAAATAACTTGATACTTGAAACAAGGCTTGAACGTGGAACAAGGTAACTAAGAACAAGAACAAGGTCCGTGGAATAACTTGGTAAAATCCGTGGAACAAGGCAAGGATTGATCCTGGGAAACAAGGCAAGGTCCGTAGATAAACAAAGGCTGGGAAGCAAGGCGAAGGCTGGATAGCAAGGCAAGGCTTGAGCAGGAGCGAGGCTTGAATCGGAGCGCGCTGTCCAGACACAACTCGCTCCGTAGGCTGACGAATTGACTCCGCGAAGTTACTACGCGGGCAAAACACCTAAATAGAGTCTAACTTTCCCGCCGAAGCAGTTCTCTGGGAAACAGAACCGAAAGCTAAACTCTGAGACCAGATGTGAGACTCCCCAAAGATTCTCACGAGAAGCAGTCTTAATTGGCCACATTCTTAGCTGCAATCCTCGCACTCCTGCGCGAAGCTGATTCCAAACTTCTCTGTTGTTTACAAAACTCCCGGCGCAAGAACACGGGAGAAGTAGACTCTGGGCTTGTTTGACATACTTCTGGGAGACAACTTTCCTGCAGGTGCAAGGTTCCCAGATCTGCCTGGGAAAGATCTGGCTGAGAGAAATCCAGTTCAGACTGGGAAGGTAAAAAACCCAAGTTTTCATCTTCATCAGGAATTACAATGTCCTGAGCAGGACTACAAGGCCCATGGGTCATCACACAGTACTTGAAAAACAAGGTGACAATTTTTAGAATTCTTCATAGCTGTAAAGAAGCTCGTATTCTAGACTGAGAGGGAGAGAAATCATTTCAGTTACTTTTCCATTTAAGCAAAATACTTTCTCATAACCGTAAGAACAAAAAATGAGACAGTCCCACTGATGAAACAAATGTAGATTAAATTGTAGTTTTCTGGAAATGTTTATTCTTTCTTCCTGAAAAAATATATAATTATATTCATATTGATTTCTGGGCTTCCCACAGACTGGAGTAAAGCTTTTAAAATGCTGACTTGAGGAAAGAGGCCATGCCTTCCTTGCCCCTTCTGAGATCTTTGGGAACATCTAATGGTTATCAACTGCATGGTTTGCAGCTCCTGAAAAAGAAGTCAGTACTGAGGGAAGATGGCTGTAAATGGAAGGTACTTGTAAATAATTGCTGTTGTCAATTGTGTCCAGTACAGCCACACAAATTAGGACATGGGAAGAAGTATTGCTGAGGCCAAGTATCCTTTTCCTGGTTGGAGACATGCCTTAGTTATTTCTCAAATAACAATGTATTTATGTGGCAACTAATAACTAAGTTATACACCTTCATTTAACAATATTTATGCAGTGGAATAAAATTACTCACCTATACACACTAAGGGACTTGCATTACAGTAGAGTCTTGCTTATCCAACGTAAACGGGCCAGCAGAACGTTGGATAAGTGAATACGTTGGATAATAAGGAGAGATTAAGGAAAAGCCTATTAAACATCAAATTAGGTTATGATTTTACAAATTAAGCACCAAAACATCATGTTATACAACAAATATGGCAGAAAAGGTAGTTCAATACACAATAATGCTATGCAGTAATTACTGTATTTACAAATTTAGCACCAAAATGTCACGATGTATTGAAAACACTGACTACAAAAAATACGTTGGATAATCCAGAACGTTGGATAAGCGAGTCTTGGATAAGTGAGATTCTACTGTATTTCCACCCAAAAGTAACAGATTCCTGCTATATTCTATATTTTGCCAGCTCACAACACTACAAAGCTCTACGGGTCCCTGATTTTCCATTCTCTCTGTTTCGAGGATATTGGCACTTTATTACTGATCTCTACTCAAAGATATTATTCCCCATTTTACATTGCCCTCCACCGCAAACTCTGCTGTCTGATTATGCACTTTTTCCATCAGCCTTATCCTCAAAATTTATTTGCACCAGTCCGTCCACCTATGCCCATGAACTGACAGTTCTTCCATGTTATTGGTTGGTTTGATAGTTGTTTTTATATTTTGTCATAATATTCCTGATTTATTCTCTTTTATGCTGTTGTCTATGTACTTAGTTATATTTTAACTATGTTGATTGGGCTCGAGCCCGAGTCCCTTCGGAGATATGGAGGCAGGGTACAAAAATAAAGTAGTAGTAGTAGTAGTAGTAGTAGTAGTTGTTGTTGTTGTTATTATTATTATTATTATTATTATTATTATTATTATTAGAAATTACAGAAATAATACAAATGGGAAATGACAAATTCTGAACTGCTCTATAAGATTCTGTGTAGGATCTAAAGAGATTGCATGATAAAAGCTTAAAAGGTTTTAAATGACCCTTTAAATTTAAACATTCAAAAATTATTTTGATTTGCTCAGCCAAATTCTCTACATTGGCTACCTCCAGTTTTGCTCTATATCAAAGGAAAAACCTTCGCTGATCATCTCATATTTTTCTGCAACGTTGAAAACTTTTACAAAATGCCGTGGATTCAGTTCTGCAGCAAACACTTCCTCCTGTATTTGCCAGCCATTCGTTGCCTGCCAGATGGGTTTTCCCCAAGCTCCCACACTGCTAATAAAACTGCAGCATTTTTTGTTAATTTATCACTGTATTGAAGGCTAATAAATGGACCATACGTGGCGAAGACAAAATAGAGGTACCTCCCATACATCCTGTACATCATGCTAAGCAAAAGCCATGTTGTGTTAACTGTCAGCTTGAGAAATAGCTGACATTTGTTATTTTAATTAATAGTTTACTTTGCTGAAATAAGCTTCTATGAGAAGGTACGGCTTATATTAAATCTTCACTGCAGCATTATTTTCACAGGCTGGAGGCGAAAACTCATTTTCAAACAACTGCTTCACCGTACAAGGTCACCACCAACAGCTTGAATGCACACGTCAAGGAGACATCTGCTTCTGAGGCATTGGAACATATCAAAACTCCCTTCATTTGCCCAAAAAAAGAGGCACAATTTTCAGAGAATATTTCACCATATATAGTGTAATCCTATCCATATCTGTCCCAAAGTAAGACCCACTGATTTCAGTGGAGATTATTCCCAGTCCAAAAGAGTGAATTTTAGGATTCAATCCTAAATCTATATTATAGTAAATGTCAGTGTTCTCAAGGACCCTTCCACGCTGTCCCTTTATCCCAGGATCTGATCCCAGATTGTCTGTTTGTCCCAGGTTATTTGGCAATTGTGACTCGTACATTCCAGTTTAAAGCAGATAATCTGGAATCAAGTTCTGGGATAAAGTGCAGTGTGGAAGGATCCTTAGAGAAACATAAGATTTTTATTGTCCATCATTAAAACTACAGCCCTTGCAAAGCCGACAGCCCAAATATCCCAAAAGGCACCTGATCTTAGAAGTTAAGCAGGGTCAGCCCTGGTTAGTGCTTTAATGGAATAACACAAATCAATATCAGGTGCAATGTGCTATATTTCAGAACAAGAAGCTGGCAAAATCATCTTTGAGTATTCCTTTCCTAAGAAAACCGTCTGAAATATATGGGATTGTCATAAAACAGCTTGAACATGCACACACAGCTATCATGTCCTGATCTATTTAAAAATGAGCCTCACTTAATGCAGGGAAACACATTCCCATGTAAATGTACGTAGTACTTAAATAGTCTGAGCATTAACCTTAGAGTTATTTGGACTACATTGGTTCTCCGTGATATTCTACTTTTCTTCTTGCAAGGATTTTTTTTTCTGCGAGTGAGTTTAAAATATTCTCCATCTACATTTTGAAATTGCACCATCCATTCTTTTATATCAGGATTCTACCATGGCATATGGCTTCAAATGAAGGCCACAATCTATTCTCCAACATCAGAATCTATGCCATCTGCCCATCTATTCAGAATCTACTCATGTTTCCTAAAAGCCATTTCTGTATTTTCATTGTTTTGCATATTTATACAATTCCATCCAAGCTACCTCAGAAAGAACAAACAGATGCTGAACTTGTAGCTATTTTAAAATAGCCTTTTTATTGTTATTGTGTTCTTTTTCAATATGAATTGCTCTGAAAGTCTTGCAGTTGAAAAGGAGGGTAAGAGAAATAAAAAATCACTTTTCTATGTTTTTTTATGACTTGCGACTTCATCCCACATCTTCTTTCTGTCTTCTATCTGTTTTAACACACTGGCAAAACGGAGTCCCACAGAGGCTATCCCATAACACACGGCCACTTCCCATGAGAATCCGTGTTGTTAGTGTGTTGAAACAGAAAATACTCCATTTTCAGGAGTACTACTACCTGGCTCCTGGCTCAAGAAAATGAGGAGGAAGTGGGGAAAGCATAGGAAAGGACATCCCAGAAGACAGGGAAAAACAATAGGGAACAAATTAAGACAGTTCCTTCCACTTTCCCCCGCTTTCCAATTGTCAATGTGATTAGATTCTTAGATGTGTTAGCCTCCCCATCAGAAAGGTAAACTAAGTTCAAATAAACTATACTTTTGAATTTAGAGAAGTTAAAACATTTTCCTTTCTGGAAGATAAAAAATTAATTTTGCAGTTATAGTTCCAGATTTAGATGTGTGCCATTATAGTTACATGTTTTAAAAGTAGCTATTTTCTATTTTGTTTGTGTTCACCAAAAGAACAGACTATGGCTAGTAACACTCATGGTGTTTTTTCCTGCAAAAATAGAAGTGTGTCCCTCACCATTTTACACAAAAACATACATTTGTGTTTGTATGCAGAATAATTTCCTGAAACATTTTATGGTGGGTGAGTATTGAGCAAAAACCACTTGTAATTTTCACTTGTGTGTTTTTCTTCCTGAGATTCCCAAGTGTAAAGAAACCAATGTTCCTGCCTAGTAAAAAATAATGGCAACTAATTTTCCATACAGAGTGGACTACAATGTAGAGCAGGGTCTTTCTGGTGGCACCACCCCATTTATGAAATTCCCAACTAAAGGCATTTAGATTGGCCCTTTCTCATTATGAGAGTAGCTGAGACAATTTCCTTCTGCTAGCCATTTAAATTTGAGGGTTTTTCTCCCTCTTATTCCTCTGCATTATTTTAGCTTTGTGTTCTGTATTTATTTCTTTTGATGGTGTATTGTTATGAGTAATCATGGGATCTCTTACTAGAACCAGAATACAGCATGGAATTGTTTCTTAAATGAGATAAATGAATATATTTAAAAGAATGGGGGTAGTCTGATTAACAATTACTAGGGGGGCTTTCCACTCCAAGCAGGTCACCTTGTGGTGATGCAAAGCCTTTTCCTGTAAATTTCTGAGCTCTATAAAGACTTTACCCTGCAGCATGAGGCCTTTGTGTGATCTTCAACCCTACATTTTTAACATAAAATTGACAATCCTCACCTCCAGTGACACATACTTTGCCCTAGAACAAAGGTCTTTAAGAACAGCTCTGCAGTATTTTAGTAGTACATTATCTGTACTATAAAAGTGATAGTCGGCTTGTACTTGAAACATCCCCAGGTTTCTAAATCTTATGATACACAGGTAAGAACAAATCAGTTGGAATAGTATCAACCCTTCTTTTTATCTACATTTGCATTGCACTTATCCTAAGTACCAGTGCCTAAGCTGATCCACTCACATTTAGAACTCAGAAAGTTGATTTGAACCTCTATTTGTTTAGGGATATACAGTGGAATCTCAAGAGCATCTCAACATTGAGTTAAGTGTAGTCTCTTGGCCTGGGTTTTGCTTTGCCTTCGGGCAGTGTTTTGAGTTAAGTGCTTATGCCAGAGGGGGTGCTAGTGCGAGCGTACAGGGCAGGCCTGTAGCGAGGGGGGGGGTTAGGGGTTCAACCCCCCCCCCAAAAATTTTTCAAGTTATAAAAAAAATCTCGTTTACTCATGAATTTTAACTGGTTAACCAAATCCCCATGCTAAGTCTATGAGATGCAAAACATCTCCAGGCACTATCTCAAGCAGATATTGACAGGTTTGTAGCGGGGAGGGGTATGTGCTAGGGGTTCAACCCCCCCCCCCAAATTTTCAAAACCCCTCCCGAAATTTTTTTCTGGCTACGGCCCTGGTACAGGGCGTTAGGGCTTCAAAGAGTGGTTTTTATTTCTGGTATGTTTAGCTTCATGAAGAGAGAAAGGGAGACAGAGCAAGGGAGGGAGAAAGGCTGAAATAAGTCCAGTATGGAGAAAATTGTTGCACCCCCTAGGCTGTGTAGGCACCTCAAAACCACACTGGAGCCCCAGAATATAAGCAAACAAGCTGTTTACTGAAGATTATATGCAAGCAATAGAAAATCAAAGTCCAAAGTCAATAAAATTGGTTGGAATCCACAAGAACAAAGTACTTGAGAATCTTGAAGCAAGGGTCTATAAAAGTCACTCAAAGAACATAGTCCAAAACAGATATCAAAGTAAGTCCCAAGACAGGTATCACAAATAATCTGAACAAGATATCAAGGAATAATCCAAGGCATGAGTCAAGCTAAAAACACAGGAAGCAAAACTGGAATACGGGAACAAAACTTGCAAAATCTCTTCCTCAGATTCCAACTCACCCTCAGATTCATGAACACTTTCCTGCTCCCCTTCCTCTTCTGAAGAAGACGAATCCCTAACAGCTATAGGGGTGTTCTGATCAAATTTAAAGTTTAATGACATTTTCTCCTATGGCCTGATCACTTTTAATTGGCATTGTTGTCAATCCTGCCCCTCCATTAATGCATGCATTGAAGTCACCTGTTGGCTTATGGCACCCACATGATTTTCATAGGTGTTTCTTATGCAAGGAATCCTCAGAGGTGGTTTTTTGAGTTTCTTCCTCTAAAATATAGCTTACAGCAGTGGTTCTCAACCTGTGGGTCCGCAGGTGTTTTAGCCTACACGTCACAGAAATCCCAGCCAGTTTACCAGCTGTTAGGAATTCTGGGAGTTGAAGGCCAAAACATCTGGGGACCCACAGGTTGAGAACCACTGGCTTGCAGAATCTGGTATATATTGGAAGTTTCTCCTCCAAGTACTAACTAGGCTTGACTCTGCTTAGTTTCTAAAATCAGTCAAGATCTGATGCCTTTAGAGTATTTACAGTTAATTTTGTTTCTGCATTAATAAAGGACACACATTTCATCACCTTCTAAAATCAATGTCTAATTTGCTATGGGAGAGGCAGAATATCCTGTACTAAAACTCAGTTGAGGACTTGTGTTTTCCTATTATATGAAAGGCAAAATACTTTCGTTTATCTTGCTAACTATTCTTATAGGAATGTTCCTATAGTAAATGTGGGTGTTCTCAGAAAATTACATCATTTCACATGCCTCTATTTCATTGAGAGACATAATTATGTTATTAATGTGGAATGTTAGTTGATAGTAGTTTGAATATCTGCAGAGGGCATTATTTGTCTATTGCAATTATTTGTATCACACCTATTAGGATATAAATCCCTCTAGAGCAGCTTGCAAATAAGAGTACAATCATGATAAAAATATGGAAAATACGACATTATCTTTCCACTGAGTGGCATCCTTTCCACATGCCAGTTGGATGATAGGAGGTATTGGATATAAGAGAGAGGGGCAAACTAGTTGAAATGGATTCTTAACCACTTCTTTGTCTCCCTTCCTTTCCCAGTTTACATTCTTCCCACCATGAATTAACTATTGGGTGATTTGTGAAAAGAGAAGAAACTGTAGCAGGGTGTGAGCTGGCTCAGTTTCTAGAGAAGCTGATGGTTTTTGGTTTTTCCTTCAGGAAAACTGTCAATAGCCAACCTGTTGCAAACATTCAAAATGCCTGCAGAAGTGGCATTCTGTCTTGTATGAGCAGATACCTGCTATGAGGTATATAGGAAATTATCTTCTACCATTGATCCATTCATCTAGTTCCAGATTCTCTACATTAACTGACAGAGGACCACCGGAAAATATGCCACTGATGAAGACAGCAATGTAAAACATGTTGTCTGGCTTTGCCCTGTTGTTGGCTTGTTTAGACCTATGGTCATTAATCTTCCTCCAGTGAAAAGATTCATGTCTGGCAAATCTTCACATCTCTTGCTACAGTGCTACAAAACTGCATGGAATATGAATTTGTTGTATTTGGATTGCTGGTTGTTTTAAAATAGACTTTTTGTATTACACAAATGCACACAACTTTACTAATGTTTTCCTGATATTGTTTGCTATTTACCAGTTTTGTGAGTCAGGTCCTTTATTCTTCAGTGATGACTCACTGAGTTTCTGACAGGGGTCTTTCTCAGTTTTACTTGGAGATAACAGGGAGTACTACAAGAACTACACTACAAATCAATGTCAGAAATAAAACAGCATTCTATCTTCATTTCTTGTTCCCCGTCCTTCTACAGTCCAATCACTGAAGCTTTTAATTGGGTAAGAAGTTGTAGATATGTCCTCTGACATGAGAAATGATCAAAGAGGCATCCCTACTCCCCCTTGCTTCTCTCTCTTCATAGTCACACAGTCATTATCCCAAATGAAAATCAATTCATTTAGCATTATCTTACAAATTGATGCATTCGTCCATGCTTTCTCATGTTATTTTCTTAATACTGCTACCCAAATGAATGTTTAATGGAGATGATCCAGAACCCAACCCTCCCTTGTAAAAATGCACCTATTAGAATCTGATCAATCATCACTGTGCTTTACAAAAGAAAATGAAGGAAAAGTAACAAATTTCTATCAGTTGTATGTTATCCTTCCCATACATGGAATCAAGAATCTATTGTATTAAATCCTGGTTATACAAAAATAGGAAACAAGTGCACCAGGGTCTACAGTGTTTCACTTTGACACAGATAATGCTGAGGATTATACAAACATTTCACCCTCCACTGAAAGGCCTTTGCAGCTGCAGGTGTCCGAAGATATTGACTTTAAAGACTTACTAATTGGGGAAGATTCTTCTACTCCCTCGCAGATAGAGCCAGATGTTGCTGAGACACCTGAGAATGCGGTTTTAATCATAAAGATTTTATGACCAGAGAGAGAAGTGCAAAACAAGGGGTTCGCCGGAGCCAGAGACTGGCAAATAGATGGGATAATGGGTAGTGTTCCCATGAGAAAGTTTTGGGAGTTCGTACTCCCTAAATTATGAACAGTCCGGAATCTGTTAAATGTGTTTCGATCAGTAGATTTGTTGCGGTGTCAACGTTGCTCTTCCTTGAGAGAGGTTTTCTCCGTCTCCAACTCTTGTTTGTTTCCAAGCCAGGTTTTCCAGTTCCAGTCAGGCCGTGCCATGCCACGACTCTCGAGTAGACCTTGACTTTACTTCAGTTGTTTCCTTGTTCCTGTTTCAAGTTTGCCTCAGCCTTGACAACCTTGCTGCCTTGATTGCTACGAAGTTTTTTCCAGTGGATTGAACTCTGTTTCTGCCAGCCTTGTTTCTCTGTTTTAACTCATGGGCACTTTGATTTCTTTGGAGTGCTATCAAGCTCTCATTGTTCTCAATAATTCTCATATCGGACCTTTTCCTTTACCCATTTGGAACTTTCTAAAAAGAACTATTCCTTACTCAGACTCTATACCTGATTTCCTTTGGATATATAATTGCTTTAATAAATATATAGTGTATTATATTGGCTCTTGTCTGGTTGTCGAGTGCTCATGCTGCCTTGGGGTGCAACACGCACATTCTATAACATTTTATTCAGCAAGTGCTGAACCCGGTTTCACAAGGGTAGACAACACATACACAGCTATCTTTCTTTGGTTGCCTCCACTTCAGGAAGGGAAGATATGAGGAAGTAGTTAGTGGGCAACTTTACCCCCCCCCCCAATAAATGTACCACAATGCTGAGCTTTCAGACAGACGTGATATTAATCATCCATATAAAAATCAAATGGCATTGTATTAAGCAGATGATCCCATATGGTATTTTATCTGTGTTATGTTGGCCAGGGAAGGACAAATTACAAGCGGATGCCATTTACCACCAGAAGTGTTGGAGCACTAAGCAAGAACTAAAATGTACCTGTAAGAGTATATATAAGCCTAACCTTTTTGAAAGAGCAAAAGAATCCTGGTTTTGTAGTTTAATAAGGTGGCAGGACCCTTTGGCTGAGAAGACTCAAGACCTTTAAAAACTATAGCCCCCAGAGTTCCATAGCAATGAGCTAGGGCAGTGAAAGTGGCATCAAACTGCATTCATTCTACAGCATAGATAGATTCTCCCAAGGAAGCTGAGGTGTGACAAACAGGAGAGGTTCCTTGAGAGAAGGGTTACCTGTTTCTCTGGCTTTACTTTCAATTTCTAGAAGATTTGGTGGTCTAAGACTTTTTGCTTTTAAAGGAGGAATCCTAAGCACACAGCAACTATAATGCACTTTTTGGAACAAATGACAAAGAGTGCACTTTTTGCCACTGCTCACTATATTAGCCAGCAAATACTTCTTTTGGTTTCAGGACTTTGAAAATTGAGACACACATTACATTTGATGGTGCTCTAGATTTGAGTAAATAATAATAAAACTTTATTTGAACCCCACCCTATCTCCCCGAGGGCACTCAGAGCAGCTTACATCAATATAACTGTGTGAACAATGTGAAAAATAATAAACAAAAACCCAAACTAAAATTAAATCAAACAAATAATATTTATTTATTTATTTATTTATTTATTTATTTATTTATTAGACTTGTATACCGCTACTCCCAATTTGGCTCGGAGCGGTTTACAGAAATAGATTAAAACAATACAATTAGCTTTAAAATAACAATAAGAACAGACATATCCCCGAGTTTTTCACCCATCGAAAGCTTGTCGGAAGAGAAACGTTTTGCAGGCTTTCGGAAAGGCGAGTAGGTCTCGGATAGTTCGAGTTTCAACTGGCAAGGCATTCCATAAATAAGGGGCTACAATCGAGAAGGCTCTCTGCGTAGTAGAAGACAAATGATAAGTCCGTATGTTAGGGACTTCAAGCAAATTTTGGTCTTTGGACCGAAGTAATCTCTGGGGTTGGTAGGGGGATAAGCGGGCCCTCAGGTATGCTGGCCCCAAAACATGTAAGGCCTTAAAGGTTAGTACCAGTAACTTAAAAGTAATCTGGTACTCAGTTGGTAGCCAGTGCAGCTGTTGTAGAATTGGGGTGATACGCCACCTCTCCGGCACCCTGGCAAGAAGACGAGCCGCCACATTTTGCACCAGCTTCAGTTTCCAGATCACTGACAAAGGAAGGCCAATGTAGAGGACATTACAGTAGTCGAGCCTTATGATGACCATCGCCTGGATCACGGTAGCCAGGTCGTTCCTAGATAGGTAGGGAGCCAGTCGCCTAGTCTGACGTAGATGGAAAAATGCAGATCTGCTCACAGCAGAGACCTGGGCCTCCATTGTGAGCAGAGGGTCCAATAAGACACCAAGACTTTTTACAGAAGATGACAGACGTAGTGTCTCACCATCCATGGTAGGCAGCTGGATCTCCCTCCCACCTGGACGGCCCAATGAAGCAAAATCAATATAAACAGAACAAATTAATTTGACAACAAGCAGCCTATTTACTCAAGTCTACTGCTCACCTTTTTGGTAAATTACATTGCCAAAATTGAGGTGGACATTAGATTTGCTGGCACATTAGAATTGCATACAAAAACCCACCTACATGGAAAAGCCCAGAGAAACTCTGGAACCCCAGAGGTCAGACAGGCTGATTGCTTCCTGTCTGGATTTCCCCTGCGTGTTGTTCTTTATTTAGGCTTTTCCTTAATCCCTCCTTATTATCCAACATTTTCGCTTATCCAACGCTTTTATTTTTCAGTGGTTGGGTTTTTTTTGGGGGGGGGGGGCAAAATTTCTGTTCACCCATACTTGAAAATTACCTTGAACCTGCTCTGAACAAAAGGATACACAATGCATACAAACAATATGTCCCACTGCTGGACAGACACAGAAGAGAGACTCATTGTCTCCAATGAGTCCCTTTCTCAGTGAATATCTTTTCTACAAACCAGAAACAATTAGAAGATTTGACACTTTTCAAGAATTATCTGGAAAAGGTTTCACTGCATATCAATATGAGGTTTACTTGCTTCTCAAGTCAGTACTTGCTTCTTATTTTTTCTTGCAGTTCAGCCAAAAAGGTTCTGCAAATTTATTCTTGCAGTTCAGTCACTGGAGAACCGATGGATTAATTTTAAAAGTGTATTATATGTAATTTATTATTTTTAAAAATCAATTTACTGTAGTTTATTTTACATCTTGAAGAAAACATATCTGTTTGGAAAGATAACATTGAAACGTTTGAATGGATCACTGCCTAAACTGAAGAACGAAGTCAGACTCTTCATGACTGAAAATGACTTCGCTTTGGGAGAGAAGTTATGTTTGCTTGATACTTTGAGCTCTTGTTTTCCAAAATGATTGCAAGGAGACATTAAAGAAAATGTTTGGGTTGTAAATCCATATTCTGTATCCAAAAAGCCAGCCTCCCTGAATGCTTGCTTCATTTGACATCAGATTCCAGGATAAAAGCAAAGTTTGAAATTGATCAATCTGTCTCACATGTTTGGTGTAAGCTAAAATATGAGTTTAAAATCTTATCAGATGAAGCTAAATTTCTTCTTTTGCCCTTCACAACCACATATTTATATGAAACAAGATTCTCTGCATGGGTTTCTACTAGGCTTGCTCAAATAATTCGATTTCCCTGTTACCCGTTATTAATTCGTTATTTTCGTTAGTTTTGAAGCAATATACGGCCTTGATTGTCCACACGTCTGGATATCGCGGTTTCGAATCACGAGAGGCCGTTTTTTCTTATTTCGTCGTTTTTTTCGTTAGGAAAAAAAGCTTTTGCAAATCACCCAAACTCCCACCATTCAGGCCCTTTCCTTTTGCCCCTCAGCAAAAGGGGTGTCACGGGCTCAGCCAATGGGAGGGGGCGAGGGGGAAGGAGGCCGAGGAGGAGGAGGAAGACGGAGGGGGGAAATGGCCGCCGCCGCCTCGCCTCAGCTCAGGCCTGGAGAGACCGAGAGAGACAGAGAGGGGCCCGGCGGTGAGGAGGAAGAGGCCCGGGATGCGAGGGGGTGTGGGCCAGGCCCGTCCTCGGCTGCTCCCGGGGAGGGAGGGAGGACTACAACTCCCAGGGGCCCAGATTCGCACCCTCCCTCCCCCCAATACAGGTCTCCATACCACGCTACATGAACTTGAATGGATACTGTGGTTGTGTTGTCGAAAGCTTTCATGGCCGGGGTCACACTGTTGTGGTATGTATTCTATGGCCATGTGCCAGAAGCATTCTCTCCTGACGTTTCACCCACATCTGTGGCAGACATACTCAGAGGTTTTGACGTCTGTGCGAAGCTAGGCAAGTGGGGTTTATATATCTGTGGAAGGTCCAGGGTGGGAGAAAAACTCTTGTCTGTGGGAGGCAAGTGTGAATGTTGCAATTGGTCACCTTGATTAGCATTGAATAGCCTTGCAGCTTCAAAGCCTGGCTGCTTCCTACCTGGGGGAATCCTTTGTTGGGAGGTATTAGCTGGCCCTGATTGTTTCCTGTCTGGAATTCCCATTTTCTGGGTGTTGTTCTTTTACTGTCCTGATTTTAGCTTTTCTGTAGCTAAAAATGCATATAAAATTGATTCTATAGGGAGGATAAATGATTGGATTTCAACTCCTACAGCTTGGCTTTCTCTGCCAATAATGGTACCATACCAAACTAAACCTCCCAAGATTCTGTAGCAGTGAGCCATCTTGGATATTGTAAGGGATTTATTATTATTATTATTATTATTATTATTATTATTATTATTATTATTATTATTATTAGACCTTGCTCCCAGGAAGGTGCCTTCGCTGTGGCTCCCAACTTATCTATCTACCTTTCCACATATTCTCCACATTGTGTGTATGTGTATGTATATTATATATACATGAGCCCCGATGGCGAAGTGTGTTAAAGCACTGAGCTGCTGAACTTGCAGACCGAAAGGTCCCAGGTCCAAATCCCGGGAGCAGAGTGAGTGCCCGCTGTTAGCTCCAGCTTCTGCCAACCTAGCAGCTTGAAAACATGCCAATGTGAGTAGATCAATAGGTACCGCTCTGGCGGGAAGGTAATGGCACTCCATGTAGTCATGCCGGCCACATGACCTTGGAGGTGTCTATGGACAACACTGGCTCTTGGGCTTAGAAATGGAGATGAGCACGAACCCCCAGAGTCAGACATGACTGAACTTAACGTCAAGGGATACCTTTACCTTTACCTATACACACACACACACACACATATGCAGGGACTATATATATATACACAGTATATATCACACACACACCAATTTAACAAAGTTTCAGCCACAAAAACAAAGTTTCTGAAGTAGAACAATGACTTTCACAGTAAAGGCAACCCAATTTAACAGGAAATAAGACTTTCAAACCAGGAACAGATTTCTGCAATTATTAAAAAATGGTTTTTTTAAAAGCTATAAAAGCTTTTATAATTATAAAAGCTATGAAAATTCTCCAAAAATCAGAGGATAAGGGAAACGTTCCAAATTTTGGTGAGCTATCAGTGTTAAATGTGTTCTACCACTGTACCAAGTTTGAAGAAGATCACTCAAAAAATGAGGGTGGGAGAGTCCTGTAAAGTCCTCTCCCTCTGTGCTGTTTTTGGGAATTGCGCATGCGCGTCCGCCATTAACGAATTAATTTTGAAAATAACGAATTTTTGTTAATTTCGAATTTTTTTGGGGGCAAAATTCGGAAATACCTTCAGAAACGAAACGCTGCCCCCTCTAGTTTTGAAACGAGTTTAGAATCAAATTTTTCGTGGATCGATCAAGCCTAGTTTCTACTAAAACAAAATACAGATCATGTCTCAATGTAAAGCATGATATCCAGTTGCAACTGTCCAAAATTCAACCAGGTATAGTCTCATTGTGCAAGTTAAAACAATCTCATCCTTCTCATTGAATTCCTTTTTTTTTTTTACAAAACCAAGTAAAAGTTTGTATCAAATGTAAAAATGTCTAAAGTGTTGGCTATGATCTTGCTGTCTAGAATCCTTTTAGTGTGTACTTATAACTTGTGTGCAGATATATTTTTGATATCCAATATATTTTTTGATATCTGCACACAGACATCTTCTCAAGGTAGTATTCAACACTGGGGGCATTGCCAAATATGATTTCTAGCTGAGGAAGGGAGATTTGGCCAGGCAGTACTCATCCTAGATGAAATTCTGTAACTGGGCAATGATAAATAATGTTGCTAACCTGGATCTCTGGGGAATTGCTAGAGATTCAGAAAACAATCTCATTTCTCTTCCCACAGTTGCAGGCTGCCTGGCTGTTGCCTCCTCCTCCTCCCTTCCTGCCCAGTCAATAGCCATGATGATGCCCCTGGCCTTCCAATGAGGGAGTAACAATGAGTTATGCTCCATATGCTTTGATGGAGAATTTTAGCCACTGAATTTTCTTACTTTATGTTTTCTAAATCATAGCTAAGATTCCATAGACTTACTAGACTGCAGAAGTGCGTTAGCCAAGAGAACTATATTACTAAGAATGAAAGTTAATTTCATCAGCCTAGCCTTTTCCTGTAATATTCCTTTTCGGTAGCACTAAAAGCTACCAGAAAATAAAAAATGAGAACCATTCAACAAAGTAACCAAGTTTGGAAGATTGTTCCAATTAGATTCAGTTTCAGTTTCCATAAAAATTGTGAGACTATCAAGGGAGGAAAGGCATTCATGCTTGAAGATTATATTTTCCTGTAGAAGTCTGCATGGGCTTAGAGAACTTGAAAGCCTTTTTATTTTTATCCTACTTTTGGAGATATCTGTAGTGGGGACATGGAAGGGCTGTCTTTGTGGTCACTCCAAGCCTGTGGAGTGTCCTTCTAAGGAAGGTTAGAGTGCTCTGTTTGCATTGTACCAGCATGCAAAGATCTTGTTATTCACGGTGCCTGAAGTCTCAAATGCAGAGGGGCTTTTGAATGAATAGGCACTTTATTTTCCTTTTACTAGTGCCTCTTTAAAAGTGTGTTCTCGATTTTTTATGCTTTGATTCACTTTATGCTCTGATTTTACTTGTATTGTTTTATTGTAAACTGCCCTGAGTCCCATTCATAGTTGAAAGAAGAGATATAAATCAGATCATATAAAATCAATAATAAAAGACTCATTGAAGCATAAGTATGGTATTGGCATTCAAGTCCATTTTTAAACAATCTGAATTATGGTCAATATGCTGCATTGGGAGCTATATTGTAAAGTTGTGCAGAAATGCAAAACATCTCACTCTCCTTTCTGCAGGACTCACCTTGTTCTTTTGCCTCCCCTCCACTGTCATGTATTGGCTGGTGGAAAGATGGGCATGTCTGTGCAATGTCTGTTTATGTGAATATATCCAGATACACAATGATGATGTCATTTTCCAGGACCTAGAGAAGACACACACACATCAGAGGTTCTAGGAGATGCTTTCACCATTGTGCTATACTTACATAGCCAAATACTTTTCATCTGTCCCACACAGATGGGTTGTTGTAGGGTTCAGGGCACAGCATAAGGGAGGAAGAGAATTCTGACTTCCACAACAAAACAACAGCAACAAAATATATTGAGGCAGGCATTGTATTATGCTTATATAAGTCACTATGGGTTGACATCCCTTATTGGGAATTCTAAAAGCTGATATACTCCAAAATTCAAAATAGTTCACATGGGTGGCTGAGATATTGAAACCTTTGTTTTCTGGTGTTTCAATGTACACAAACTTTTTTCATGCACAAAATAATTCAAAAATTGTATAAAATTATCTTTAGACCATGTGAATAACGTGTATATGAAACATAAATGATTTCCATATTTAGACTTGCCACCTCATCATATGGGGGGGGGTTGCCCCTCACCATGCTGGGGTTCCTCTTCGGCCACAGATCTGGATGTATCGCATCAGATGACGCAGATCATGGCCCCACCTCATCAGTGGGAGAAACAGTAAGAAAGCATTGAAAGAAGTTTGCTCACCACAATGGTGAGCCTCCTTCTTTTGGTTAGCTCCGACTGAACTACACATGGTTTTTATGCTTTCCCCTGTCTGATAGAGGGAAGTGCCAAAAGGCCAATGTGCCAATGTGTTTTGCCCTGGTTCTGTCACCCTTCCCCCATGTGGTAAGGAAAGGAGGAAGGGTGCTTGGCTCGCCATGAGTCCTTTGTCCCATCTCCAAGATATCTCATTATGTATGTATATGCAAGTACGGTATTCAAAAATCCAAAATCAAAGGCACCTCTCATCCCAAGGATTTGGGCTAAGGGATACACAATTTGTAATTGGATCCTAGCCTAAACTTCAAGCATGCAGAAAGATCTCTACTGTCTGAAAGAGTCAAACTTACACCAAGGATACTCATGTAAAAATAAAGATATTTCTGGGGCTAATTCTTACTGTGATCCTGGTGCCTCTCTTTAAAAGGCTGGGAGAGATGACAAAAAAGATCTGCAACCTGGGGTGAACAATTTAAAAATATTTTCTAGTTTGTGCAATGTTGTTTGAATCCCAATCGAAGCTCACATAATGTTGTTTCAGAATCCTACATTTCTAATAGCTTCCTTTTGGCTATTTGGTCATTCACATTTTCACATTCACTCACATAACTGCAAATACACTTTTAAAAAGTTTGTTCTTATACTATTTCTCGGTGGAACCCAACAATATAATGGACTCACATTTTCTTGCTCGGTGATTGCCTCATTCAGCTGAAGCCATCATTCAACAAATCTCCAGACTCCTTTACAGGCATTGTGGAAACTCTTGAATTACATCCTAGGGATTCAGTGACATTAGATTTTAGGTTTCCATGTCTATGCTGTAGCAATAAAATGAATCCTGAGACATACAGAGCAGAGGGAGAGTAATTAACAGTTGTGTTGCTTGTTCATCATCCCCTGTAATTATATTGTTAGCTTATTATCCATTTTTTATACTTCCACTCTAATTTTTGCAAAATATACAACTCACTGAAGTTAGAAATCATCTGTGAAATGTACCTAAAGTTTAACGAACTGGTGATTAACATAAAATTAAATTGTATAATGTTAACTTCATAGAAAACATTCAAATTAAATGGAGCATACAGCATATGAATGGTTAATGCCCCATATCCCTAGAGCTAAATGCTTATTTTCTCCTTTTTGCTTCCTATCCCATCATCAAGAATATAATTTTTCTTTGTTTACATATTCTGTACAAGTCACCTGGGTTTGCTTTCCTCCCACTTCGTCTCCCCTTCTCATCCTATCAGAAGAAAAAACACTCAGATCTTTTGTACTGAAAACTATTAGGACAAAACCTAACAGTAATATTAAATATGGAAAA
The DNA here is from genome assembly GCF_035594765.1 of Anolis carolinensis. Classification (NCBI taxonomy): domain Eukaryota; kingdom Metazoa; phylum Chordata; class Lepidosauria; order Squamata; family Anolidae; genus Anolis; species Anolis carolinensis. The sequence continues at coordinate 157,378,518 of NC_085844.1, read as the reverse complement.
GTTGTTAAAAATATGCTAACACAGTTCAATCCCACAAACTAAGGTGTGTGAGATGCATATAAAATTACTTTACACGTGTCCTTCAAAAAAAGTTTAATATATAGTCAGGTCACATTATTACACATCAAATTCTTGGGGTCTCTAGCTGCCAGTAGCAATTATCTGTAAAAGAACACGTTTTTCCCTAGTGACTAGCTATCGGGATTTTTTTTTTACTACACCTAAGCATAGCCTTGAGCAAAACGCCTACAGGGAATCAAGTATTTGGAATACAGTATTACATTTGGATAAAATATCAAGGTTTCAATGCTATATGCCTAGATATATTTGTAAATCACCATGAACAGATTCATGTATTTCTCTGTTGACTTTAATTACATGAGGTAGCTGTATATAAATAAATGTAAATAGCTCTCCTCAAATCATTGCCTGTATTAAACTTTTACTGAAAGTTTTTAATAACAATTTTCTGACTTTTGCAGATCCATTCCCCCCGTAATAACCTATTTCCCAAACTCACTCTGTTATCATAATAAATGGCTGCAACTTTTGCTTTGGCTACTGTACAAACAGGATTGGCTCTTTGGAAACAGTCGTGAAATATTTATTTTAGGAGACAAAACACTGGTGATGTTCTATAAGATAGAATTGTTTGCTGTGTCTTTTCACATTGTTTCTGACTTAGTGGTCACTAGCAAATTCCTAGAAACTATATCCCTCTAGGAATTTTCTAGGTCACCCAATGTGACACTATAGGGTAACTTCTGATAGATATAGTTCATTACAATAAGTTTCAGTATTATTCACAGTTTTCTGTTTCCATGGAAAGTTCTGGAATATGTTAGTGGTCGTAATGTGCTAAACAGAATCCTTAACCATTGCCAATACAGAAAAACAGTGTTGGTACTATTCTGTTCTAAAACATAACTTCTGTTTATCACTTGATGATACAACCAAAAACTCCATTGATAAATTTAATAACTCAATAAAAAGGCATCCACTATTAAAGCTTTGTCTTGACCTGGGTAATCAAAATTCTCTATTGCTCAAAATTGTCAGAACCCTCCTACGGTAAACAGTAGTCATTGTATAACCTTTCCATCACAATGCCATCCATGACAGAGTATTTTAACTTCAGACAGACATGGCTTTGAATATGACAAGAAAGCAGGCACAGGGAAGGGCCGGGGGGGGGGGGGGTTGGTGATGTCCTACTAGTAAAATGAAAGTGCAACTGCTACTTATATGGGGTTATAGTGACATGTGGCCATATTGTAATGGTGAAATAGATTCAGAATCTGGACCCAGTCTATTCTTCTTCAAAAATGCACATCCTTGTCAATACCAACAATGACTGGCTTCAGTTTCTACTTCACAACAGTTATTTTCCAAAAATAAAAAATAAAAAGCCCCTCAATTTTAGAACTTTTGTCTCTTTGTGACAGGTGAATGATTTAGACTGAACATGTACATGTTTTGAACCAGTTTTAATGCCAGATTTTAATCTGCTTAAATTATCCTTTACCTTTTTGAATTTTGAAATTTTACTTGTGATCTAGTAACACAGTTAAAAATAAATGAACACACATTTACAGTTATTTTTAACCCTGTTACTAGGTCCCACGTAAAACTTCAAAATTTAAAAAGGCAAAGGATAATTTAAGAAGATTAAATGTGTACATTAAAATCTGACATTAAAATTGGTTCTAAACATGTACATGTTTAAACTAAATTATTCATCTGTCACCAAGGGACCCTTTCCGTCTCAGGCACTTTTGTACAAGAAGAGATTCACCTTAAAGTATCATTAAATACTTTAATTTTAAATTTGCCCCTTTAACAAAAGAACAACAATAAAAAACCTACACATATACATAATCAGTGTTTGAACAAAGAAGCTTAATATCAATATAGTAATTGTTCCGCATTATACTATTCCACCGCCTTAAAAAATCTAAGTCCTAAACAAGATAATTATTGTAGGACTGCATACTTGTCATGCCATGACATGCTATGTCCTAGAATTATCTATAATAATGTCTAGATAGTTGAACATGATCCACCACAGAGCAGGGAGATAAGTGAAATAAAATGAGTTTTCAATCCTGTATTTCTGACTGTATATACGTATCAATATGTCAAAGGATCCTGTGGCCCCAGTATCTGACTTCCTCACATCCTCATAACCCCAGCTTCCTGTACTACTACTGCAGTTATTGTTATGAATACAATTACACAATTTCAGCATTAAAATTTTTAAAAGGAAAATATATGCATAAAATAAAAGAAAAAAGCCAGCTTGGAAATAGTTAATGCATATACATCTAAAAAAAATTTGGAGTCCCTGGAGAAGTGTTCCCTGTGCTTGTCCTTGTCTGAATAGAATTCCTATGGACTAGAACGGATTCTGACTAGGTTTAAGAGTCAATGTGGACGCGGCTTACATATACATCTCTCTGCATATTTTCTAGCCACATAGATTTGTGTGCAGATCCCTAATATTACTATTGTATTTATATATTTGTTCTCACCTATATTCCATTTCCCTCCCAGAAGTGGGATTCAAAATATCTTACAATAAAATTAAAGCAGGTGCAGATTTTTAAATTAAAAAAACTAAAAAGGTATAAATAATGTTCGTTTCAAGGTGAAAAAGCCTTAATGTACAAAATTGTACAAACATAAGGTTGTTTCCTGTGAGTACAATTTCTGTAAAATATATGTTCCAGCATAATGTACAGTTGCATTCATTTTGTTCAGACCTTCCAATGAATGCATGGAGGTTATCAGTGAGAACAGCAAGTGCAAACAAAACAGAGAGATAAGTAATTCAAAGAAGATATAAAATATTTCTGTTTATTTTTTTTCTTTGCCTCTTATGGTTACATCGACATCTGAGTAGGAAGAGAAAAAAGACAAAGTTCTTCAGCATCAGTCTGGTCCTTGGATACAGTGGAAGGAAGTAAATGGATTGTCCTTCACTTCATATGAAATCATCAATATATAAGTTATTATGTTATATTGTGGTAAATGCTTTTAATTGTTTTAATTGTATTTTATAATTCTATTTTAAATGTTTTTGTATACAGTTTTTAAAGGCATTGAATTGTTGCCTATGTTGTAAAGCTCCTTGAGTCCCCTTCAGGGTTGAGAAAGGTGGGGTAGAAGTGCCCTAAATAAATAAATAAATAAATAAATAAATAAATAAATAAATAAATAAATTAGTATTCAACACAGTAGTTGGGCATATATAGGCTTTTATACTACTAGGCATATTTTATAGGTTTTTATACTACTAGACATATTTTAATGTCTGTAAAAATAACACAGTTCCAACTATAGCAAATTAATTTTTTGCTGGTGTCTACAGCTACCGGTATGTCAAAACAAGGTACCCCATATTAAGGAGGAAATTGTTTAAAGAAACACAAGTTTGTGTTTGGAAAATTTTGACCATGTGGGAGCTGTTGTAATCCAAAAGTTGAATCTCCACATTCTGCTTCCGTTAACAAACTGGAAAAATATTGGTTAAATGATTGTTACCATTTGACCTGTGTTATCCACTGGAGCTTAGTTCCAGATCCCTGTGGATTCCTGTATCTGGTGGATGCTCAAGTCCCATTATATGCAGTGGCATAGTAAAATGGTACTTCTTATTCATAATGGAAAAATCAGATTTGCTTTTGAAATTAAAAAAAAACATTTTCAAGCTATGTATGCTTTAATCTGTGCATATAAAATCTCTGAATAGGGAAGGCTGACTGAACTATTAGTCTGATTAAAAAATAGTTTGAAAACTATAATCAATGGTTTTGTTCAGTACTCAAAATTCACATTCACTCAACAAAATTCACACTGAGGGCTTGTCTGTCCCTAAAGCATTTCCATTCCTTGTTCTTGGATATTTGCAAATAGATGTCATTTATCTGACTGGATTCCTTCTCATCTTTGCACATATTAAAGTTAATTAGTACCCCCTGTTGAGACAGCGTCTACTGACAGAAAAAAAGTAGTTAGATAAGATCTATATTAACAAATGTCATTCATTTAATATCATTTGTGGTGCTGCATTATTAATAACACATCATTACCCCAGGCAGGCAGGCTAGAAGGGAGAGAAACGAACTACTCTTTAATTTCGTGGCCTTTGCAAAGGAGAGATATATTTGACCACAATAAGAAGTACCACTACAGGTAGCTATCTATCAAAAAGCTTTGCATGTCAAATTCTTTTATTAACTTCTTAAACAGAAAGAAGACATGTACTGTATTTCAGGTTGTTGTTTTTTTAAAAGGCTTTTTCTCCTCTTAACATCACTACAACATCTGGATCAAGGACAGGGCTACTTGGCCCCAGGCGACTTGAAACCTCTTTCAAACGTGAAAATATCCAATATGAAGATCAGTTATATGTATTGTAATGCATGGAATGTGAGACGAATACAGCACTTTTCTCACTACAAGTACAAGGATTAGAAAGCTGTCGCTCATATCTGTTGCCTGATCCATGTAGTTGTGATGGAAAAAAAACTGTCTTGCTTTTTGCTTCATTTATTATCTCATAAATGCATATGCTTCAGTGAAGACCAATGTAGTCATTTAGAAAATTGTATAACATGAAGTAGTCCTAAATTATACATCCCACAGAAGAACCAGCATAAGAAGTAGTAGCAATAGCATTTCATTTGAAAAATCTTTGTCCCATGTCACAAAGCGGCAAACAGAGCAAAAATCACCAATATCATGAAACCTTAATATTATCAGAACTGATCGTATTGTTGTTCTTAGTTGATAATTTGTTGTGACTGCGCCTTCGGGGACTGTGGATGATGGTGGTGGGATCAGGAGAGGAGGGCTCTTTGGAGGATTTGTACAGGATTTAGGGACCTCAATGGGAGTCTTCTGAGGAAGATTCAGATAGGGAGTTTGTGGAAGAAATGGATGCTGGTGAACAGGTGGTGGCTGAGGAAGTGGGCACTGACTGGGCACGGGCACCGGAGATGCCTGGGGAATTGGGGCCCATGGATACTGCTGAACCTTGGGTATCTTCAGGAGCAGATCCCACTTGGTCTGCTTGGAGGAGGGAGGATGGATCCTCAGGTGTGCATGGTGTTGGGTGTGGTAAGGATGATTGGAATTCTGATGAATTAGGCACGCCCGATCCACGAGCCTTAGCTGTGTGGAGTTCTGACTCTGATTAAGGATTTGGGACACCTGCTCTTTGGGTATTGGTGTTTGGACACCCAGGGAGAATTGGGATAAATTGGGAGTGTTTGGTCACTTCACTTTGCGTGTGGCAAGGTGTTGCTGGGCGCCATTGGGATTCCTGTACGTGTTAAGAAGACCGGACTGGGACTTTGCTTCAGATGTAAGTTTACCTGGGTTGCTCTGCAACGGAGGACTGGAACTGTGTGGGTTTTCCTGGACTGCACTGTTATTACTATTTTTAGCTGCAGTTGCCTTCGTTGGCTCTTTGTGCCAATTCGTGGACCTTGGATTGATGACTACAGCCTCTGACCCTGGACTGGAATTCGACCCTGTTTCTGCCTTCGCCCTATGATTAGTCTACCCTCGGCTCTTGACTTCTGGCTTGCTTCTGGACCCTGCTGCTGTCTCCTGCCCTGACCCTGGATCAATCTGATGACATCTCTTCGCCTTGTCCCTTGAGCTTCTGGCATTACCTCCTGAAGCAGTTTGCTGCTGTTTCTGCTATTTTGACTCCGGACCGGTTTGACAACGTCTTTTGTGCACTGCCCCTTTAAATCTCCAAAGCCTGCTTGCTTGCAACAGAAAAGGTTTGGAACCATCTCTTCCTTTTTGCACTGGCTCTGACTCTGTTTGCAAGCTCAGTTTTAGTTTCTGTTTAGAGCTTTGTGCTTGTGACTCTTGGGAGTTTTTTGGGGAGTTTCCAAGTCTCTGTTTTGCTTTGGCTGCTTCCCAAGCCAACTTAGTTTGTTTAGAGCTGAATTGAAGCACCTTTTGTTTTATCTGAACTATTTGCTTTGTTAAATCCGGTTTGGTTGCTAAAGCATTCTTTTTTATATATTTTTGTTTGGACTGCCTTTAAACACTGAAAGTTAAGTGTTTAAAGCCATCTTTTGTGTTTGTGCCTATTTTTGGGGCTATCTCTTGAATAAACTCTGTTTTGCTCTCAAATTGGCGTCTGACTCTTGACAGAATTAGTAATATCATGTGCAACAAATATAGTTTCCCCATTTACCTATTTTATCCTGCTAGCAACCTTGTGAAATAGGTTAGTTTAAGACATAATGACCTACCCATTATATGAGCATTGAGAACTGGTCTACAAAGTCTAGTTTTCATATTCTAACCATTTATTGTGCTGGCTAAACAATAGATCAGGAAGACTCTCATTTGAATGTTATTTCTGCAATGAAGTGAAACCATCTACTCCTTCCAGTTTTAAGTCTCCATTTGCTATGTAAGATTATGAGATGTAAAGAACAAGAATGTGCATATGATGTAATTTAAACCTGCCACATCATAGCATAAATTGTAGGGGTGTAATTATTGCCTTTGTTTCTTCTTAGAGGAAACAATGAGCAATTTTAGTAATTTTCTTCCTACTTCAATAATGTTTTTGAAAACCGCACAGTATTTGAAGCCTTTTTGCAAGTTTGGATTATTCTGCACAAAATTCACACATAATTTTCTGGTGCAAGAAATTGCACGTTCTGTGTAGGAAAGCTGCAAAAAAGTTTTTTTTTAATCACGAACATGTAGATTTTTCACAGAATTAGTTGGGAATTATAATATTTCATGTGCAAAACCCAGCTTTTTTTCTATGCTGAAAATGTTGTTTTCTGTGAAAAACAACCACATGCAAATTTTATGCAGAATTAACCCTGAAGTGCAAAGATTCTGATGAGTCAATTATTATTTTCATTAGTTTCTCAACACTCAAAAATATATTTAATATTATTTCTACCCCTCTTAATTATGACCAATAATGAAAACAACTCAGAACAATGGCAAGCTAACTGGTAGGGCATTTGTGATTCAGGAGACACTGCCAAACATTTGTCACTGAACAACAATGAACAGTAGAAATGTTTGTACATAGAAGCTTCTACTCACTGTCAGGTGCCCATCAGTAGGAGCCTATTTCCCGCGTCATGGGAAACTTGGGGATTGAGCAGGTAGGTTTGGACATTGAGGAACCATTGTATGTGTTTATGGTGATGTCCCATTCTTAATTTCACCTCTCCCATTATCAGGACTGGAATGAAATGGGTTTTACTTTAGTGTAGTAATAAATAAGAAGAGTCATCCATAAATCAAATTATCACAATAAGAAGATGAAATCCAGCAAACGTAGTGTCAGGTCAAGTGCTGCCACAGGTGCAGCTGGTGCATACGTAACAATCCAGAGAGTACAGTTTTTCCTGGGATGGATCTTGCAGACCTTTTGTGAAATCTTGCACTTAGAAAAGTCATAGAAGCTGGGGAGTATATTTGACAGATTATCAGCAGCCAAGTTGAACTTAGACAACCCAATATATTTCCATCCAAATCCCTGTTGTGGTGTGAGCATTTGAGAGCTGTCTATTTGGACTTATGTTTGGATGACACTAACACAACATACTGTTTTTGTAGAATCCATTTGTAGGTAACAAGGTCTTTGCATCTTGGCCATTGAACCAGGGTTGGAGAAACATGTAGCCTTCCAGATGTTCAACTGTAACCCCCCGTTTTCATCTTCACCACTGGTTATGTTGGTTAAGGGAATGGGAACTGCAATACAAAATGGGGGGGGGGGAGTTCTTCCTCACTCTTTCTCTAAACCAGTGGTTCTCAACCTGGGGTCCCCAGATTTTTGGCCTACAACTCTCAGAAATCCCAGCCAGTTTACCAGCTGTTAGGATTTCTGGGAGTTGAAGACCAAAAACATCTGGGGACCCCAGACTGAGAATCACTGCTCTAAACATAGACTGAAGACCAAGAATTAACTATTCAGCTTCCCCATCTGCTATTTTTCATATGTGTTGAACTACAATTCCCACAATCAGTATCGCTAATTAACACATTTATCCCAGATCTGGAGCTATACCATGCCTATAATCTTAAAGAAATAGACAGGAAATCAATAAATATAAAACCACTAATTTTCCTTGCTAAAGACAGTCATGGCTGAAAGCTTAAGATGGAAACAAAAAGAAAAAGGTGGTGTGTGTGTGTTTTAAAAATGAAGGACAAAATGTTTCCGCAATAAAAAAGCAAACACAGACCTACATTGATAAGTGGATGCCTGTATGTCAAACACAAGGAAAAGAAACAAAAATGTGATGGAAACTGAAAACGCTTGAGATTTCCAGCCAGTATAATAGCTTCCGTTCGAAAAGAAGAAAAGGTGAGCTATTCTCTAAGAGATGGTGAGATAGTGATCCTACATGCACGGAATACATTAGCCTGGTAGGATATATGAGAAGAAAGCCAAGCCTAATTAGAGTGTTCAGCAAAATATGATCCACCAAAGATGAGGCAGTATATGAATTGCTCCATGAGTCACTTTGTTAACTAATGCCAGGGCCCGTGTCAATGGGGTTGAACTGAAGTAGCTGATAGGATTTAGCCTTAAACTTGTTAAATATTACAGGTCATTTTAAGAGGCCACAGCTCTACAAGCAGCATATTTTTAGAAATATTGCTGGTTAAGAAAGGGGGTGGGAATGACATAATCCCCAGGGCTACCACTAAAGCAGGTCAAGGTAGTAGATTAGGAATAGGATCAGATAGAAAAGGAAGGCAGACAGAAGAGCTGGGCAGCTGGAAGATTTCCACTCTGGGTATAAAAGTTTATATACATATTATTCTGCCAGTAGTGGTCACAAGGTCATTTACAGCTGCTTTCATCATCTCTATTATAAGGAATAAATCTGAGAAAGGGCAGAAAAACCTCTCAAGTAATTTTATTCAGAGCATCTTGCATTCTGTGCGAAGTGGCACAGTTTTACTTTGATTTTATATAAGAAGTTCAGAAGAAAGTGAGCATGTTGGCCAGTGTGAGAACAGTAGGCCCTAACTTGAGGACTCTCATCCAGGATGCTACATATATAAATATGTTCACTTCTAATATGTAACTCTGTTCTTCTTACCTGAAATGAATGGTGTCTTGATCTTTTGACTGGAGATACAGAAATATTATCTATCGACATCTAATGTAATTCTATGGACAATTTCTGGTGGAACTTCTGGCAGGAATTGGTCATAGAATAATGTTGAAGATTTAGTGCAGTGGTTCTCAACCTGTGGGTCCCCAGATGTTTTGTCCTTCAACTCCCAGAAATCCTAACAGCTGGTAAACTGGCTGAGATTTCTGGGAGTTGTAGGTCAAAACACTTGGGGATCCACAGGTTGAGAACCATTGGTCTAGAGATAACACTAGGAATCATTAGGTCTTCCAACTAGGGGCCGGGCTGTGGCGCAGGCTGTTGAGCAGCTGCAATAAATCACTCTGACCATGAGGTCATGAGTTCGAGGCCAACCCATGGCGGGGTGAGCACCCGTCAATTAAAAATAAAAAAATAGTCAATTAAAAATATAAAAAAATAAAAAAATTGCTGACCTAGCAACCCGAAAGATAGTTGCATCTATCAAGTAGGAAATAAGGTACCACTTATAAAAGTGGGAGGCAAGTTTAACTAATTTACGACCTGGAATGAGGAAGTGCCATCAGAGTGGATGATGAAGCAGCTGCTCCCCCCTGTGGCCAGAATTGAACATCCCCTCAGGAGGTTAAATTGCCTCTGAGTCTGTTTGTCTTGGTCTCTGTTTGATGTGTTTATGGGCATTGAATGTTTGCCCTATGTGTGTATAATGTGATCCGCCCTGAGTCCCCTTCGGGGTGAAAAGGGCGGAATATAAATACTGTAAATAAATAAATAATAAATAAATAAACTGCAGGGTAGGATAGGTAACAGTGGAAGCCATCTTTGTTGAGAGAAAAAGGCAAGAACCAACAGGGCATTTTTCCCTGGTGATGGAGATGACTTTCCCTTCAGTACTCCTACAACTTTTATACAACTGTCCAAAAATGTTTTGAATCAGCATGATAAACCCACCAATACAAAAGAAGTGCTTTGAGAATGTTGGGCTCAGCACTAGTTTCCAGGAGTCTTCTTGACAGGTGCTGATGAAATACAAATTGCTCAATGGTAATGGTATCAGGTTTGACCAGTTTTGTCAAGTATTAACCTCAAAATGCTTTAGGTGAGAGTAGGGTGAAGTTCCTTGGCTGAATCCAGATTGAGTTCAGGAGTGGGAGCCAGACATGAAATAGACAAAAAATGGAATCTAGATGCTTTTCATAAACCCAGGATTATGAAATCATGGTATTTTGGATGGTCCATGGACAGAGAGACCACTGAAGTCTGACAGAGATTCCACTGAACTCTTGGAGTTACTCCTTTGATAACTTTGTCCATCCTTTTCCTTTGGATGCCTAAACTGAAATTTCAAGATGGAAGGCAATTTTTATATGGAGAGAGTGGGAGCATTCTTGCCCTTCCCCCAGCCCTGCAGCATTCCTACAGTTGTATAAATAAAGACCATTTACTCTATAAAGCCCATGGACATTAATAATAATAATAATAATAATAATAATAATAATAATAATAATGGTAGAGTTTTTGTTTCTACTTTGATTTGACTTCTTTTTTGGAAAACATCTTTTATTCTTATTTTGTTATATCCTGTTGTTTAAGCAAATGTACCATATTCTGATTTTTTAAGATAATGCAATGTATTCTTGATGCCACAGAAAACTAGCATATTCTTGTAACTGTATTTTTAAATATGATATCTTTGTAACTGGGGAACAACTACAAAATAAAGCCTCTTCATCTAATAAAAATATTTCATCAAGCATGGCATAACATGCAGTATTAAAGCTAATATTAGTGACATTTCATATATCTTGACAGAAACTAGGGAACAGGCTTTGTTTGAACTACACTGCCCTTTTATTAGATTTTTCCCCCAGAATTAATTTATTTCCTTGTATTTCTCATTATGTTTTTATTGCATTTGATGAACAATAGCGGGGCCTAATTTAACACCTGTAAATTCCTGAGGACACTAATGAAAGACTGCATACACTATTGGGTAAGTGTCTAATTCACATCTGAAAGGTTGTGAGTTCAAATCCTATTAGACTTGTGTATATTAATGTTTCTATTAACTTCTTTTCTCCATCAGTGTGATTTTAGATTTAATCAATTCTTTTCAAATATTTCTAAAATTAAAAGATACATCCACAAAAAAATGCTACAAGTACAGATGTCTTAGAAATATTGACAGTTTGACTTAATAAATGGTGCCACCTTAGCAGACTGCGCTGAGGACAATTTCTCATAGGAATAATAGTAGTAATAAAAAACATATTTAGCTCTTAGAGTTACTTTTACGCTTACTTTAAATGAGATACTGGACATGTAAACAGAATTTTCATCTCTAGTGGTTCACTGTTTGCTTAAAAGTGATTCTAGATTTGATTTCTGTATGGTCATTGCACAATTTGGCATCACATTTAATCATATTATTTTGGCCTGCAACACATTTGACCCATTCTCCAGCATCTGTGGACCAGGCAAGATTATTTCTACATTGCATAGTTTTAACAAGTTTAATACTATTTTAATTGTCATGGCTGTATCCTTCTGAATGCTGGGATTTATAGATTAGTGATAATTCCTAATGCTAGAGTTCACAGGAGAAATTCCTTTACCAAACTTCAGATTCCATAGAAAGGAAAACTGACAGTTATGTGATCTCCACTGGCTGCCATTTACTTTCCGGGCCCAATTCAAGGTGCAGGTTATCACCTACAAAGCCCTAAACGGTTTGGGACCCACCTACCTTAGAGACCGCATCTCCCTCTATGAACCCACACGTTCTCTTCGCTCGTCGGGGGAGGCCCTTCTCTTGCTCCCACCACCCTCGCAGTCGCTGTTGGTGGGGACGAAAGAGAGGGCCTTCTCCGCCGTGGCCCCCGGCTTTGGAACTCTCTACCTAGAGAGATCAGGCAGGCCCCTACCCTCCTCTCCTTCCGGAAGAGCTTAAAAACCTGGCTGTTTCAAAAGGCCTTCGATGTTTAGTTGTTGCTGGATTGATCTATCTGTCCATTCCATAATAGTCCCATTGTTGTTGTCTTGCCATTTTATACCGCACTTTATTGTCCAACTGTGAAATTTCCTTTTCCCATTTCGTATCACTCTGCATCTCGCCTGGGATCTACGAATTAGTCTCCTGTTTTTAACACTGTATCCTGCTTGTTGATTTTAATGATTGTTTTTATTGATGTTGATGTTTTTACTGGGATAATTGTTTTATTGCTTTGTTACTGTTTTGTTTGTTTTATCGGGCCTGGCCCCATGTAAGCCGCCCCGAGTCCCTTCGGGGAGATGGGGCGGGGTATAAAAATAAATTATTATTATTATTATTATTATTATTATTATTATTATTATTATTATTATTATTATTATTATCTCTCTCAAATTGCTGTAATGATATCATGCAAATAATCTCCAGTATCAGCTATTTTCCCATCTTGCAGAGGGTTGTCTACCTACCCTAATAGACAATAGCTCTTCATGTTTGCAGGCAGTCCAAGTACTCTCCCCTCATCTGAACATTACCATATTTGGATGTGTTAATACTAGAAGCAAATCAGATTTTTCTGACATGTCACACACATGGTCCACTATGGCCTTTCCCCAGATATCTATGACACAGATAGAAGTCATATCAGACATACAAGGGCTGAACGCCCGGAAGCAAACTTACCTCCAAACCCGCCAGGATTTATACATGCTGTCCCATCCACTGCCAAATTAGTTATCATGCCATCAAAAAGCAAAGCAGTTCTATCTTTAAATCAAGTCATCAAAGGAGCATTTTTCCTCAAGTGCAATTTAGCTTCACAACAAGGTGCATTCTCCCTTCACACCTTGTTTTAAGGGTACGCTGCAGCTTTTTATGTTGTTCTCATACCACGAAGTTTTAGTGGCATAGCATTATTTCCTCCTAAAGATGCAAAGACTGTGGTACAGAACAATAACAGGTAGTGGTTTCATTGGGACTGCAGACCATGTTTTACCCATTCCTATAGCAAGACTCATGTACAGATTAAGAGTTTCAGATTCTTTGGACATTGTGGAGACATCATAAGAAAGTATATTTTATTTGCTTTTTTCTAATTTAAAATTTAAAAATTATGAGTACTTCAAAAGAGCAACTAAAGATAAAAAAGAAACAGGATCAGTCCTTGAACCTGGCTGAGCCACTAAACACCTTAAAACATAACATAATCCCAATTGAAGATCCTGTTGGACTGAAAGTATTGTCTGTTTATGAACAACTGGAAAAACCTATAATCTCATCCATCATATGTTTTATTCATATTTATTTTTAGTTTTCTGTGTTTTCCTGGAACTGTAATCTACCCTTCTCAGACTATATTTTAACCACTTTGTCTATATAAACACAAAGAGAGTAGCCTGCTGGATTTGTCCAAAGATCTATCAAGCTCAGCATTTTATTTCTCTCAGCAGATAAACTATAAACTGCAGATGGGAAAAAACCCCATCATAACTGAGCTTCTTGGTAGGACCTGCACAACCAATATTCCAACCATAAAAAGGACTTCTTCTAGCTCCCCACCCCAGTAAACCTCCATGTTCAATAGAGATTAGCATGAGAATGCTGTATTACCCAAAGTCTTAAATATTGTCTCTGGTGAGCCACTGAGAATCTGCAAATTGATTCTGACTCATGGCAATCATCTGATGGTGTTTTCTTGACAAGATTTCTTCAAAGTAGCTATGTTCTTGCCTTCCTGAGGGGTATGATTTTCCAATATCATCCTGTCTGAGAAGGGATTTAAATCCTGGTTTTGGTCCAACACTAAAGTTGTTAATGGTATGGAGCTTCTTCCTATGATTAACACATGAAAGGCACTAAAGGAATCATAACACAAACTGAGCATTACCTGGAATTCCAAAATCCAAAATACCCCAAAATCCAAAATCATCCAAATGCCCCAACACTGCTGGTCTCAAGCACTATGGATAAGGGATACTCAACCTGTATTATAATTATTAGCAGTGGTAACAATTAGCAGCAACCACTGTTAAAAACATCAGCAGTACTTTAATGCATCACTTTCAATGTATCACCAGTTCTTTGAGGTGGCAAAAGGAGGCAAAGCTACAAGGCAGGCATGGGACTTCAAATGATACAAACATCAATCACAAGTTGAAATTCTGATAAAGTCCCTTTTTGAAGAAATTGAGATGAGTTGTGAGTACAATAGTTCTGTTCAGTTCCAAAGGGACTATATTTTCCTGGACTATTATAGCCTATCACAACTACTTCCAGCTATGTACAATTTGATAGATCCAGGCAATAGCTGTTCCATGAGAATTGGTGCCAAAAAGATTGATTGACAAGCAATGTTTTGCTCTCTGACTTTTTGGTGCAAGTGAGAGAACAAATTAGGAATTTTTAGGTTTATGGGAGGTTTTTTTCCCTCAATGTGCGATTCTTAAATAATATCTCTGGCAACCTAAAAAGTCAGAAATAATTTCAGGTTGCTGATCTCATGTTCTGTGACCAAATGAGAAAAAAGGCTGAGCCATTGGTGCTGAATGTCAGCATTTCTGACAGGAGTCTGTTTTGTTTTTGTTTTCAACAGAGCCTTCAGAAAAATAAAGCAATGACTACTTGTATATTTATGCTGCTAAAACCCAACTTTTGCCTTCAGAAAAAACCCAAATCCAATAATTTCATTAAGGTTATAGAAACTATGCAACCAGTGATTAAGGAATAGGATAAAACGCTTTCATTATCCATATGGTCCATATGGTAACAATTCATATGGCATTTAGAGCACTGCAAAAGATGGAACAGCGAAATAATGTTATTTGCAAACACATTGCCTTCTTGTTCCACAGCAGTTCAAACATGTTTCATTTTGATTATTTGCACCACCATTATTGCTGTGTCCACTATCCTACTAACTCTTTTTTTTAGAGTTTTGAGTAAAAATTTGGTTTATTTATTTTAAAAATGATGATAATGTAGCTTTGCGGGGGCCTCCATGAAAAGGTGTGGCATATCCCAACCATTGGCAATTAATTTTCATATTTTTCTTCCATGAAGAGTCATTCCTTACAACTCTGTCATTGCCTAGTTACAGGTGAAGACAGAGGATGAATTAGTTGAAAGGTTATTTTCAAAGTGTAGAGAAGTCACAATCCACACAAAGGGCCACTGGTTGTTTCTCTCTGCCTCCCCCATCCTGAACCATCTCAAGGCAATAAATGTTTCTAAATGTGTTTGTTGACGCCATTCTATAAGTATAACTATATCTCTTCTGAGATGAGACATTAAAGTTTTAGGGCTGCTGGTGGTTGTTCTTTTATTAAAAGAAACCTGATCTAGTTTGCTACCTACCTGCTTCAGAAGTCAATACAGAAGAGACTTCTGAAGAATAAATGAAAGGCAGTACAATACAGTCTGCCTTCGGCAATGTATAATTGGAGCCTCAGGCAGTGATCTTTGGAGTGAGAAGAGGAGTGCTATAAGTACACCGAAGTACTCTAGTAGTCATCAGTGAAATTGCTAATGCAGTTCTAGGCTTCATCAACAGAAGTGGTGTGCACATCAAGGACATCAATGCTACCACTCTGTTCTTTTTGGTAGGGATACTGTCACATTCTAAGAACTTCATCACACTAGAGCAGGGGTCCCCAAACTTTTTATGATCCTTTGGACCGTTGGAGGGCGGGACTATAGTTGGCCACCAAGCAATAATAATAATAACAACAACAACAAAAAAGAGGGTTGGAAGAGACCCTTTGGGCCATTGACTTCAATCCCCTTCTGCCTTTGTGCACCAAAAGCACAAGCAAAGCACCCCTGACAGATGGCTATGGCCACCCAGCCTCAATGATAATAATAATAATAATAATAATAATAATAATAATAATAATAATAATAATAAAGAGGGTTGGAAGAGACCCCTTGGGCCATTGAGTCCAACCCCCTTCTGCCTTTGTGCACCAAAAGCACAAGCAAAGCACCCCTGACAGATGGCCACCCAGCCTCAATGTTAATAATAATAATAATAATAATAATAATAATAATAATAATAATAATAATAATAATAATAAAGAGGGTTGGAAGAGACCCCTTGGGCCATTGAGTCCAACCCCCTTCTGCCTTTGTGCACCAAAAGCACAAGCAAAGCACCCCTGACAGATGGCCACCCAGCCTCAATGTTAATAATAATAATAATAATAATAATAATAATAATAATAATAATAATAATATTTTAAAAAAGATGGTTGGAAGAGACCCCTTGGGCCATTTAGTCCAATCCCCTTCTGCCTTTGTGCACCGAAAGCAAAAGCAAAGCACCCCTGACAGATGGCCACCCAGCCTCAATGTTAATAGTAATAATAATAATAATAATAATAAAGAGGGTTGGAAGAGACCCCTTGGGCCATTTAGTCCAACCCCTTCTGCCTTTGTGCACTAAAAGCACAAGCAAAGCACCCCTGACAGATGGCCACCCAGCCTCAACAACAACAACAACAACAACAACAATAATAATAATAAGGGTTAGAAGAAGAGACCCCTTGGGTCATTTAGCCCAATCCCCTTCTGCCCTTGTGCCGTGGGGGCCAGATAAATGGCTTTGATGGGCCGCATCCAGCCCCCGGGCCTTAGTTTGGGGACCCCTGCACTAGAGTTTGGATCCACTTTGAATCCACTTTAGGGAGGGGCCTCAGCCAGACAGGTCCTGGGCCTCACCAAACTACAAACCCCAAAATTCTGCAGGAGGCAGAAACCGGATTTTCAGTGGATCCATGCTCTGGTGTAATGAGGCAGTAAGGAGATTGACAAGCTGGAACATGTCCAAGGGAGGAACAACCAAGAGCCTGTAAATATATGGCAGTTCAGATTAAAACACAGTCACAGCTTCATTAGCAACAACTGTTAGAACATTTGTGTAATATATGGGGTGGATACCAGCACTGGGCCACTCGGTTCCCAACAAATGAAACTCTGTTCTAATCCATCATGTGATTGCAGGATTTGGACACTATATATGCATCAGCCATTGAGTGGCACCCCCTGACATCTACATATGAAACAAGCCTAGGAATCCCTGAGACAGGGTAGACCTTGCCCCTGACATTCTACCCCCCCCCCAATAAATAAATAAATAAATAAATAAATAAATAAATAAATAAAGGGAACCAGAGAGCTTCAATCACAAAAAATCCAGGCAAAGTTGCCTTACACAATGGAATGATAAAACAGAATCAAGGTGATAAACCAAGTGCAATGTTACCCACTGAGGGAAACTAATTTAATGTAAGATAAAAGTAAAGGTTTTCCCCTGACATTAAGTCCAGTCATGTCTAACTCTGGGGGTTGGTGCTCATCTCCATTTCTAAGCTGAAGAGCCGGCATTGTCCGTAGACACCTCCAAGTTCATGTGGCCGGCATGACTGCATGGAGCGCCATTACCTTCCCACTGGAGCGGTACCTATTGATCTACTCACATTGGCATGTTTTCGAACTGCTAGATTGGCAGGAGCTGGAGCTAACAGCTCACGCCGCTCCCAGGGTTTGAACCTGGGACTCCAGCTCAGTGCTTTTATGCCACCGGGGCTCCTTAATGTAACATCAGTATATACCACTTTTTAATACTTCACAGAATCAAGCCCGCTTGCTACTTGGTTCACCTGGAAGGTCTTGTGTAACTCAAAGTCATCATCTCAGGCACAGATTGACTGAGGGCCCAGGAGGGCATAACCCCCTGAATCTTTTGCCAGATTCCACTTGTAGTAATTGGCAAGAGTATGGGAAACAAGGAAGATGGTGGCCACAATTTCTTGTCTCTGTCTCCCTCCTTGTGGATTTCAAATGTGGAGCCATGTGAATTTGTTGCTTACATAATGTCCGGGGCTCCTTGAAAGCTGATAGAAAAATGTTTGGAAAATTATTAAAAATATGTCCAGCCCATATCTGCCATTTCATCTTCACTGGACAGGCAACCCCACAGTTCTGTTCACATATTTTTATACTAACTTATTCACACATTTGTATGGTAACATATGGTCGATTCCATTCCAGCTTCCACTATTGTGTAATCAAGTCTGGAAGATCTGGGAACCAATTTTCACACACAGAAACACTTCATGGGTTGCCCTAGGGCTGAAAATGTTGAATATCACTTCCTCTTGTGGAAGTCTCCAGGAATGGGGAAACAGATTGCCAATCTGTGAGGGGCAGCCATATGTGATCAACTGCCCACACTTTGCCCATGACTGTTCTAACAGATCCTGTAGTGCTTCATCTAATGGATCTCAAGTATAGGACTGTGTCCATAGACCACAACTTAGAAGAATTACTTTGGGAGAATACAACTCCCAGAACTCCCCAATGAGCATGGCTACAAAAGTAACTTTTCTACCAAGAAATCCCCTCAAGTAACTTTTCCAAGCTTTTCATAAACAATGAACTGTTGAGACAAAAGTCTTTAGTGGAAAGAGATGTTTTCAATTTTTTAAGCGGGAAGCCATTCTTTCACATTTTGTATTTCATTTTCCTAACAATACGGTACTGAATACATTACAATAATTTTCTGGGGATGGTTTTAAAAGTATCAGGTCAGATATTCAGCTACTACATTTCATATTTAATTCATTCACCAAGAAGGATTATTATTAGCAGAAGCACATATGAAAATAAATAGGTTTGTTGGATTATTTGCAGATAACTTGAAGAAACATATTATACACACACACACACACATACCATAATATTTCACAATACTGTAACTCCAGCAAGCTGTGAATGCTATTTAACTATTCAGCAAGCTAGCTGTTAAAAGGCAAGATACAGTGAAACTACATTTGATGTTCAGGTTCACTTTTGCTTTAGACATTTTACTGTGGGAAGAAAATGTGCTAGTGACTGGCTTCTCATCTTTTAAAAAAAATCCTAAAATTAACTTCTAACTTGTTTTGTTCCCCTAGTTTCCTTTTCACTTAGCTTTAGTCATCATGCTCTATAGCAGATATAAGAGTGTTGAACTAGATAGGAATGCCTCTCCCCTTGATTTGTAACATATATATTCAGATGGATAAAAAGGAGAAGGAAAACAGACATGTTTGATACAGAGAGCTCATGGAAATATAGAAGGTGGAATGGATTTTAGGAAGTAACAGTAGGGCAGAACCAACTTGTCTTGAATTCTGCTTCTCTCTGTTGTTGACTATTTGGTGAGGAGGCTCTTATGTAGCTCTATCCATCTCAAACAGAAACACACAGGTGACAAGCAACACATAGACATGTTTGTTGAGTCAGGTATATAAACCTAGTTATGAGGAGCATAGCTTATGACGGTAGTCCTTTTCAGCATGGTTTCTCCAAAGCCATTCTGCACATTAAAATGAAAAGTCAATAGCTTCAAAACATATTATTTCAGAATTCTAGATTTAATGGGACTTGAGCATCTATTTATTATTATTATTATTATTATTATTATTATTATTATTATTATTATTATTATTATTATATACCCCACTTTATCTCTCCCAAAGGACTCAAAGCAGCTTAACATAGGATCACATAGGATTCGTGAGTTCCATGAAGTTAATTGTCTGGTATATTGATGGTATTAGAATGTGAATGATGGTGTGCGCATGTTGGCTGATATACATCTGAGTGGAAAGAGTCAGTAGAAACGGTGTGTTAATTTTGAAAGATTAGAGTGGTTACCATAGGAAGGTTTTTGAGAAAGTATTAGGAATGAGTTGGCAGGAATTTCCAAAGAAAAATGAACTTCTTCACCTATGTGATTTGTTGGGGAAATCGTTCAGTACTGTTTTGTATCAACTGGAGACACTGAACAAGAAAATTGATCATCTTTTCAAGGGAATTTCCCTGATTGCGAAAAACCCTTCTCCTATAGACACTATAACAACTGTACCAACCAGTTCTACTAACATTAATGAGGAACTAAACGCTCTGGAAGACCATGGAAGAATAAAGCTAGAGGAGCAGAAAGTAGTTAATAGGTCAGATTTGGAAGTGGCCAAGGATGGGGATGGGTTATTATCTGGGAAAGAGGGTCAGGGGAGGGTGGCCTGGAAGGAAATTAATAGAGTCTACCAAAGGACAAACAACACACTGTCCCCAGAACTGTTTGGACAATCTCGAGATACTTCCTGCAATCTGTTGCGAACCAACAAGGTGGCAGTGGAAGTCTCAGACTCTATGCTAAATAGAGGCAGATGGACATCAAAGCGAGCTGTCCAGATATCTCTCTCTCAAATTCTTTCTTTGAGCCGGTCGGAAGTGAAGATCAAGACCATTGACTGGCTTCGCAGAGACTATCAATCTTGGAACCGCTCCTTATGTCTTCTCATTGGGCTGGAGGATAGAATGTTACTGGAAGAACTGTTTTTGTACGGGCCTAAACTCCAACAATGGGGTATCATTCTTAAGAGGGTATTAGTAGACCCAGTGATTCGCCCCCTAGACATTGGGCTGTCTCGCGAAATACAAGAGTCTCTAATCTCAAGCCATGTCTGTTCTACCCCCCAGCCCTGTCATCAGTCATTAGATGTGCCTAGTCCCCCTCCCACATTAGATGATGTTATCATATTAGATGACTCCTCCTCTCTCATACCAGCGGAGATAAGCCTCTCTTTTAAACAATCAAATACACTTGGAGGCCTTTCATCCCAGGATAGCTGACTATCCCCTTCAAATGGCAATCTCAACAAGCCAATCTCTCAGGAGGAAGAGGGTTCTCACGGGTGGGGCCCCATTGAGGTGGTGTGGGGGAGAAGGAAGAACGGTCACCAACGACCCAGGGAGAAGCGCAACAGAGTTATTGCGACCCTGGAGAGGAATAGGTGTGGTAGTCTTCAGGACAGACCCTTCAACCTTAAGGTCCTGCTTCTGAATGCCAGATCCGTCAATGGTAAGACAGCTATCATCCAGGATTTGACCCTGAATGAGGGGGCGGATCTGGCATGTATTACCGAGACATGGTTGGATGAACTGGGTGGGGTGAATCTCACCCAGCTGTGTCCACCGGGTTTCGGGGTCCATCAGCAAGCCAGGGTTGAGGGGCGGGGAGGAGGAGTTGCGGTGATCTTCCGGCAGTCCATCGCCCTGATCAGATGCACCGTTCCACAATCTACGAGGTTTGAATGTGTCCTGCTGAAGGTGGGAGCCCGAGACAGCTTGGGGATTCTGTTGGTGTACCGTCCACCCCGCGACCCAGCAGTCTCCCTGTCTGAGCTAGCAGAAGTGGTCTCTAATGCGGCCTTGGTCTCCCAACAACTCATAGTTTTGGGAGACTTTAACATCCATGCCGAGACCACATTAACAGGTGCAGCTCAGGATTTCATGGTTGCCATGACGACCATGGGGCTGACTCAAGTTATATCTAGGCCCACACATCAGGCGGGACACACGTTGGACCTCGTCTTCATTGTGGACGGTGGGACAGTCAGAGTGGAAGAACAAAACATCCTTCCATTGTCATGGTCTGACCATCATCTGATCTGTTTAAGTTTCGCCGTGTCTTCTAACCTCCGCAGGGGTGGTGGACCCATTAAAATGGTCCGCCCCAGGAGGCTGATGGATCCAGATGGACTCCTGAGGTCTCTTGGGGATCTTCCTGTTCTGGAGACTGGCGATCCTGTTGATGTCCTGGCTGATCACTATAATAGTGAGCTAGCAAGGGCACTGGACACGATCGCTCCCGAACGTCCCCTCTCGCTGCGTAGAGTCACGTCAACTCCTTGGTTCACTGAGGAGCTGGCCGTGATGAAGCGTACGAGGAGGGGACTAGAGTGCATCTGGAGGAAATCTCAGGATGTGTCCGACCAAGCACGGGCTAAAGCCGCTGTTAAGGCTTACTCCGTGGCTCTGCGAGCAGCCAGGAAAGCTTTCACGACTGCCCGCATAGCGTCTGCAGCCAATAGGCCTTCGGAGTTGTTCCGAGTTGTTGGGGAGCTCCTGCGGCCTCCTGAGGCCCAGGAGCTTCCCGATGACTTGGCGACTCGGTGTAGCGATTTCGCACACCATTTCGCAGGCAAAGTTGCTCAGATACGTCGTGAGTTGGACTCCAGCTTGACTGTGGTTTCAGCGGAGGTAACCAAGGCACCTGTCGGTTCGATCTTATGGGATTCTTTCCGGCTTGTTCTTCCTGATGACGTGGAGGGGATTCTTGGGTCTGTGAGGGCGACCACTTGTGCTCTGGATCCTTGTCCCTCTTGGCTGGTTAAACTGGCCAAAGATGGGTTGTTGGAGTGGTTTGTGGCTATAATAAATGCCTCCTTGGGTCAAGGGTCGTTTCCATCCTGTTTTAAGCAAGCAGTGGTAAAACCGTTACTAAAAAAGACCTCACTAGACCCATCGGTTTGTGACAATTACAGACCAATCTCCAACCTCCCATTTTTGGGCAAGGTTCTGGAGCGGGTGGTTGCCACGCAGCTCCAGGAGTTCCTCGATGACACTGATTTTCTGGACGCTCGCAGTCGGGCTTCAGGCCTGGGCACAGTACCGAGACGGCTTTGGTCGCCTTGGTGGATGACCTCCGCAGGGAGCTGGACAGGGGGAGTGTGACCCTGCTTGTTCTCCTGGATATCTCAGCGGCTTTCGATACCATCGATCGTGGTATCCTTCTGGGGAGGCTCTCCGGGATGGGGCTCGGGGGCACGGTTCTGCTGTGGCTCCAGTCCTTCCTGGAGGGTCGTTCCCAGATGGTGAAGCTGGGGGACACCTGCTCGGACCCCTGGCCATTGACCTGTGGGGTTCCGTTGGGGTCTATTTTATCCCCCATGCTATTTAACATCTACATGAAACCGCTGGGAGAGGTCATCCGGAGTTTTGGAGGGCGTTGCCATCTCTACGCAGATGACACGCAAATCCACTACTCCTTTCCATCTGACTCCAAGGAAGCCCCTCGGATGCTGAACCAGTGCCTGGCCGCTGTGGCGGACTGGATGAGGAGGAACAAGCTGAGGATCAATCCTGACAAGACAGAGGCCCTCCTGGTCAATCGTGCGTCGGATCGGGGTATTGGGTGGCAACCTGTGCTGGACGGGGTTGCACTCCCCATGAAATCACAGGTCCGCAGTTTGGGGGTCCTCCTGGATTCAGCGTTGACGCTTGAAGCACAGGTGTCGGCGGTGGCCGGAAGGGCCTTTGCACAACTCAAGCTTGTGCGCCAACTGCGACCATACCTCGTGAAGTCTGATTTGACCACGGTGGTCCATGCCTTAGTTACCTCTAGACTGGACTACTGTAATGCGCTCTACGTGGGGCTTCCCTTGAAGACGGCCCGGAAATTACAATTGGTCCAACGCTCGGCTGCCAGATTAATAACGGGGGCAAGTTACAGGGAGAGATCCACTCCCCTGTTTAAGGAGCTCCACTGGCTGCCGTTCATTTTCCGGTCCCAATTCAAGGTGCAGACTATCATCTATAAAGCCCTAAACTGTTTGGGACCCACCTACCGTGGGACCGTATTTCCTTCCATAAACCTGCCCGATCTTTACGATCATCCGGGGAGGCCCTGTTATCACCACTGTCTTTATCCCAGGCCCGCCTTGTGAGTACAAGGGAGAGGGCCTTTTCTGTGTGGCCCCCCGATTGTGGAACTCACTACCTACTGAAATTAGGCAAGCTCCCACGCTGTTAGCTTTTAGGAAAGACTTGAAAACATGGCTCTTCCGCTGTGCCTTTGGTGAGTAATTTCTGTTACTTCTGTGTTACTCCCACCCCGAACAGCTGTCCTCTAGATTACCCCACTTCCATATGTCCCTGCCCGCAGTGGAGTATCCCTATGTTCCTCTCACTCCAGGTTTTATCTTTGTGTTCATGTGGCCTGCCCTTGTTTTACTGTTTTTTTTATTTCTTGATGTAATGCCTATTATCATTTATTGTATTTTAATGGTGCTATGTTATGTTGTTTTATATTTTGTTATATTGTATTGCTCTGGGCATGGCCCCATGTTAGCCGCCCCGAGTCCCCGTTGGGGAGATGGTGGCGGGGTATAAATAAAGTTATTATTATTATTATTATTATTATTATTATTATTATTATTATTATTAACATAAAAGCATTCGTACATAATTTAAAATATACAAATATACTAACATTAAAACAGAATTAAATATAAACAGTATTAAAAACCATTCAAACATATTCAGTGCATGGATTTAGTATCCATGGGGGTCCTGGAAACACTCAAGTGGATCCCAGAGGTCCATTTCAAAACATTCAAGTGGTTTAGGAATAGAATTTAAAATACACCAATAAAAAGAAACCACATTCCTCTTCTTCACCTATAATCCAGATCAGATGCAGTGGTAGAAGGTGACCATCATATCAGTGACATGGCGAATCCACCCCAAATTTTAGTCTGAACTTGAAAAGAACCATGCTAGATGTTTATCAGCCAGGCTGGTCAACTTCTGCACTTTGAATAAAAGGACACCATCTTTTCTTTCACCTCACCTCAAACAGCAAAATAACATGGACAAATCTTGATATTTTATGCAGGAGAGCATTTCTGAAGTAATATGCTCCACTTCATACTGCTGTATGTATACACTTAACCGGAATACTTCCATTTCTTCCCATTTTTAGCAGACCTCTTAAGTTATTGAAGTCCTCCAGATTCTTACAATCTTCATTCTGTTTTGAAGTTTATGTCACATATATCAGGCATAAAACAAGGTATGGCTACTGAAAGACCACAAAATGAAGTAGAAGCATACACAATGGCACCAACTTTACTGTATACAAATTCACAAGTACTTTAAGCTCCAAACCTACAAGCAGGAAAAGAAAGTTTACTTCTGAACACACATGCCTAAATTGATTCTCATAAATATATGTAAATCTATAAAAACACTAATAGATCACCTAATACAATGTACCAATAACAACAAAGCAATCTAGATCAATTTGTAACATGGGTTAATCTTGCAGCAACATAAAAAGAAAACACATTTGACATATATGCACCCCTGTTAAATTTTAATGTTTTTGAGAAAGTCAGCCTAGTTTAACCAAAGGAAGTTAATATATTCCCAGCATTAGATCTTGTGGTCCATTCATTGAAATATGAAACATATTTTATTTCTCCCTGCCAAAGCAATTTCTTAGCTATACTAAAATATTATTTCCAGAATGACTGGCTTTGTGACACATTGCTTTTTTAAAAAAGTCACATTATTATCATCATATAGTACCTATTGGGCAGATGATATGAAAATGGAAAAATACTTTGAGAATGCACTGGTAACAAAGCAATCACAGCTCTCGAACAATCGACATCCATTTCCCATTTTAATAGTGCTATCATTCAGCCTATGTGTGGCATGCTAAATCATTGTATATTTAGTAAACCTTTAGATTCAATGACAGCCAGGGCTTCAATGTCATTCAGCAAGAAAGCACATGAAACAAATGCAAATTGTCTTGTATCATTTTCTCCCAATTTACTAATGTACTTCAATATCAAAGACAATGGAAAGATATAACTTATAAGTAGAGTAAAACTATTCAAAATTATGGGAATCCACAAGATAAAATAAGCATTCTTATATTGTTTCCAGCACTGTTTAAGAAACTTGATTTTCAATCCAGATAGGCTCACAATTTCCATCTAAGCTTTGTAGCGAGGTTCTTGCAACTGGAAAGTGGTTTGTTGTTTCCCGAATCTGTCGGCTACACATCACGGACAGATAGAAATGGAGATGGAGACATTTCTATCTAAGACTATAGGTAAATGAAGTGACTAGAGAGCAGACAGACAATTCCTCTTCCTGCACTTAAAAAAGAAATGCCACTATGTGATGTTTTTATTGAGCAGGCATTATTCTAATGTGCAACAGGAAAATAAAATACATACTAGGAAATGAGCTTTAATGCAGTTTGTGATATAGACTTTAATAAGGAACAATGTTATTTAAAAAACAGATAAGGAAAAGAGAAAGCAATAGAAAGTTAAAATGGATGCTGTTCACTTTCATGACCTTAAAATGATGATGTAGCACGACCAACTACATGACTGTTGCAGCTATAGTCAAGAATAAGCTTTCCATCTAATCTTTTGCAGACTTTGTCAACTGGATCCAGCAGTCCTTTCACATTCAAAGATACAACATTCACTGGAAATTACTGTTTTTCATAACAATAGTTTATAATGACGTTCAACATTACATCCATTTTGTGGATTTAATACCCTGCATTGCCTGGCTCCAACTGAGGGCAATCCTGTGGGGGGGAACATGGAGCATGCATGAGCACATGGCTTCTCCCCTTGGATTCCAAAAGCAACACGGGAAGCCTCCCATGGTACTATGGCGGCTGCATGTGCTGCTTCCCTCTCCTTCACTCCTGGGGCCGCACCGGTGTCGTTTGATGGGAGCTGGCAGGCTCCGTGGGTGACCTGGGCTAAACCGGCACATACCACCTATTTTAGCCTCACGTGAAGAGGTCTATTTTGGTGCCATCACACATAAAGGGACATGCCATGATCATGTCTATTAATACCTGGAAAAGGCTATCTCTTCTTATTCCTAGCATACCATACAGAATTCATTGCTATAATCAGGGAAGGGAGTTTTCTGCTCCTTGATTATATAGAATTTCTGTGCTCAACTACCTTAAAAGAAGAAAATATTTTTTCTTTCTTTCTCATCCTATTTTACTATGCTGTCTTCCTTCCTATGATTCCCCAATTTGTTTGAAGTTTTCCCTTCTTTTACATTTTTCTTTTGTTCAATTTTTTTCAGTAAGAAGAATGTAGGAAGTGTCCATAAGAATGAGTATTGAGCAAAAATGCTTAATGGCAGGGTCTCCCTTGCCCTTCAGTGCCATATGCTATTTTGGGTGGCTGTACACAGCACCATGGCCGTGAAGCCCGGGAAGGAAATCAGGACTTCTTTGTTTATAGCATCTGTAGAAATGACCATCAGATTCAGTCCTCTACACACACTACTATGTGAATCTGATGACCCTTCTGCAGCTCTCCCCTGTGATTAAGGTGTGGGGCAACAGTAAGGGCACAGCATGGATGGTCATACAAATTCATAGACAGTGATGGGTGGACTAAGGAGAAGCATATTAGCTGCTGGCATCCTGAATTCACATTTAGCAGGAAGACAAACTTGAAAGAAATCCATGAACACAATCAAAAAATGTCTGAAATCCTCTTAGGCAGTTACAAATTAGCAACCTACAGTTACATACTCCTAACAACTATGTAATCATGATCCCTATGTCATGAAAGCCCCTTACTGATGGACAGAATTGATGGCGGTTCCATTCCCCTGTCAGTCAAGAAGTGGTTGCCTGATG
Organism: Anolis carolinensis; assembly: GCF_035594765.1. Taxonomy (NCBI): domain Eukaryota; kingdom Metazoa; phylum Chordata; class Lepidosauria; order Squamata; family Anolidae; genus Anolis; species Anolis carolinensis. Next base: position 157,351,085 of record NC_085844.1, on the reverse strand, counting down.
TTCCTACTTGCTTAATCTCCAGCACAAGGGAGGTTTCCAACAGAAGTCCTTTTTCTGTCTGTTGTGCCAGAAATTGTTCACAGGAAGGGTAGCAACATCTAGCATCTGCTTTTAGTTCAAAAAGGGAAATGATCCCTATCAGCACCAGAAGCTGCTTACCAGTAAGCAGATGGCTAAAATCCACTATGCACTACATAGGTTACATCTACACTACAGAATTAATGCGGTTTCACACCACTTTAACTGCCATAGCTCAACACAATGGAATCGTGGGAGCTGTAGATTGGTGGGGCGCTCACAGTGTTTATCAGAGAAGATTAAATACTTTGTGACATTATAATTACTAAGATTCCATAGCACTGAGCCATGGCAATTAAAGTGGTGTCCAAACCATATTAATTCTACAGTGTAGCATAGTGGCCATATGTAATTCTGCTGGCCATTATTAAGTGGTTGACCTAAACTACGGCTGTTTGTATCCTCAAATACTTATTGTCAATAGTTTATCCCTGAGTAATGCTTTAAGCAGGAAAACATAAAATCTATGATGACTACTGGAGAATTATAGCTGGTTACAGAGAATCTCCTATGATTGTGATGCTTTCCAAAAGGCTTTTTCCTCTGAATCCATCTTTTTGTAGTATTTTGTTCAGTTGGTCTCATTGATGCTCAGTTTTGGGACAAAGGCAGCTTAATATACATCAATCAAATAATATGTTCAGGTCAAAGTTAGGGACTTTTAAATCCCCATGGGTTCCAACAGGACAGTTAGCACATACTTCAATTCTCCTATTTCAATCAACAGAAAGCTTCAGCTGATTGTGTCTTGATAGCATTTCTCCAAATGAAGCAGAGAGTGTTTGAGGATGGGGACATCCGTAGGGATACCAAGGTGCTTGTTTAAAAAGCTGTTGTCCTCCCAACCCTGCTAACGTCTGCGAAACATGAACTGTCTGCAGATGTCATACTCAACTCCTGGAACAATTCCATCAGCATTGCCTCCAAAAAAAATCCTGCAAATCTCTTCGGAAGACAGGTGGACAAATATCAGTGTGCTGGAAAAAGCAAAGATCACCAGCATTGAAGTGGTGCTCATACTTCATCAACTCCACTGGACTGGCCATGTTGTCCAAATGCCCGATCACCGTCTCCCAAAGCAGTTGCTATACCCCCAACTCAAGGATGGGAAATGTAATGTTGGTGGATGGGAAAAGAGATTTAAAGATAGGCTTAAAGCCAACCTTAAAAACTGTGGCATAGACACTGAGAACTGGAAAGCCCTGGCCCTTGAGTGCTCTAACTGGAGATCAGTTGTGATCAGCAGTGCTGCAGAATTTGAAGAGGCACAAATGGAGGGCTTAAGGGAGAAATGTGCCAAGAGGAAGGCGCATCAAGCCAACCCTGACAGGGACTCCCTTCCACCTGGAAACGGATGTCTTCCTTGTGGAAGAACATCTGGGTTAAGAATAGGTCTCCACAGCCATCTACGCATCTACGCCATCATCCATGGGCTACGAGTGATAACCTATTTAAGTAATTATGATGTACCAAAGAAGGTTTGTATTAAAGAAGCTTTTTTAAAATTTTCAAGTCAGAATTCAGACATAAGGCTGATGAAGTTTACATAAATGCAGCACCATCCTGTTTATATTTTACTTAGAAGCCAATCATATGAAATTCAGTAACACTTACTCCTGGGTAAATGTGCTTAGAATTGATGCCTGAATTCCAAGTGCTGCTATAGAGAGTGTATTAAGTATGTGGCTGTTTTGTTTATAATAAACAAATCATGTCATTTTTCCTCTTCATAAAATGTGGGTGAATATTTTAATGGAATGTGGTTTTTAAAAGGCTCTAGAGAGTAATTCAGCTCATATTCAAGTAGCTATTGAAACACTCATTTTTAAACAGAATGTGCACATTTTCCCGCTACCTTCTGACAAGAAATGAGGGGCTTACAGTACAATCCCATGTGTGTTTCCTTGCCTGGGCTTGACTTTTATGAAAGTGTGCATAGGATTGCGGAGGGGGGAATGGAATCTGTGTGCCAATGTGAGTGAATTTGGGTTTTACCTTCTAGAAAATCAACAGCTTCTTCCTACTTGTTCTTGTAAAGAAAAATGAATTTTTAGAATGCATTAAAGGTTATGGTGACAGACACCCATTATTTATATACACACACGCATGCATGCATACACACATACGTACATTTTTTTTTCATTTCATTTCGTAAATCATAACTCCCTGACAGGCTGGCTCCTGTAAATATCTGTTTCCCAACACCTGACAAAATATCTAAAAAGGAGGTCAGCAGCAGTAGTGTTTGGCAGTTCCTGAAGGCAAAAAGCTGGAATGTATTCCTTGGACAGACAAAAAAAATGCTTTCAAAGAGCAACAGCCAGACACAAAAGGTCAGATAGATGCCAAGGGAAATGGGATAGCATAGCATCTCCCATACTTCCTGCCTCTCGGTTTCATCAGCCTGAATCCAGATGTCATGAACCTGCTGTATATAAATCTTAGCTAAACTAAAACTCCTCAACAGTTATCAACTCCTTTGAGAAGGCTACCTCTCCACACAATGATGGGACACTGAAGGAAATGCGGCTACAGATTCAGATGCAGTCATACAACAACCCCTGAACTGGATGATACTGAACATAAAGATACTGGAGATAGAGAAAAAGAAGCTATACCATATATCTCTCAGAAGGATCTGGCAGAAATGCTATCAAATAGTGGCAGCTGATCGTAATTGTTGCCCAGGTGGTTTATCTGGCTAAGATGGGAAAGACTTTCTAGCTCCATCTGATAAGGGCTAGTAGTTTACCAGTTAGGAAAATCCAAGTCTCATTACATGAATCTCATCTTGTCACATCAGAGCCATTCCTATCATAAAGCAGATTGAGGTGACTGAGGCAGCACAAATACTAACATAATTGTTATGTTATTTCTGCTGATAAGGATGGAACTATTTAAGATATGCAGTGTTTAAAGTATTTGCAAAATGTTTAAATCATTGTTTCAATATTTGTTGTCATATATTTTTAATTTTTTAACCTGATTTTATTGTAATACCATCATATGATGTATATTCTGGGAACAATTTTCTCCGTTCTTCAGATGTATTATGAAGAGGTATTTTGCAAAATGGGGCAGGATCAAAACTGGTGGTTGCTGTATGCCTTAAAGTTGTTTGCTACTCACTACAACCTTAAGGGGTACCTGTCTTGGGATTTTCTTGGCAAGATGTGTTCAGAGGGAGTTCGCCAGAGACACAACCCTTCAAAATACAGTTTTCCCCCTTTTTGTGATAGTGATGGCTATACTAAATCAAAACGAGAAAGAGAAAGTGTGCGTATGTTCAGGATCTAGAAAGATCCAAACAAGTATGAAGGAAAAGCTTCTGAAAAGGAATTTTGTCTGATCTCTTGGGGCAGTGGCAAGTCATACAAATATAATTTGTGATCAGTTTGGATTATTGCTTTTATAATCCCTTAAAATTGGGTGTGTTTGCATGAGATTATGGCGTATAGCAGTGGTTCTCAACTTGTGGGTCCCCAGGTGTTTTGGCTTACAACTCCCAAAAATCCCAGCCAGTTTGCCAGCTATTAGGATTTCTGGGAGTTGAAGGCCAAAACATCTGAGGACCCACAGATTGAGAACCTCTGGAGTACATGAACATCTGGAGGACTGCAGGTTGTCCATCTGACTATGAGGGATACTGTTCCATGGAATCTAATGAACACTGATTCACGTCAGTGCCTTGGAGCTTAGAAAATATCTTTACCTTGTCACAAAAAGACCTACCTACACTCTGACAAAACAAATTCGGTACATTAGGTGGGAGTTTAATAAACCTTGATAAATGTTTGGTAAAGCTGGAGCACTTTATGTCCAGTGTTAACACTGATATAAAGTTTGACATAGTACCTCTTTTTAATAAAGGACATGATATGGTCATGAAACATTAGAACATATAAAAAGAAATAATAAACACTATTGTCCAGTGGAATAATATTTGCATTGCAAAGAGCCTAGGAAAAGTATTCAGTGTTTTCTTCAAGACCGTAGTGAGTATTTGACGAGGAGAAATGTCGAGACACAGAGGCCTTAAAGAGCCACACACACTATTTAGTCCAACAAAAGGTTTATTGCAAAAAACAAATAAAAGCACAGAGACACTTAATTTCAGTGTCTCTGGCCAAAACTCAAAGAATTTACCCAAACTGGGCTCCAAAAGGCAAACGGAAAATAAACCAGGTTAAACAGAAGGAAAAACCGATTAAAAAGCAGTCAAAAAAACCAGCAAACAAGCAGTGCTGTACACAAAAGTTCCATCAAACAGCGCTGTCCCCAAAGAGTTAACTGCAAGAAGGAGTTGCCAAAGCCAGCCGCAGTCCAAGAGTTGTCGCTGAAGAAAGCCAAAGGATATGTCGTTTCCAAGTCTGTCAAACAAAGTCATTGTCAAGTCAGTCCACAATCCAGGGAGGGAGAAAGCCACACTCACGAGAAGTCAGTCCAAGTTGAAGATCCACAGGTAACACGAACTCCAGGCTGCAGAACCCGGACCCAAAACCTAACACGAAAACAGGCAGCGACAAATAATAATAATAATAATAATAATAATAATAATAATACTTTATTTATACCCCGCCACCATCTCCGCAACGGGGACTCGGGGCGGCTTACATGGGGCCATGCCCAAAACAATACAATGTAAACAGCATATAAAAGAACAGCACAACACAATACAATAAGCAATACAGTAAATAATATCCATTACAAAATAAAACAAGGAGACAATAAAAACAAGGGCAGACCACATGAACATTAAGTTAAAACTCGGGGTGAGAAAGACATAAAAATAAAAACCACAGCGAACAGGGTCATAAGGGAGTGGGGTATTCTGGAGGATAGATATTAGGGGGAGCAATGGAAAAGAAATATAAAATGGTTACTCTCCAAAAGCACAGCGAAAAAGCCATGTTTTCAAGTCTTTCTTGAAGGCTGCTAGTGTGGGGGCTTGCCTAATCTCCGCGGGCAGAGAATTCCACAATCGGGGGGCCACAGCAAAAAAGGCCCATGATACACACGATACATAACTGACACTTTGCCTTCTGCAAAGATTCCCCATTTCAGAGCCTACTTTTAACTTACACATCATTATCCGATGATGAGCTGGCCTCCACCCCATCATCATCTCTTACAGCTGTCCTTGTCTTCACACATGAACCCCTGTTTCTATCCCTCCAGTTCCTCCATCTCTTGTCAAGACTTAGGCTTCCCCATGATTCCGATGTATCTCCCCTTTGCCAATCCTCATGTCCCGAAAACCCCACAAATGTGTCACTAGAGGTTGGCTCTCCACATATATCCCTTATCTCTTGTACCTTAGTCCAATCCACTGTGTTCTCCCCATCCTCATCACTCCCAGACCCATCATTCCCAGAGAAACCCATAAACGACTCATCATCTGTGGGAGCAGTAAGTATATCCCGGATCTTCTTCCTCTCCCGTTCATCTGATTCCTGATCCCTAGTAACCCTCTTTGTGCCTCTATTCCCATCCACCACATCTCCTTCCTCGCTCATTGACTCCCCACTACTTGAAAACCCTTTGAATGTGTATTCATCAGTAGGTGCCATAAGTATATCGTGGATCCTTTTCCTTTGCTGTTCTTCATCTGATACCTGCTCGCGAGTAGCCCTTTTCCCCCTTCTGATACTCATACTACTGCTTGTAACATTACTTACTGACTCTACTACAACAAGAAATATGTCACCCAACCACCCACCCTTTATCTTCATGTGAACTATTCTTGTTCTCTTTCTTTGATTTTCTCTCTAATTGCATTCTTCTTCATTAAATAAAATGCATACAAAGATTAAAAATATGAAAGGTAGCCCTAGAGCACCAATCAACTAAACATAAAAAATCATTTCTTAGAAGAAAAAGATCCAACTAGAGCTACCCACCAGTCTACCACCAATTTGAAGCAGACAGATGGATTTTAAATAAACTGAAAGTAGCTGGGTCCCATACAGTGTAATCACACTGGGTTTGCAAGTACTTTAAATAGTGCTGTTTTATAACAGTTTAGGGTTCTATAATTTAAAGCATTTACATTAGGAGACAAGTTCCTTTTCAAATGGCCACAGAGGACATCCTCTCATATCAAAACCGCTGGATACTTCATTTCAGAGTAGCTTTGCAGATGGCTAATCTTCTAAACTATCCCTTTTATATATATATATATATATATATATATATATATATATATATATATATATAAATACAGTGTGTGAACATGACTTTATTCTCTTTACGTATTCATAATACTACTAGAAACTGAGAAAATTGTGCCCAGAATATACAGCATGTGACAGTATTACCTTGCTATAATCCAAGGACTAGCAAAAAATACTATTTGATGGTAGCCAAGAAAAAAGTACTCAACTCTGTTGTACTTTGCTTTCATCATTGTCATTCAAATGAAATTAACTGAAAATATAGAAAAGAGCATTTAAAAATAGTTTCTCAAGTGTCAAAGATAATTTGGACTGATGAGGATCTTTTCCTAGGGGTTTGTTTGTGTATGAAGAAAACAGTATTTTTCACACAAAAACCTTCATTTTTTGAACATAATAAAATATTGTTTCTTGTGCCAAAATATTGTTAACTATGCAGAAAATACTCTTTCTAGTGCAGAAAATGCTGCTTTCTGTAAAAAAAAAAAAAGGGGGGGGACAAATGTTGTAGATTAGCCCATCTACATCAATAGTGTCTCCAATGACTGGCTGTAGCCCTCCGCAGTTTTAGGCAGTGGCATTTTGCAGCCCTTCTTAGAGAAGCCAAAAATTGAATCTATGACTCGCTGCATAAAAACCTGGCTCTTTCTGTGATCTATTAAAAAGCAGTGTCTACAGAGACCACTCTGGGGATACAGGAGAATTTCCTGATAAGAGAGGTGCCTTGTGGCTAAAGAGAGGGCAAGACATTCATGCTTGACCGTCTTAGGAAATCATCAGAGGGCCTTCTGAATTCACCTCCCATTTGTCATTTAGAAGATTGCCAGAGAGAGTAGTACATAATTCCCCTGAGTTCCTTTTGTAACTCACCAAACATTACTTTTTTTTTTGCAGTAGAGAGGAAAAACAGGAGAACAAGGCTAGACTCTCCCTGCTACATTTGTTGATTCATACGAGATAAGTAAAGCCTGACCAAACACTTGCTGACCATATCCTCCTAATCAGGTACAAACTGCAAATATTAAATGCTATTTAAACTAGATTAACAATTGTGAGCAAGATTTACAAATCTGTTCAGAGGAAGGGGATACATAGCCAATTTGTTTTCCAGAAAACTCTGCCACATTTTCAAAAACTAAAACAAAAATTGGGGACATTTCTTGGAAATGCATTTTCCACACATTTTAGGATGCTTACTATAATTTCAAGGAATGAGAGAGGCAAGGAGTGAAAACTGACAGATATTCCATAGGTTGGCATAAAGGTTGAGGAAACTACGTTCTGAGCTACAACTCTTGCTATCCCCAAAGCAGCTTTTCCAAGATATTGCCCTATATTTTGGTTTGTGTTCAGCTATGCTAAGAACTTTGTTTGCATTTGTCTGGCAACTCAGAAGAACACTGCCAGTCCTTGTCAAGAGTCAGACACCAGTTAACAAACAAAACAGAGTTTATTCAAAAGATAAGCCAGAAATAACATAAACTCAGAAGGTATCCTTGAAACACTTATCAGTGTTTCGAGAGTAGTTTGGACAAAAATAACTCAAAAACAAGCCACGCTATTTTCCCACGCTGGCATTCAGTAAAAACTAAAAGATGCTTCAATTCAGCTTTGACTGCTAGAAAATATGCAAAATAAACGAAGGCTTGAAACCTTCCAGAAGCTGCAGAGTATAACTGAAAGAGCAAAAGCCTCCTTTGGCTCTAAACCGTTTCTGAAAACAGACAGCCGGCTCTGCGGATTTAAAGGGACAGTTCCCAAAAGAAAAACAGCAAACTGGCTTGAAAACAAACAAACTAGAAGAGCAGTAAACTGCTTCCATGGTGCAGATAAAGCCGAGAGCTTCAAAGGGATGATGAATAGCCATCGTCAGGAGAATCCAAGGTCAGGTCAGGAGGCAGCAGCAAATTCCGAAAGGCAAACCAGTAGTCAGAAGCCGGGAGTAGTCGTCAGTCAGAGGGCGTAGACAAAAGCCAGGTCAAATTCAATCCAAAGTCCAAAGAGGGTGCAGTCATCCAAACCAGGTCCACGATAAGACACAGCGAGAGCAAAGCCAGATGGTATCAGCAGATCCGAATCACAGTCCAAGTCCAGTCTTCACGGAAACACAGAGATCCCAATGGCGCCTCAGCAACACCTTGCCACACGCAAAGTGCAGTGGCCAAACATTCCCAATTTATTCCCCTTCCTCCTGGGTGACCAAACACTCACACCCAAACACCAGGTGTCCCAAATCTACTCAGAGTCCGAACTCCACACAGCTAGAGCTCGTGGATCCGGAGTACCTAGCAATTCGTCAGAGTCCCAATCATCCTGCCCACACTTAGCCCCATGAACACTTAAAGAACCATCCTCCCTTCTCCAAGCATCCCAAGTGGGATCAGCTCCTGCAGAAACCCCAGGTTCAGTAGTATCCATAGGCCCCAAATCCCCAGACATCTCCGGTGGCTGTGCCCATTCAGTGCCCGCTTCCCCAGCCACCACCTGTTCCTCAGCATCCATTTCCCCAAACTCCCCGTCTGAATCTTCCTCAGAAGATCCCCCATATAGCTCTCTAAGTCGCTTCCTGCGCAACTCCTCCAGTGAACCCTCATCATGAGGGTTTTTTCTTCCTCTTCGAATCCCATCACCATCAACCATAATCCCCAAAGGCGCAGTCACAACAGTCCTCCTTCCCTTCCTGCAAAACTTATGCAGGAGGGGTTTTTTTAAATCCATTTGTCAAGATCTTTTTTTCCCCCTGGGTCAAGAGAATAGAGGAAACTACTATTACTGAGTTCCTATAGAACTTGATGTCCAACTACATCTCTACATGAAGTTCCAGGAAGGTCAAGAAAGAACAGTAACATGTTATTAATAACAAATAGGCGTCCTTCCAATCTGTAGCTAGATTTGCCTTATTCCATCTGGAATAGAATGCCTGACCCTTTACAAGGGAAGACGATATTACCTTTCCTCTTCTCTGTTACATTGTGATTGGATAAGCTGCACCTGAGCATCTTCTAGCTGCCTTTTTGGGAACCTTTAAAGAAACAGATGCCTTTTACTGGAAAAGATATATGGCTTCTTTGTTCACAGTGGGGTCAAAGGGATCTTTTCCACTAACTTGTGCTGGGTGCTAAGCTCAACAGATGAGAAAAGGAAGAGGAAATTAAATGACTTTGTCCAAATGCAGAAGCAGATGTCCACTATGAATTCCTAGTAGACAAAGGTTTCCTACTTGGAAAATGCATTATTAAAATAGCTACTCTGATCTGCTTTCCAATTCGCTATCTTCAAGAATGCTTTAAAACATTCATATTGTTTGACTAAATTTTCCATTAATTCCCTCCATGGAACTGCACCAATAATTACAATTAGATTTTATTCTGCCTCCACTTTGTATCCAACACCTCAAAAATATACAAAGCTCCAGAATTGCCATACTGCTAGAAAAAGAAAAAAAAAACAATTTCAGCAATTTCCCCTTTATTCTTAATAATTCATAGTGCTAATATTTACTCTATTACCTGTAGAGCATAAATATTCATGGCATGCCACAGCAAACTGTAGAGTACATTTCTGGATAAAATAACAGCAGGGAACTTTCGACCTTGGCCTCGAGGGAAAATGCTGTCATTATGATTAATGAGGAAAATGACAAAAATCTCATAATTACAATTAAGAACAAGATTATTTCCAAGAGATCATTCACCAGTTTTGAAGTAAATTAATCACACTCCTTCTGAGAAAAGTTTCCAATTTCTTTTCAGAAAAAGTTGAATTACATCACAAATACATTTATTTGTTCTGTTTAACAGCAGCAAACTAACAGATATATTGATTGAATTACATACTGAATTCCTGACTGAGAGATCCACTTGACCATCTTGGACTCCTAACAGAGAGATCCACATGATCAACTGAACTGCTGTATGGCAGGTAAAACTACAGCTAGGCAAAACTACAGTTAGGTGGATCTCTAATTGGCTAAGTGAATGAACCCAACAGGTGTTCACCAATGCTTCCTCTTCATCCTGGAAAGAAGTGACGAGTGGAGGGCCGCAGGGTTCTGTCCTGGGCCCAGTTCTGTACATCTTTATTAATTACTTAGATGAAGGGTTAGAAGGCACGATCATCAAGTTTGCTGATGACACCAAATTGGGAGGGATAGCTAATAATCAGGTGGACTGGAGCAGAATTCAAAACTATTTTAACAGATTAGAGAGATGGGTCAAAACAAACAAAATGAAGTTAAACAGGGACAAATGCAAAATACTCCACTTAAGCAGAAAAAAATGAAATGTAAAGATACAGAATGGGGAGCGCCTGGCTCGACAGCAGTACGTGTGAAAAAGATCTTGGAATCCTGATGGAAAACAAATTGAACATGAGCCAACAATGTGATGCGGCAGCTTAAAAAGCCAATGGGATTTTGGCCTGCATCAATAGGAGTATAGTGTCTAGATCCAGGGAAGACATGCTCCCCCTCTGCCTTGGTCAGACCACACCTGGAATACTATGTCCAAATCTGGGCACCACAATTGAAGGGAGATGTTGACCAGCTGGAATGTGCCCAGAGGAGGGTGACTAAAATGATCAAGAACAGGCCCTATGAGGAGCGGCTTAAAGAGCTGGGCAGAACAGAAGGCTGAGAGGAGACACGAGGGCCATGTATAAATAATATGTGAGGGTAAGTCATAGGGAAGAGGGAGCAAGCTTGTTTTCTGCTGCCCTGTAGACTAGGACATGGAACAATAGCTTCAAACTATAGAAAAGGAGATTCCACATGAACATTAGGAAAAACTTCCTAACTGTGAGAGCTGTTCAGCAGTAGAACTTTCTGCCCCTGAGTGTGATGGAGGCTCCTTTTTGGGGGCTTTTGAGTAGAGGCTGGATGGTCATCTGTTGGGAATGCTTTAAATGCGATTTTCCTGCTTCTTGGCAGGGGGATTGGACTGGATGGCCCACAAGGTCTCTTCCAAACCCTAGGTTTTTATGATTCTAAGATCTCAGCTGATAACGGATGGTTGGGCATTTCCTTCTTCCGCCCTCTCTACAAGATCCTCGAGTAGCAATAACTAATGGCTATGTATAAAAATTTCTGTACCATGATCACACTAATATGATCATACACCGTTCTATAGGATTTTGCTCAACGGACAGCTGATTTGCTCAACAGACAACTGATTGGCTTGACAGGCACATACTGAATTAACTTCAAAAGCTACTGTGCTGGATTGATGGCATGGGTACTTTTTGTGAAATACAAAACCCTAAATAACTTTGAATCATGTAATCTGAAAGACTGCTTCTCAAGAAAAGGTCATTCTTTGGATATTACCATACAATTGTTTAAGCCATCTTGAAGGTTCCCTAAACACAAATAAAAGCAGAATTTACTGCATGATGTCATTGTAATCTCATCCCAAACCAAGCTTCAACTGTCTGAAAGCTGTAGTTTGTGAAAATGTGCAGGGACCATCTTTTGGTTTCTGAACCCGGTTCCATTTTGCTTTCTTAACCATACAATAAAGCAGTGGTTCTCAGCCTTGGGTCCCCAGATGTTTTTGGCCTTCAACTCCCAGAAATCCTGACAGCTGGTAAACTGACTGGGATTTCTGGGAGTTGTAGGCCAAAAACATCTGGGGACCCCAGGTTGAGAACCACTGCAATAAAGCAAAATAAGGTTCTGCAACAGTAATAGGGAAATTGTGGACTGAGCTTCAGGAACCAAGCCAAAATTTTAGGTTCCCAGATGCAAAGACTGAACCCTTTCTCTCCTTTAACATCACTTGTAGTTTTACAAGAACTTTAACCTTCTTTGCCCAAGAGTGCTTGTGCCTCACCAAACTACAACTCCCAGGAGTCCATAGCACTGAGCCATGGCAGTTCAAGTGGTGTGAAACTGCAGTAATCTTACAGTGTATATGCACTCTTTACAACTGATAATTTGTTATCACATACTTTGTATTGCATTTGTGAAATGGTAAATAATCAGTAATCAGAAAGGTAGCTAATTGAAAGGAAGAAAGACATGTATGCCTTTATAGCTTTGTAGCCCTTTTTGGGCTGCAATCTCAGTACAAGTTTATAATGTACTCATTATGGAGGTCCTAAAAGGGTAGGGTGCAAGAAGATTGGAGCATGGTCTATGATGGGCTATTTTGTTGCAAGCTTCCCAATGAATGAGGATTATCAAAAGCAGGAGTGTCTGCCTTTATCTTTGATCCCTCCACTTTCAGCCCTGTTGGCATTGTATTACCCATGCAAGATTAGGTGAACATTTCAATGGACATTGTAAGAGACAACACACAGGCAACATACAGAGATTGGATGCCCATATGGAAAGTGGCTGGTGACCACTTTCTCTCTTCAGAGAGGGAACAAAAATTAAAATATTTTGACAACTGACCCACAAATTCAAAAAGAAGTGATGTGGGAAAGTACCCCCTGCTTGACCCTTTCAAACCTTTCAAACTAATTGGAGCTTGCTACTGGTTATACATGTGTTGGGACACACTTTTAATTTCATATTCCCTCTGCTTGGAAGGGAGGGAGTTTGGAAATGGCACAAAGTATCCTTCACACTTTTAGTTCTGCATTCAAGTAAATGATTAAGGATGTAAGATATTCTTATATATAAAAAACCCAAATGACAAAAAAACCTCACTTTTTTGTAATTCAGGTTTGAAATATGGTTTCATGGAATGGCACACTGTGATTTATATTTTTAACAAGCCTGCTTCAATCACTGCCCTTTCTTTGGAGGGAAATTTTAACACTGTGTGCCTAGAATAAAATAAGCTGCTGGAGGCATGATTCACCCAGTTTGTAAAAAAAAAGTTTTTCTTTAGCTATTCAACTGCTGTAGACTATAATGCTGCTCCCCTGCTATCAGTGGCACCCCATGGCTGTCATGTTAATGGGACAGGGAAACCACTCCAGGTTTTAAAGGAGCTACCCAGGGTGCTGGAACTATTTGCGAGTCAGAGTTCAGTACCTTGGAGAGTTGCTTTGAAGTTCAGACTAACACCTGAGCAGGTTCACCAACCTACTGACATGAAAGGTACTAAGTCCCACTGAGTCCCAGTTTTAATGATGGCAGCCATTCTGAGTTCTCCTAAAGTAACTCAGAAGAGAATTCTCTAGAAGAAAGACCGAGCTTGGATTTTTTGTATAACTAATTCATTCCCATTATTCACTATAAACTTACAGTAGTAATAGATTGTCATATGACTTTGCAAGGTTTGAAATGTAATTTGTTGTATTATTACTGATATTGTTTGTGGTCTTTCTGTAACATTTTTTTAAATTGATGGTTGTAAAAGGCTTATCGAGCTTACCAAATTCTGGTTACATCAGAAATAACTAGCAAACATGACTCTTTGCATGAGTAACGTAGCTGTATTCCCAGACCTGAAAAATTGAGGATCATCATAGCAAAAAATAATTCAAATGCATGCTGTTTTAAAGGAACGTTGAGTTCTAAATCCAAAAATAACCTCAGATTTCTTACAGCACGTAGTTTTTTCAAAGCTTGCTTGCTTTGGCGTTTTTAGTGTTGTAATATGTGACTGAATGAAATTAGTACTGAATTTATTGATGACGTTCATGAAAAAACTGTGTATGGCATGACATTTGTATTGCTTTTTAAAAAGAAATCAACATCCAAAAATACATGTAAAAAGCTATAGCACTGAAAAAGAATTCATTGCAGGCCAATGTTACTTTCTAAATGTAGCTTTGCTGTATTCCCATTACTAAAAGTTTAACTCATTGCAAGTAAAAACATTGCTTGTAGCTCATAAGCTGTAGGGGGAAAAAACAAAGTGTTAGCCACTCTCTTTTATTCACCCCAGATAATTCTTTTCTTTCAAAACACCCAAAATATAGCCAAAGCAATATTTAACTGTGTTGTTGAAAGCTTTCGTGTCCTGAATCACTGGGTTGCTGTGAGTTTTCCAGGCTGTATGGCCATGTTCCCAAAGAAATTCTCTCCTGGCATTTGCAACATTCACACTTGCCTCAAGCAGACAAGAGTTCTTTCTCCCACCCTGGACATTCCACAGATATATAAAACTCACTTGCCTAGTTTCCAAAAGACTTCACAACCTCTGAGGATGTCTGCCCTAGATGTGGGCAAAATGTCAGGAGAGAATGCTTCTGGAACATGGCCATACAGCCCGAAAAACTCACTGCAACCCAATATTTAACTGGTCAACATTTCAAATGCATGAAGACAAAATAGAGTATGTTCTTCAGGATTTTATCAAAAATAGAGTGAAAATATTCTCAAATCCAAGAAGCAAAGTGGTTTTCAGATCAGCCAGTCTCAAATTTCTGCCTGCCTGAAAAGAAAATGCAAATATTCCTAGATTGACTAGAACCTGTAAACAACTTGCATGGCTCAAAGAAGTTAAATAAATGAGAAAAAGGCAGACATGAACAACAAGCAACAGATCTACCATTGTCCTGCACTTCAGTCAAAAGGCATCCAACAGAATGGAGCAATAGGGTGCTCATCAATGAAGACAAAGCCATCCAGTAATCCAGATAAACAAAGCCAGAAGGGGTAAAAACAGAGTTATCATAGACAGTTCCAAACACACTTGCTGATGCTCATTCTTACCCAGATTAATGGAAGGTGACCTGATCTGGCCATCAAAAGTGCAGATATTGAGTGAGTAAAAAATCCATTGTTGTGAATCTTTAAGAAAGGGCATTATTTAGAGATATCATTCTAAAATTTGCACATTATCCAAAAAAGATATAAATAAGCTTTTGGCTATCTATAAGTTAAACTACAATAACCACAAAATAGAACTCTCTCAACACGTCTCACCAGAGATTGTAAGGAAATGATGCAATTTCAAGCTTTTGACAGCCTTGCTCCAACAACTGGGAGTGAAACACAAATGGGGTTTCCCCTTTAAATTAATCATTATGCAAAAAGACATTGTCATTATGGCAACAACTAAAATGCATATGATCAACATCTGTGAGATCCTGGCTATTTGAGTCTCTCTGGAGCTCGATGAGGAAACAAGGAATGAAGAGAAGAGAGGCAAGAGACCTGGGGCTGAAAAATACATGTGAAGAATACATTTCAGATTAACAATAAGGATGCTTAATAGGGTGGAAAGGATGGAAGCTGATAAGTTTAAACTTTTTGTTTCTGGCTCTCTATTGTCCTTTCTAATCATTATTATGAGGAGGCCCTACTTTCAGTCCTACCCCTGTCCCAAGCGTGGCTAGTGGGAACGAGAGACAGGACCTTCTTCATGGTTGCCCCCATCTCTAGAACTCCCTTCCTAAGGAATTAAAGATGGCCCCCTCCCTCCCTGCCTTCAAGAAACAGTTGAAGACATACCTTTTCTAACTGGCTTACGAGGAGGAGGAGGAGGAGGAGGAATACATGGTAATACTACCATTATTTCTCGGATCAATAGCTACCATCTGTTTCCATGCCCTGTTCACCCCACCAGCTCAACAGACATCTTGAGCAATGATCAATCGATTTGCCCTCAAGGAAGTGGGAAGAATTCTGTTTGATGTTTTGATGTTTTGCTTTTTGTCCAATATAACAGATTGCGTTTTTAATTTAATTTTAGTTGTTAAGTCATAACTTGTTTTTATATGTTGGCTTGTCCATTTTCATATTTTGGGTGTATTGTTGTGTTCAGCCATTGAATGTTTGCCTTTTATGTTTGGAATCTACCCTGAGTCCCTCTGGGGAGATAGGGCAGAAAATAAATTATTTATTATTATTATTATTATTATTATTATTATTATTATTATTATTATTATTGACACAACAACATTGTATGACACAGCAAACAAGATAGATATGCTGGATTTCGTATCACAAAATCACAAGTCGAACAAGTGTTTAGGACTGTGATTCTTGTAAAACTACAAGTGATGCGCACAGATCCCAGCAGGGTGGCCTTTTACAGTCCTTGTTTTCCTGTCCTTTCCTCTATACTTGCAGGCTACTGTTTCCTTAATTGTGGCAGACCTTCCAAATGCAGCAATCTTGCAAAGAGAAAGAAATACTCCATTCTCTTCACTACAACCTTCAACACTGCATTCTCCAACTAACAGTCTTTTCTCTTCCTTGCTAGTTTGTTCATTGAGATCCAAGTTTTCCAACTCTAATAATGCCCTCCACCACATTTCCAGAAGAGATTGCCTATGTTATTTATGTTCAAGTTGACAAAGATCTGGGGGGGGGGGGGGGGAACCAAGATCTCACCATCATGGATTTAATGTGTTCAACATAATTCTTGGTTTATGTTACTTGCTGTCGGTTTTATGGACATATTTATTGTCTAATACCTAAGTCACTTCTTAAGAACATATCACACATTACAACAGAACCAGCTATTTACTCTGATCATCTTTCCATTATTCTTACTTGGCAATTTAGACCAAGCAAACAAGAAACTTGGATTTGTAGATTCACTCCCACTCTCCTGACAGATGAAAACTTCAAAAAAATCCATACAGGGTGCTATGAAATTCTTTAACCTAGAAAATAGAAAGTCAGCTGCCTTAGAGGCACTGCTGTGAGATATATTCAAAGGCTATCTTCTTAGATCTCTTATTTCATAATGGAGCAAAGAGAAAAAAGTTGGAGATTTAGAAAGAACAACCTTATCCCGTAACACAACGAAGTTTATTCAAATGCACATAACTACAGGTGCTTTGAGCAGGCTTCTCCAACTGCTCGAGAAAAAGGTGGAATTGGAAACCATGGACAATAGAAAAATTCACTGTGGGTGCATCTTCACTGGCATCTTAAGCTGAAGAGGGGCCAAATCAACTCTGTGAAGATCACCCAACACATGTAGTTAATTTGGTGCAATGCAGCCTAAAACTGTATTAACAAAGGTTTCTGGATACTCTGGAGCTGTTATGAAACTCCAAAGTAACTAGTTACTTCAGGAACATGTACTCAATTGTGAAGCTTCCTATTTGGGAAGACTGGTGGTTACACCACCATCCTGGTTTTCCTGAGTTTGGGCAGCCCAGGAACAGAGGATAGTACTTTATCCCCATATTCTGCTGTTTTCTGAACCCACCAGACACAAAAATGGAGCTGGACACTGCTTGACACCCGGAGTGGTTATATCTAGAGCAGTGGTTCCCAAACTTATTTGGCCTACCACCCCCTTTCCAGAAAAAATATTACTCAGCGCTCTTGAAATTAATTTTTAATTTTTTTAAATAGCAATTAAACAGAATGATATATGTACCTGTGGCCATCACCGCTCCCTTGGATTGCTGCAGTGCCCACCAGGGGACAGTAGCGCCCACTTTGGGAATCAGTGATTTAGAGTAAGTGATCGGAGAAGGGGGGGGCAATTCCTGCTTCCTCCCTCCTTCTCTTGCATTCCATCATCACTCTGGCTATTATCACTCCAGGAGCCAAGTAGTGTCTAGCTTCATTTTTGTGCCTGTTGGGCATTGCAAAAGGGACATCAAGTAAGTCAATGTAAGAGTTACAGGTACACTTGGCTTTGCAGCTGCCATCCAACTGCCAGTGCAGTTTGAGAGCATTGAGTTTAGCCTTCATCTAGCTCCGAAGCCAGCGTGGAAATCTCTGGCAATGTTGATTCAGAGTACCCACTCTAATTCATCATCGGATTTTTTTCTGCCCTGTTAAGATGCATCCTGCATTATTGTAATATAGTGGGTTAAACTGCTGAGCTGCTGAACTTGCTGACCAAAAGGTCAGTGGTTCAAATCAGGAGAGTGGAGTGAGCTCCCACTGTTAGCCCCAGCTTTTGACAACCTAGCAGTTCAAAAATATGCAAATACAGTAGAATCTCACTTATCCAACATAAATGGGCCAGCAAAATGTTGGATAAGCAAATATGTTGGATAATAAGGAGGCATTAAGGAAAAGCCTATTAAACATCAAATTAGGTTATGATTTTACAAATTAAGCACCAAAACATCATGTTATACAACAAATTTGACAGAAAACGTAGTTCAATAGGCAGTAATGCTATGTAGTAATTACTGTATTTACAAATTTCGCACCAAAATATCACGATGTATTGAAAACATTGACTACAAAAATGTGTTGGATAATCCAGAACGTTGGATAAGTGAGTGTTGGATAAGTGAGACTCTACTGTATGAGTAGATCAATAGGTACCGCTCCAGTGGGAAAGTAACGGGCTCCATGCAGTCATGCCAGCCACATGACCTTGGAGGTGTCTATGGACAACGCTGGCTTTTCGGCTTAGAAATGGAGGTGAGCACCAACCCCCAGAGTCGAACACAACTAGACTTAATGTCAGGGGGAAACCTTTACCTTTTAATATTATTATGAAAATAGTAAAAAAAAAATGTACTGCTTATTTAGTAGAGCAATGAAAAGAAAAGCAGAAAAGAAAGCTATCTGGTAGCACCACATAAAACTCCCCTACTGAGATTATTAAGGGGTTTCATACATTTTATTCTGAATTGTTAAGACACAGGAGGACATCTGAAAGTGAATTCCATGGACATGGCAGTGTGCTTTTTTGTCTGAACTTGTCCTCACTATCTTCTCTCTTGCTCTGTTTTAATTTTGGATGTGTATTTTTAATTGTTATTTTATGTTCTCTTTTCTTTTGCCATTACATTTTAACCACCTGAATAGTAACAATCATACAGTAAGCTACAAACATAAAATTGTACTTACACACATACGTTCATGAGCTCAAAAATATTATAACACAAATGCTACTTGCTACAACATTAGTTAAGAATATTTGAAAAAGATAATACAGGGACTAGCAATGTCTACTTGTTATTATTTATAACCCACTTCTTCAGTTTAGAAATAAGGCTGGTTTTTACCAATGCAATACAATTTAAAACCTAAAAATATACAAACATTAAGGTAGAATGAAATATTAATATGATTAAAAAAATAAACAGTTTAAACCCTAAAAACCTATTAAAAACATACTCATAACTAAAACCACAGCACCCACCGACTGGTTCTTAAAAACCTCCTTCTTTAAAAGCCTGTCTGAATAAAAAGATTTTATTCCATGCTAGTGAAGCTAAGTTGTACTAATTGGAAACAATCATGAAAGGGGGTACAACATAGTTTTATAGGCAGCAGTTCAGCAGGTATGAATATTCATGAGTTTTATAAGTGCATTTTATTAGTTTTTCAAGGACATTGTACGGCCAGTTTTATCCTCATGCTGACCAAAGGGATGGGGAAACGGATGGTCCTAAAGGCTTCTGAGAATATTTCTCATTCTTGAATGTATGGTCCAAAATCAAGTGACCGATTGAATTAGAGCTGTATTAAATAATTGCTAGAACATTTGGACATGGCTCAATGAACTATTTTATTTTCATGTTCAGAGAGAAATCCAAATTACGAGCTCACTTTTCATTGGATAAGATTTGACAACAAAAGATCTTCGATTAATTATGGAAGAGATATTTGTTTGGCATATTCTCGATGCACAGTCCGTGGGGGTTGTATCTTGTTACGGAATATCTTAACAAAGGCAAAAGCTCAACTCTAAATTCTTTATAATCAATATATGGAGGAACTCCACAACTGAGTAACTCTTTGTATGCATTACTTTTGATCCCCAGCACTACAATAATAACATTTTGCTTTAAAATTCTGCTGGATCAGGGAAGTAGAACATAGTAAGTCTGTTGTTTATTTGTTCAGTTGCTTCCAACTCCGTGACCTCATGGACCAGCCCACGCCACAGCTGTAGGTCATGGCCACCCCCAGCTCCTTCAAGGTCAAGCCAGTCACTTCAATGATAACAGCCATTCATCTTGCCCTTGGTCGGCCCCTCTTCCTTTTTCCTTCCCATTTCCCCAGCATCATTCTCTTCTCCAAGCTTTCCTGTCTTCTCATGATGTGGCCAAAGTATTTCAACCTTGCATCTAATATCATAATAATTTATTACACAATTTCTTTAATCAAGAGATAGCTATGAGAACACAGCAGATCATTAGATGTGGTGAAGGGTAGCTTTCATTGATCCTTCTGGAAGAATTCAATTATTTATGTTTTGTTTAATTACACAACCAGAGGTGAAAAGATCAGATCACGTTTGCATTTTTTCAGATGAGAAAGGTACATGATGCGTCTTCCCACTTGGGTTATGGCTATTGCTGTGCTGTTGGCGCACAATGTAATATTAACATTTGTGTATACTGAGTTGTCAAAAAAGCTAGGGCATAAATCAAATATGCATTTCAGGCATTAAGCTCTTTGATTTATTAACAGTCACAAACCCCTTTCTTCACATTCAAGAATATGAAAACAAGAAGAATGGCAGTATAATGAATTAGAGTTTCAGGGCTCCCACAAAAACAGCATTTTCAAGAGTGGATCCAGGATCCATTCAGGTTGTTCCACCAAAAGAAAGGCTTCCATAAACAAAAGTAGGCTGGGAAGCTTTCTGGAGTAAGCTTTGGAGTAATAAAGAAGGAAGATGGGAGAGGATTAAATTCCTGTGGCACCGGCAAGCAGACACCAGTTCAAAACCAGATAAACAGATAAATGCTAGAGTGTTTTCAAACAGAAATTTCAAACACTGAAATGAAATGGGCTTCAGCTTTTTTATTTAGTTTATGAGTCAGTATTTTGGTTCAAAAAGAGGCCTCAGTAGTGCAGTGGGTTAAACTGCTAGCTGCATGAAATCTACTGA